>NW_026623433.1:27395-30422 GCF_030028575.1 Malurus melanocephalus
CTGTGTCTGCATAACTAAGTTACTTATGCAAAAAAGGCAACATTGTACAGATAGCACCCATCTTAATATGTGTGAAAGTCAACACTATAATATGTGTTTATGATACTTAGTAATTTGAGAGAGTAAAATTTTAAATCAGTTTCAGTATAGATTAATATAAAACCCAGAATACAACTATAAAATGCAAAACATAATTGCACAGCAGTCTATATGAGTACAGGGCATTACWATGCAATACAGATTACAAAAACTGTAACTAAACTATCTAACTACTGCTCTAACCACTACCCTCACAACTACCTCTAACTAGTATCCCTAACAATTACCCCTAGAACACCTAGTAACCCAGTGTCTCAAGGTCAGTTTAAGGGTGGCATCTGGGATTCCAAGGCCAGTCAGAGCCATAGBTCCTGGCAGCTTTCATTCAGGACCAGTCTTTGGAAGTTTGTAATTTTAGGAGATGGAATCCCTCTCTCAGCCACAGCTGCCTGGCTTTGAAATACAAGTGTTTTCCTTAGGAAGGAAAACCCTGTGCCCCAGTGTTTCAAAAGCATCCTAAACATGGCCCGTGGGAGTCCAAGGCCCTGCAGACCCATCGGTCCTGGCAACTTTCTTCTGGGAGCAATCCTGGTGTGGGTGTGGAGCTGCCTGGAATAGCCTGTGGCATCCAAAAGAGAAGGGACATGAAGCAGGATGGTCCAGGTAGCTCAGGGTGAGAGGGGCAGCCTGGCCCTGGTGCTGTGCACACCAATGGGAGCAGCTGGGCTGCCCCATCTAGGGGTGTGAAAGGCTCTTCAAGCCTCCTGTCGAATGTTTTCCTTTGATTCATCAGCTATAATTCCTTCTGAAGACATGCTTTTCTCGTGGCTTCCCTCATGTAATTCAGCTGTTCTCATCTGGGAGCTGGCCTCCAGACAGCCTTGCCAGGGCTGTTTCAGGGAGTGCAGCCTTTCCTTCCACTCAGGTATCCCACTGCACAAAACCCTGTTGACTCCCTCTTCCTTGACCCTTTTCTTTGTGTTCTTTGTGTTCCCAGGGTACTTTTCTCACAGTTTCTAAGAAGATGGCTTCAATGAGACACAAACATCAGCCCCTCATATTTTGTGCYGGGGGACAAGCCTGAGCTCTTGCTGGATTACRCAAACYGCTGGTATTGCCATCATTTGATGGGACTCTTGTTTCCCATTCCCAGTTCAGTGGTATTTTGCCCTGACCAGGGCTGAGCACAGATTGGGGCTGGTTTGTGTTGCCAAAATCTTGAGTTGTCAGAAATGTGATGCATGAAGATGAAATGCAGCTTTTAGGATCTGACAAGGGGTTTCTTTTCACATGAAACAAGTAAAGGAGTTTCCTCTGATGCTGAGGCAGAGGGGGAAGAACCTAGGAGCTGCTGATTAATGGGGAAATAAAACTCAAGTGGGCTGGCGGCTGTCAGCAAACTCTTGGACCTTTTCCTGAGGGATGGAACTTTTCAGGCTGATTCAGAGCTGCTGTTCCCCACAGTACCTCACTTGAGCACCCTGCCGGCAAAACCAGTTGCTCTGAACTGCCTGACTCAGTTCTCCTTCTTGCCTACACTAGTTTTCCTTCTCTGCCTACTCATTCTTTCTTTCTCCTCTTGGCTCCCTCCCCTCTGGATTTCAGCAGCGGGATCTAGGATTTACAGTCTGTCCCTTCCCACACCTCCTTCCTGGCAATGCTTTTTCCTTGTGCCTTTGCCGAGAGGGACATCTAGTGGAGCTCAGGGGTTGGAGGTCAGTGGTGGTTTTTTGTATTTGAATTTATTTATAATCCTTAAGAAGGAGCAAGAAYTGAGGTTTCACATGGTCCTGGTGGCCTGGTGGCACCTGGTGGACCTTCGGTGGCCAGTTCATGGGATGTTTCTCTCTTTGTACTCAGACATAGGGAAGTGACTGTGGAATGGGGYTTTTGTGGGGAGAATGTTGCTGTGGTGGGTGACACTGTGCTCACTAAAGCAAAACCTGCCTGAACACACTTCTCTGTGGATTTGGCTGCTCAGAGTCCACAYTTCTGTTTGTAAAATCATCTCCTGTCCTCTCCTTGCTTGGCATGTGGACACGAGGGAGAGAGAGTAAACTGGATCTGGTGTTCAGGTGATAGAACAGCCACTGCAGCTCCCCTGGGTGCAGGTGCTGGGGGGCCCAGCTGCTGGACTATTCTCATGAACTGTTTCATCCTTTTGCATCCTGTTATTCCAGTCACCTTTTGGGGACCATAGTCCATAACAACTCAAGTTTAGGAAAGCTTTTAGTGAGCCAAGTGTACTTAACTGGAAACTGGAACACTGTGGAATGAAAACTTTAGTACTTTTACTTGCCCAGTGCTATGAAAGTGCTGCAGATGCTACCTGGGCAAGAGAATGTTCACAGTAAATGTTYCTTTTTGTATTGATGCAGCATTATGTAAACACAGATATAAGAATGTTCTTTAACTCTGCAGAGAGAACTGAGGCAAAGCCCATCCTCCTATGAGCCCTCACAGCTGAGGATTTCTCCCCAAGCTCTGCATGTTTCTCCACTACAGCGGAGCTGCCGTGCATGGGAGCACAGCAGTGTTTTACTGGGAGAGGCTCAGCTTCCCCCTTAGCACTGGGGGTCTGTGCTGCAGCTCTTTCTCAGGAACATTTGCACAGAAGCTCAGGAAGAGCCACACAGCCACAGTATTAGAAAATACCCCAGTTTATTKCAGCATCTCAGTTCAGAGAGTTTTACAAAACAATGTATTTACAGGTGAGGAAGGGAGTAACTCAGCTGGAGTGTGCTTTGCWGGGGAAGGAACAGGCTACAGAGGAGAAAGGAAGATAATCAGCACATTCACAAGTCACATTTTTCTTTACAAAAATAAGAAGGGTGTAAGGCTGGTGTGCACAGATGACTGGTGTTGTCCTTGTGGGGAGCACTCCAGGAAGGATTCAGTGCAGCCCTTGTGCTCTTCACAGCGACTCCAGGCATCTCAGGCTTAGCAGAAGCTGCATCAGCTCAGCTCAGCACGATGTTAAGGTACAGT
>NW_026623433.1:34834-52002 GCF_030028575.1 Malurus melanocephalus
TCTGTGAAATGTCTGAAAGCACAGGGACGGTACCTGATGCCCTGCAGCGGCAGAAAGCAGTGTGCTGCCGACACCAGCCAGCTCGCCGAAACCAGCGAGGCCCCGCAGATGTGGCCCTGGCTCTTCACGTGCAGGCTGACCTGCCACGGCCATTCTCCCACGTCCGAGTTCTGCCCACCGACGATCCGYGACTTCCTGACGTAGGAGCGGAGCCCACAGTCTAGGGCAGAGAAGGAAAAGGTTTCTCCTGTYCCCGTCCCACACCTTCTCTCTGCTYCTCCGAGACATCTGATAGCRTAAGTGCCCTGTTGCCCRTGTCAGGGAGGGCTGATGCTCTCTGCACGGATGCTAAATTAGCTACAACATTTACTGGCCAACTCTGTAAAGGGGAGATAAACCCCTGTATTACCCATCTAAGCCCTCTTGAACAACACAGAGCCCTGTGATGCAAGGGCCAATACAGGCAAATACAGAACATGGCTTGGATATTTCCAGGTGAAGCTCCTGCACAGAAACACCCAGGAGCTCCCTCTGCCACACTGGAGTGTTTCTCTCAGAGGCTCAGCTCAGAATCCATGTCTCCCCACATTATTTAGGCACTCACTGCAGTTGTCCTCGTCAGAGTTGTCCTCGCAGTCCTGCTCCCCATCGCACTCGGGGTTCTGTTTGCTGATGCAGTGCCCRCTGCGGCACTTGTATGTATGCTCCTTGCAGGGGACTGTGATCTGGCCTGCTGCAGGCAGGATGGAGGCACAGGAATTAGCCCCRGTTTTGTGGAGGTCACATCAMCTTCATCTCTTCTGCCCGCCCCGAGGGCATTGCCACCCCATGGGTAAACATACCCACGAGGCTGCCCAGTCCCAAGGAAATCCATCAGAGGCTGCATTTGATGGCAGTCRCCCCACAGCCCACCCTCACCTGTGCTGCAGCTGCCCTCGTCGCTGCCATCCCCACAGTCGTCCTTGCCATCACATTTCTGTGTGTTGGGGACACACTTCCCATTGTCGCACTTGAAGCTGTCGGCTGCACAGCCTGGGGACAGAGAGCAGCTTATGAGAGCTGGGCATGCAGCACCTCAGCTGTGCCCAGCTTCTGTCCCTAAGACAAGTAAAGCCTCTGCAGCTCCARCATCCTGTGTCTCTAATCTCTTCTCCAAACTGCACACCACCACCCAGTTATTCACCCCTTTTTTTCCTACACGTGTGCTCATCCTTCTTTCCTCTGAGCTCTCATTTGAGGCTCAAGGAAGCTGCACCAGGAGAGCTCTTACCATGGGTAAGAGCTGGGTTTTTTGCCTGTTAATTTCCAGCACAGCACTTGCTTCCCTCCATCCAATGAGCCTCCATTGTCCCCATGCCCCTGCTCAAGCCCCCAGTCACTCACTGCACTGCAGCTCATCGCTGTTGTCACCGCAGTCGTTCACGTTGTCACAGACCCAGAACTTGGGCTTGCACCAGCCATTCTGGCACCTGAACTGCTGCTCGGTACAGGCTGGAAGAGCRGAGTRAGAATCACAGGATCATTTRTGTTGGAAAAGACCTCCAAGACTGAGTCCAACCTGACACCAATCACCAGCTCAGACCAGAGCACTGAGCACCATGTCCAGTCATTCCTTGGACACCTCCARGGATGGTGACTCCCCTGGGCAGGCAGTTCCAATGCTAGAAATTTGGGGAGAGGCCTGCAAAGGCACCTGTGGAGTCACCAGGAAACCATTTACCATGGGAACTCTCCCAGCAGGTGTGCAAGCACTTGGGAGCCCCAGCAATCAGCTTGGGACCATGCACATAAATACATGACACATTCAGTACATCCACAGTATTTCCACTTTTCTGGAGAGCAAAGCCATTTGGAGCTGTTGTGTCTGAGGCAGTGGAGGCTGAAGCTGACATCACAACAGCAGGACAGCCAGAGGCAATACTGAAGCAAAGCAATTGCTGCAAGCAGTGGGAAAGCACCTTAGAAACCTGTATCACAGGTCAGCAGCACGCTCTTCCCCAGAAAACTGCCCCTCCCCCGGGAACGAGATCCCAAACAAGGGGATCCCATCCTCTGTAATAAACTGCAGACCCTGGACAATAACATTAACTACAGGACAGCTCTGCTAATCCAAGAGGAAAATTTGTTGCACAAAGAAACAACTCCCTTATGTCCCATGGGTTTTCCAGATGAGCTCTGCAAAGYGTGCCCAGTTGGGTAAGGAAGCGTGTCCCTCTGCACCAGCCAGCTCAGCCAAACCCACAGCCAGGAGGATTACACAGAATAACACATTCCCAGTGGGGAGGGACTGGAAAGGGAGGGCGATGCCACTGGGAGAGGGCTGGATTAGCAGGAACCCACAGCTCCCATGCTGAGAAGGGATCCGAAATCGATTGCGCATTGAGTCTTCCCCCAGCCTGGAGGAAGGTGGCAGTGCTGGTTCCAGCCAGCACTGAGTCACATTACTCAGAACAAGCCTAGCCACTCTGGGGCAACATGGCCTTTCCTGTGCTATGCCAAAGGGAAACCAAGGTTGGACTTACTGCAGTCCCTCTCATCACTGCCGTCCACGCAGTCCAGCCACCCGTCGCAGCGCATACCCCTGTCGATGCAGCGGCCGGTATTGCAAGTGAACTTGCCAGGGCAGGCTGAGGGGGAAAAGGGACAAAACCACATGTGAGCTCTCTTGGTGTCTCCTCTACATCCCTTCCACAGAGCTCCCTATGCCTGCTCACAGCAGAACACAGTAGGAAGACCAGGAGGTTTGGAGAAAAGCAAGACATGGGCCACTTCCCAGTTTACAGGGCAGTGTAAGCACAGAGGAGGGACAGCTCCAGATCTCAGGGAAATCATTTTCCCCACCSCAGCCCCAGGGTTTCAACTCACGGTCACTGGAGTCGTAGGAGAGGAACTCCGCAGAGAAGCCCGTGTCTGTGTAGGACTGGTCTGAGTGGAACCGGACCTCGATTTTGTTCGTGGTACTGGCCACCACAAACTGAGAGCGCTCCCCGCAGTACCTGCAGGGAGAGAGCAAAGGGGAGTTGAAGAACTGTAGGTCAGCACCAAGAAAACCTTCTTCCATCCCTGACCTCCCTCCAGACCCCAGGAGCTGAGGGGGCAGGAAAGCAGGGAGCAGGTCTGATCGCAGCACAAACTGCTGGGCCTCAGGGTCCAAATCCTGCTGGCACTGGCAGAAGGTTTGAGCCAGTTCCAAACACCAACTTATGACCTTAGGAATGACTGGGAGCAAGTTCTTCCACRTCCCTTCCCTGCCCCATGATGTGTCTGATCTCGGATACACTGGACTTGTGCAGGATCCCATCCCACCATGGGCAGGTGAGATCATGTACATGAACAGCACTGGAGGAATTCAGGGCTGCAGAGGCAGGTGCTGACTTTGAAACTTTCTCTCTGAGGCAGTTCCCTTGCCCAAAACATTGTGAAACAAGATTAATCATCTGCTTGTGAGGTACCAAGTTTTCTGTCTGACCCAGCTTATATCAGGCTGGGGAATGCATCAGGAAATGCATCACAGGATACGAGTGCCCTGAGAATGGAGATCTGCCCATTTAAGCAAACCCACCTCAGATGTTCCTGCCTTCCCACACACAAGCTGTGTGCTGTGATTCTCCCCAGCATTTGCAGGGCGTTAGCTGCAGCACACCACAAACCCAGAGTCTCATTCCCAGAGCCAAGTGTGGGGCTCCCCTCTCACTCTGGGGCAGTCCCAGGCACCCTCCTGCCTCCTCCCAGCCCTGACAGCACCAGCACAGATTAAGGAAAGCACAAGGTTCTGTGTAACTAAACAAAGCCCCTCCATGGTTTCAGCCAACCCACACTCACCTCGTGCCGTTGATCTGCACATAGTCCTTGGTGCAGGAGCTGACTGGGATCCCGGGCTCCAGCACAAAGAACATGTTGAAACGCACCTTCACATTTTTTACAGGGGAAACCTGCAAAAGGAAGCAGAGTCAGTGGGATATTGTTTTCTGGAGCAAGGAAAGAGAATATTTTCACAGGAAGAAGGTTGTACTTGGGGGCAGGACAGAAGATAACTGAAAAGGGGAAGTCAATTTTCCATCAGGAAAAGAAACACCTTCATAAAAGTCACTATGAGTCACCCTGGCCCCAGAATCTCCAGTGGAACAGGCATACAGAGGGGTGCAAGCCAGACCTCTRGTCAACAGCCAGGAACTGGCCTGTCCCAAAGCCCACACTCTCATCCTTCTTGGGTTAAGTTACAGGATTTTTTGTGGGCTCCTGTGGGGTTCAAGGCCTCTTGCAACCTCTTCTGCCACTGCCTCCAGCTCCTAAAGGTTCCCTTAGTCATGCCAGACTCAGAGCCTCTGGGCCCCAGCTGCTGCAAGCTCCTTGCACTGTGTGCATGACCAGGATCATTTGACAGACTTAAGGGAAAGAGAGGGCCCATCTCACCTCAATGCTCCAGACACAGTCYGTGTCTGGGGGATAGTGTGCTGGGTAATAGGGAGTTGTAAAGGTGCCACTGTCTCCCTTCAGTGTCCCACCGCAGGCTAAAAACAAGTAGGAAGATAATAACAAGTTAGAGATTCAGATACGGTTTTCCCAAGCCTCAGCTGGCTGTGATCCRAGGCAGGAAGGGAGGCAACAGTCTCTAACAGGGTTAAGGTGCTTTCTGTAGAGAGCAGCTCTGCTCCAGGGCTTGAGAGAACCCAGGAGATCAATTAAGTGYTTCCTGTACACATCAACCTTCATGTGTAATACAACGTAATCCTTATTTTGGCCTCCTCAGGGGACATTGTTACAGCAACCAAGAACACCGTGGGCAAGGCAAGCGCCAAGAGCCAAGATGTGACCTGCTTCCAGGTGCTCCAGCCCTGGAAACATCCCTGACAAACTGACTGCAGCCACAGCCACCTCCCTGTTCAGCTGCCCATGCCAGGGAGAGGTGAGGAAACAGGCTAACGCCTCTGCTCACCTTTCATCTTCGGGACCTGGAAGAACTCAGCCTTAAAGCCAGGGAATCGCCCCTCCTTGTTGGTAACCAGTGTGACTAGCATGACATTCTGGGAGGACAGGAAGGTCAGGTTGTAGGACGGGGCATAATTCCCACAAAGCCTAGGAAGCAAAGGACAGAATCCATGAGGCACTGCTGCACAGGGAGCCTCAAGCAGCACAGCTCAGCTCTGAGCAGGGACAGGGGAGGGACAAGTCAGGATCACCCTGGACTCGGTMCTGTACAGGAACACCCACCTAACCAAGGCGTGGGGCTCCACGGGGCTCAGAGAGTTGTACACCTTGATGTAGTCACTGTCATCTCTGCAGGGCTCCAGTTCCAGGGTCTTGAAGGTGAGGCTGATGCTGGTGCTGGCATCTGCCCTCAATGCCCAGTAGCAGAGGGCATTGTTCGGGTACGGGCTGTTGGGGAAGCCTGGTGTGGTGAAACTGGTGACCTCCCCTTCCTTGGCGTGGAGGGAGAACATGCAGCTGTCTGCCCAGAGAGTAGGGATCAGTTAACAAGGCAAACAAACCTACCTTTCCCTGGGATGCAGAGAATAATTCCTGCAGGCTATCCCAGGACAGATGGCTCTTCTTGGGTAACAGGAAGGCCTGCGCCACAGTCTGTTCAACCCCAAACCAGCTCCAAGGGGCACRCTGGGGTTTGCCTTGCATGCAGTGCACCTCTCTCTAGACCCTTCCCCATCTTGCAGGAGAAACACCCACCCCACACCACTGAAATAGAAGAAGAACMGCACTTACTGTCCCGGGCAGAGTGAGCTATGCTGGGGTCCACAGCTGCAGGAGAAAAAAGAGCTGGCATCACCCTTTGGGCTATGGAAAATTTCTGGGCACAAAGTTGAGGTTGTTCCTCAGACCTTCACTGATCTGGCCTTGCTTGTGGAGTCTCTCCCTRCAAACTGGCAGGGAAAGCTGCTCCTGCGTGGCCTCTGGAAGCTGAGGGGCTAAACTTTTCCTCTGTACAGGGAGAGCTCATCCCTGTCCCTCTCCCCTGGSCTCAGAGGAGAACACAGAACGTTCCAGCAGAGGAGCATCTGCGCAGCATCCTTCAGGCTKTACATCCCATTAAGCTGTGCTGTGACATCCAGGTCCTTACACCACYCTCAGGGCTGGCTTTCCCAAGGGAGGGCTGTGACCAGCACCTTCTCCCTCCAGAGAAAAATCCCACCCAGTCCCATGCAGAGGCCCAGGGACAGCAGAGCCAATACTCACGGAAAGCGATGACCGACTCCACCTTCAGCATGGGGTTTCTCAGACGGGGGTTCCACCTCTGCACCAGGCTCTGCTTGTCAGCCATCGCCCTGTCCAGGCTCTCCTCCCGGTACTTGGGCACAAGGAATTCTGACCAGTAGTAGGCAATGACACTGCCTTCGCTATGGGAAGGGCAATTGTGGGGTAAGGGCAAGGATAGATATGGGAGGACTCAAGTACCACTAGAAGAAGGGCCAGACTACTTGATGAGCCATTTTTGCAGCCTGGCCATGGAGAAGGGAGAGTTTCAATGACAAGTTAAGCAAACTGCACCCAGCTAAGGCTCCTGCCAGCCCGGGGAATCCCTCTCAATGTGGCCAGGCACCACCCACTGCAGTTCACTGCACTACACCTTGATTTTCCCAAGACATCTGGCAGAAGACAAAAGACATTTTCAGGTCACTTTTTATTGCTCACCCTTTCCTGTGTCACTCAGGGTGACTACTGGGGTGCTTCCATCCCAGCATCCCAGGAATAAGTGTAAATGGCTGTGTGATATCCCAGGTGGGGCTCAGGCAGTGCCAAACACTCACCTGAAGGCAGTGATCACTGTCTCTTTGTGGTAAGGACCAATATCAGCATGATTTCTGTAGATCTCCTCCACCTGAAAGGGTTAAAAAGGGGTGTTCAGCATGTCTAGAAGTGAGGAAAAGGCTAAAAGGCAGAGTGCCAAGCTTGCTAAGGAAAACCACCCATACCTGGCATCCCTGGGTGCAGGAATCTGCAGAGCCAAAGAAAGGAAGAAGAGTTGAGAGCCCCAGAAAAGCCCAGAGCTGCCCATCACAGCCTGCTCTGACTTAGCTCGCCCCACTCTTCTCTGGGGGAAGTGAATCCCCAAATCTGAGGGAAGAGGCAAGACCAGCCAGAACTTCAGCCTCCTTCAGACACCCTTCTGCATCACTTCCCAGCCCTGACTCATCCAGTGATCCTGGGATGTTCCCTGGCAGCTCCTATGGCTCAGGGAAWTGCTGTGCACTGGGCTGAAGCTGGGGTGTGAAGGTCCAGCTCCAAGGAAGGTCACTGCTCTCAGCCACTGTGTTGCAGTGAGCAGGGAAAGCTCCAAAGAACCTTACATAACATAACCCCATGGCCATAGAGCAAGAGGAAAATTCCCTGCTTGCAGGAGAGAGGCAAGAAACCTCTTACCGTGCTCTTCACCTTCTTGGCCAGCATACTGAACTCTGGAGAGCTGGAATTCTCATAGGCATCCAGGAACTCCCAGTTCAGAACCCGCAAGTGGCCATTAAAAACCTTCTGGATGGGTGTGTTCCTGTCTGGAAGGGAGCAGTTCAGGGTCAGGAAGGGCAGTCAGGGCTGGGACCATGTCACAGCAGATCCCCAGTGACAGCAGTTGGGGCAGGGGAGTGGAAATGGTATCTCCAGAGCTTGAGAGGGCACATGTGAGCAACACCAGGTAAAAACCTTTTCCATATGGATGGATATGTCCCCAGGGTGTTACCCTATATGACCCACCAGATGTCACACTCACATTTGAAGTGCCAAAACAGGAGGCCAGCAGTGAGAGAGACAAGCAGAAAAACAGTGATCAGGATTGTGATGACCACCCGCCGCTTTGGGCCACGCTTCTCCATCTTCTTGGAGTTCATGGCWGGGAGGAACTCCACCCCTTCGTCCAGGTTGTTCATGTCCTTGGGAGAAGAGGGAAGGCAGGACAGTGGGAAGGCTGTTCCCCAAGCCTGGCTTGGGGAGGTCCAGCCACAGAGCAGCCTGGAGCAGGTTTGGGGACAAGGAATGAGGCAGCACTGAGGGCAAACTGCAGCGTTGGCAGCTCCACAGCCACAACAGGACAAACCCTCAAGGCTTCCTCTTTGCTTTTCTGCACACACCTAATTCCTTTTTGGAAGGACCTAATATAAGGTCACGAGCTCAAGCAAACTCAGGGGCAAGTCCACACACCCTCCCGTGACCATGGCAGGTCACAAGCCCACAAGCTCCAAAATCTGCCTCAGCAGATGAAACTGCAGAGAAAAATTCATCCCCACAAAGCGCTTGCTGTGTGCAGGTGTGTCACCCACAGCTTGTGGGGCACAGCACACTACAAATAGCATTTCTTTAAAAGAAGAGGTCAAGCTGCTTCCTCCCTTTGCATTTTCACAGCTCCCTGTCACACCTCCTGGGTCACCAGCACTCCTGTGTTTATGCTTAGAATCTCCCATGCAACACAAACACCCATTAGAAGAAATAAACCAAAAAAATTAAGATGAACACACAAGACACCYCCACAGCCCACGTGCAGCCACGCTCTTGGGACAAGATGTGGAAGGGCAGATCTGCAAAGGAACGAAGAATGGCACAGCTTTCACTGTCATCACCACCCTGTAAYGGGCTGGGTGAGGAAGTGTAAGATCCGTAGAAGTATCAAGCTCTATATAAGCTGTAAAACTTGAGCTCTGTATCAGCTATACAACCATTGGTGCCTCAGGGTTCCATYGTCTCCCACCTTCTGTTCTGTTTCTCCATTCTTGTCCTGCTTGTGTATCTGCACTTTGGCCCAGGGGGGATTGAAAAAGCTGCAGACACAGATGTTTTCAGAGGATGYCACACACATCCTTGGTACTGTTGGACATTGTGGGGACCTGGATCTGTACCTGCCCTGGCATCTCCTCTCCTTCCAGCACTGGCAGTGGTGTGGGCAGAGCTCACATCCTCTACTTCCAATCTATGCCCCTTTTGGGCAGGAAGGTCTCTGTGCTTGCTGCAAAGGCCCGAAACAGGAGGATCCCTCATCTTTTGCTCACCACCTTCCCATTTTCCACTCAGCAGGCACTCAGCATCTCCCTGAGCTCTGGATGACAGCATGGACACCATGGCACCAAGTGCCAGCTCTCACAAATCTGCAGCATTTCCACGTGCCCCATGCTCCAGAAGGGTAACACTCTCCCCACAAACACAGGGTCAGACTCTGCCTGTCCTCTCTCAGCCCAGGGCTTACACAAACCTACTCCAACAGCTCAGGTTAATTTTATGCAAATGTCACAAGCCCCTAAGAGTCAGGAAAAATATGAACAAGGGGGATATGTCTTTATARGACATGGGGGAATGGCTTTGAAATGAAAGATAGCAGGGTTAGGTGGGATACTGGGAAGAAATTCTTCCCTGTGAAGGTGCTGAGGCCCTGGCACAGRGTGCCCAGAGAAGCTGTGGCTGCCCCTGGATCCCTGGATGTGTCCAGGGAGAGATTGGAGGGGGCTTGATSCAACCTGGTCTAGTGGAAGGTGTCCCTGCCCATGGCAGGGGATGGCACTGTATGGGATTTAAGRTCCCTTCCCACCCAATCCATCTGGGATTCTGTGTAAAATAACCAGCAAAGGGAATCCTGCTAACAAAAGACCTCTGAGCCATCCTTACTGCGTTTCTTCACTGCACTTTCAGTAGGTGCTTCATCTTATCTTTCCTCAGCCTCACCTGGCAGGAAAGACCAGCTCCCACATGAACCATTCCCCCACTTCTTTTGCTTTTTTCTTCACCCAATGCCTATGCTCTCCTCCCATCCTCCACACGCCACCACAGCCTCTCCTCCTTGTGGTATTTGCCCAGGGCTCTCCACAACAGAAAGGGAAGTGGCAGGCATCTTATTCTGACTTTTTGTCAAGGACTCTGTAAGTTTAATCTTCTGCAAAGACCAGAAGACCACCAACACCAGAGCAATCCACCAGTTTTCATGCCAGCTGTTCTGTGTATATTTATTGTTCCAGAGTCCTCCAAGTTTATCATTTGGCAGTGGAGGGAAGGAGTCTTTGTTCCTTTTTGAGATTTATTGTCTAAGGCTAGGCAGAAAGAACTGTTTCAATCCTCAAAATCCAGYCACTTCCAAAATAAACAGACTCGGCAGGGCCACAGGACAATCCCATGGGGAATGCTCTGAATCCTGTCTGGCTTCTGATCACACAGGAAAAGCTTGAAAATATAACCCAAGAAAACTTTGAAACACAAAGATGACACACAAAATAAAGCTTAAATACATAGAGACATCCTAAATCAAGAAACTCYTCAGTCAAGACTACCAGAAGTTTGACACATTGTCTTCCAAACATCCATCTGGCTCCCACCACTTTTCCAATCATGTAATAAATCCCCTCCAAAMCTGGTAAAGAGAAGAAACTGGCCACAAAATTTGCAAGCACATCCTCTCTCCCTCCATAGGGCTGCTCATACTGCTAAGGCTTCTCAGGACTTCGAAGAAATGGCTGCTTTTCGCAGAAAGCAAAGTAATTAATTCTCTATTAACATCTACAAGAGTCTGTGGCAAGAAGACAGTCTCAGGGGTTTAAATGATATATCACTTTCCCCAGACTTCCTGGGGCCAGCAAGGAAGAACTGCAAAGAAAACTAATTTTCCATTAGAAAACCCTTCAGCTGAGGGGACCTTCAGCCCTCTGCAGAATTCTCAAGCTTCAGTTTCACCAAACTGCCAGAAAAAAATAAGGCTCAGTGGCAAGCAGGAGCTCCTGCTGCTGCTGCAATACTGCACAACACCGTGGCTGATGAATTGTAACATCCCCTTTGAGCCAGATTGTGTCTTTGCAGAGAGAAAACTCTTCCAGGGAGAAAACCATCACTGTGATTAAATCAGAACGCAAGCAGAGTTCCCCTCTGCCTGCAGCACACATAGTGAATTTTCCTGCCTAATTTCCTTGCTCCCAGGAGCAGTTGCRTGTGTCTATCGGATCTTTCTTTAGTGAATTCCTCTGTTTTTCTTAGAAAAAAAAAAGGATGAAAAATGTTAAACCCTTTAGAGTTTACAGCATTTGTCAGTTTGTTCTTGCTCCAAAGCCAAGCCACCAGCAACACAGGAGAAATTACATGAGTGTGCAGTCTTCTGGGAAGGTTAATTTTGTTTTTCCTCCCATACAAGGTGCACAAGCAGCCACACACTGTTACTTGCCAGAAGTTACCCAGTGACTACAGGCAGAYAGGAGACAGGATCCAAACAAGTTTCCCTCCCTCCCTGCCCTCTGTGCTGTATTCCAGCTCTGGTCCTCTCCCGTTTCCATMCCTTATGGATGCCATTATGTTCCTCAGCCAACACAGACACTTGTGTGAAGAGCCCTCACCCATCACAGCCTAGGTAAGCAACAGAGTCCTGCAAACTCTTCCCAATACCCAGTGAAGGGTCTGAAGCATCCCCCAAGCACTGCTGGAATGATGAATCAGGCTGTGCAGGAAGGTCTCARATGAGGCTCTGTGTCCTCAACTCCGAGTTAGAGACTGAAACCTYCCTGCCCACACTCAGCACAAAAAATACCCGTTTGACCTTAGGAYCAGACTTGCCTGTGCCCCAGGAGCACAGCTCAGCCTCTGCCCCTCTCATCCCTATGCACCACATCCCCTTTGCTCCTGACATCTGGGAGGAGAAACACCCCGTCACCGTTCTCTGAGCTAGATGGAAACCAGATGAAATCACACACAAGACAGGCTCAAAGATCACAGTTAAACCAAGAAAAAGACACCGGAAATGTTCATCTCCTTCAGCCGATGGACTGCACATTTCCCTTGCGTGCTCTGAGCAGCAGCAGCTGTAAACCAGAGAGGAACTGAACACATCCTGCTCTCACCTTGTCCATGGCTCCTCCAGAAACCRTCTCTAGCCCAAAGTGACTCAAGGTCTGAGTGTCTCACCCTTCTCAAGGAAACTGCTCCAATAAACATTATTAACAGAAAACCTCCCTTGATATTCTCTCTGCCTTAGTCACTGGTGCAGTTACTTCCTCCTGCTCCTCCTCACTCAGTCCTTGCCAGCATGGCCAGGCTCCCCACACAGGGTCAGAGGGATCTGGTCATAACATCAGCTGTGGCAGCAAAACCAGTCCAGGGAAAGGTTCAGACAGGCAGTGCCCCAGTTCTCCCACACCTCAACTTCTCCTGGGGTACCGACTCCATGAGGAAACGTCGGAAATGTCCATAGATGGATTTATAGAGCACTTGGAGGGCTCCTGCTCCTCTGTGCAGAGATTGAACTCTGTCCTGGGAAGAGCAGACTTCCCACTCCTCCTCTGTAAGCCACACGATGTATTTTTAGACAGCGACTGTGCTCTGCCTGACTGGACAAACCAGATGCAGAAGTGACTAATTCTGTCAGCAGGAAATTCAGCTGATGCACGGGGGTGGTGGGAACCAGCTCTGCACTGGAGATCTTACCGGAAAGCAGAGAGATTCTTCTGCAATGGGGATCATGGAAAGGCTGGGATATGCCATGGAGTACGGTGCTCCAGCATGATGTGTGAAAAGCAAGGGTCCCTCTGAGATCAGCATCCCCCCCAGAGTCTGTTTTCTGCCTTGTTTGGCAGTCCACCAAGATGGTGATATGTCCTGGGCACCAAATCCCTCACTGCACCCCTCTCCTCCAAAATGCTGCTCTGTCTCTCCCTCAGTATCTGCACATGTTCACAGGACCCTGACCCACGGAAGGACTGGGCTCCTGGCCAGTATTTTCACTGTCCCTTATGACCACCAGGTAATTTGTTTGTCCAGAACCAGACATAAGATTCGCCKGCTTCCTTTGACTTTCCCAACTCCAGACTCTGCTGATCTGCCACGGGACTGCTCAGAGCAAAAGCTGCCCAGATCTTACAAGGTATGATCAGGTGTGCAACCAAATCAAATCTCACAGCAAAAAAAATTCCACTGTCTGACACCAATGTACATGCTAAGAAAAGGAACCCATAAAATGCCAGGCTGGAGGAGGCCCGAGGAGGCTGGAGATGAAGCAGAGTCATCAGACTGCATGGTTAGACTCTTGAGAGCAATTACACCATGAGATCCCAGCCTGTGTATCCAAGAGGCAATTCCCACCTCCCCTTTTCCAGCCACACCTGCCTCGGGTGGTGTTCAATAAAAACTAAAACAAATACCACATAAGAACCGAGAGGAATGAAACCTGCCAGCTCATCCAGCAGTTCAGGTCACGGCTGGGCTCAGAGCTCAGGAGAGCAGCAGGGTGGGCTTGTGTGGCAGAAAGAGCCAGAAAAGTGGTATTTTCAAAACCTGAGAATTCCTGGATCATACTGAAAGCCAATGCCAGCTTTGTGGTGCTWGCATGAGAGGAAACAGCCTGTTTTCCACCAGAAAAAGCAAAACAAATGTAAACAGCATGTGCAACTCACTTCACCCAAGCAGCTCAAGTACAGTATWTCACCCTTAAATCAATTTCTGCACCAGTTTTTGCTGCAAACCCCAACACTCCTCTGGGAAAAGATCTGGTAAGAATATCTCCTCATTTCTCTTCTTACTCTTGATAAGAAATACAYTGAAAGAGCATGCATGGGAGCAAAGCTTTTGTAAGTTGTGTTTGTGCTGTGTTGCCCCACCATGGGCAGTAAAGCACCAAAGAAACTTTGCCAGCGCATTATTTTTCGTCTTCAGTTCTGCATTAAGGGCAATGAAGCTATAAAATGATGACATCAGAACTAAAAAGGGAATATGGGGCAAGAGCTTAAGGACAGAGTCCTCCAGACTGTGTAACTTCCAGGCACAGAGGGCAGATGCAATAGTGAAAGATACAGGTCACACACACCTATTTCACACACCAAGTTTGATCTTAACTCTCTACAGCATTTGATTGTCTTGTGACCACCCTGAGTCATATGAGAAACCAAATTCCTTTAGGTTTATTATCGAAGAAACTCAAGTTAATGTTTGCAGAGACAGCACAGGCTTGGATTGTTGCCCCATCCAGGCTGAGCAGGGCAGCTCTGTCCTGCATCACAGCAGCTCAGAAAAAGCTACCATGCATCTCTGTGTCTGTGGTAGCAGAGAATTCTACACGTAAGTCTTAGCAACTTTTCGAGAGAAGTTAGGAGTAAAGGTACCCTACAGCCCTGATCTGTGTAACTATGAGCCATGAAATTCCTCCTTAGAACACACTGATGTCCCAAGAGCAGCAGAGAAACATGGCACAGATGCAAACAGCTGATTTTAAATACTTCTATGTCTTYCCTGACAGATAGAACCGTCTGGAAAACAAAATTGCCTCCAGCAGCTTAATCAAGGTAGCTGAGCCCCAGCCCTCGAGCTCCACAATCCTTGTGACATTTCACTCCTTCCGACAGTTTTGAGGCAGATCTGGACCAAGAGTCTCCAACGTTTGAAACCAATAGCAAGGAAAACACCAGCACCTCCAACCAGGAAAGTCTGTGTCTGCCAAACCCGTCCCTGTTGGCTGCTCCCACCCCGCCCCAGCCCACGGCCCGGATATCAGAGGGCATTATTTCCCAGTCTGTCCCCGGCAGCCTTTGGATGGAAACGACTCATTCTATCCCAGGCAAGAGGGGAACCTTTACTCCAATACCTTCACCACGGCCAGGSCCTCAAAATACTCTCACTGCTCCCTCAAGACAAAGTGATCTTTCGTTTGCTGAGCAAAGGTCTGGCCTCAGTCCTTTTCTCACTGTGTCTTCCTGATTCCTGTTTGCTTTTGGCACCAACAGCAGCCAAACTGGCCTGAGCAGCAGCTCACCCACCAGCCACTACCCCAGGGAAATACTTGCACATTTCCAAGGAAGAGCAACAGCTTCTCCTCAGCCCAAGAACTGCCACAGCTCCTTTGCTGGAACGGGAGGTGACACAAGACATTGCAAAACTATTAATTTCCTCCACTGTCCTGGTTATAAGGGGCCAAGTCCAACAACAGTCCATAGTGGACAAACTCCTCGGGCTGTTTCCTGCCAGGAAGGCAGGTACTGTCTTTRAGGAAGCTGTCCTGGATAAGATCAGCCTCTTGAACTGACACAGGGGGAAAACTGATCCAGAACCAGGGAAGGGACCTGCTTGAGTCCCCAGTCCTGGATAAAGACAAACCAGAGCACAAAGCTACCTTCTGCCAGGAGAATAAGCCAGGCAGGGAAGATCATGTCACACAAGCGTCACCCCGACCTGGCCAGGAACAAGGAGCTTGACCTGAACTGCATCAGTGAGAGCATTTCCTTCCCATTCTCAGCCCTGGCACACACCGGACAGCAGGGCTTGAGGCAAGGAAAACTTTTCTTGCTGCAGGCCAGCTTTTTGATCAGTCCCAGAACCAGCAGCTCCTTTGTTGCTGCCAGATAATAACTACTAAAGCCAGGCCTTGGAGGCAGACACCACACAGCCTGTAGGAACGGTGGGAAGTGCTGCTGTCCTGCTTTAACACAAGACCCTGTTTGGAACAGTTCTGTGGCATGAAACAGGCTCTGGAGGTGCAACTCAAACCCAGCTGTCCCTGCCCAGCCCTCAGCCAGGAAGATCTACACAAGAAGCTCGCTCAGGTCTCAGGGCACGCTGATATTGCAGCAGTTAATTAACGAAGCCCCACAGCCCACAGTTGAAATTGGCCCTTCTGATGCTCGAACAGGTTTAGTTGGATCTGTTGCTAAACAACCCAGAGCCAGACTGAGCACACAACTCACCTGCAGAGTTTACCTTTACGCACAACCCCAATGCCCTCAGCTTAAGCTGAAACCAAAACCTCCGGAGCGATGGCTGAACTGACACCAAGGGGATCCAAAGCTGGCACAGACAGGTAGGGATTTTCACTTCTCCAAAGGTTTTTTGGGGTTTTTTTTTTTTCTGTTCTGCGGAGCTCAGCAACCCCCCCCAAACAGGTTCTTCTGACCTTACCCAAGGGTGAGCTGGAAYGTCCCCCTTCCTGAGGGATCCTGGGCTGCCTTGAACCTGCCAGGCTCGAAGGAACCGGAGCAAGCAGWGGACGAGCCAGTGTCAGGTACGGAGGGAGCCCCGCGGGCTCAGGTGTGCTCTCACCTGCAGCTGGGCGCTGTACCTAATGCCGGCCCCGGTGGCCGGGGGGCCGCGCTCCATGGCTCGGGCAGGGCCGCTCCTCAGGCTGCCATGGCGCGCTGCTCCAGCCGGGCACAGTGCCCGGCTCCTCCTCCCCGCTCCGGGCAGGTGTGGGCAGCCGGAAACACCCCAAGGGTGCTGTGCCGCTCCCCTGGCTGCCTGCGGCTCCTGCCTCTCCTGCTCCACACAAACAGGGGAAACACCGTGCCCTAAAAGCTGCGCCCAAAGCCCGCCTGAGCGCTGCATCGTCCAGGACACTCTTCAGCCATACTCTGTGCTTTTGAAAATGAAACTAGAAATAGCTGTTTAACCGAGAGAAGCCGCCCCGCAGTCGGTAGGAGGCTGGCTGGMAGGCGTGCAGCAATGCTCGGTTCCTGAGGAAAAGCGTTGTGTATCCACAGTCTCATCCCTCCTCGGGTGACAACACTATCATGCCATGAAACCCCGCTGCAAAGAAGGCACTCTCAGCACACTGACAGTTTACCCCAGGGACAAGCCTCATGCTCCCAAAAAGATTTGGTACACTCAGAAGCAAAATYTCCTTTTCCCAGCCTGAAACCTGCCCTCAGCCAAGCTCTAGCACTGTAGGAATGAGAGCTTTCTCCTGGCTAACAGACCAGATGCTAAGTGAACCACACGGCAGTGCTGCAGAAACTGCACCTTCACCCAACCGTGGCACTTGTGGGGTGCTCACATAGAAACAGCTCCCGGGGACTGCGTGGTTTAAATTAAGCAGAGAGGGAGAGGAGAGACTGGGGTTCTGAGAACGCTCTATTGAAGGTTTGAAAGAGTTTGTAATACTGAAATCTTCATTCCACTTACCCCTTCTTGAATAGATGATTCATACACACACCCTCCAATATTTAAGTTTCTCACATTCACGAGCAAGTCAGGATTAAAAAAACTGTATCAAACTCAATTTTTTATGGGAAGATTCTTCCTTTCTCCACCTTACATGTGGCAGTCCATATAAATATGTGATATCCCATCAAAAATTGAACTTGCCACCACGCCGCGGATCCAAACTTCTTTACACCAATTGTATCCAGCCCTGAAACTGAATTTTTCAACACTTGAACACTTAAAATTTCTAAGAACTCTGGTGCAACAGAGGTGCTGATCACACGCAGGAAATCCCCTGCTGAGTC
>NW_026623433.1:52140-133930 GCF_030028575.1 Malurus melanocephalus
GGGGGGAAGAGAGACGGGGTGAGGTCTCTGATCCTCCTGTTGTGAAAAAAAAGTAACTTCTGYGCTCTTGTAGAAACACATCAGCCACCGCCTTCCCTGCCCCCTCAGCAGCTGCCAGAATCCCACCCACCATTGAACACGGCACAGCAGGGCGCATCCCTGGATTTAAGGTATTCCCCTCGAAAAGATGCCGGGTTAGTCAGGCTGCTGATGTCAGGAGCTCTCAGCCCTCTCGTTGATGCCCAGCCCTGCTCAGAGCTGTTTTTACAGCCACTCCCTTACCTGCCTGGCTGCAGCCTCTCTCACCACCCCCGTGAAACAGTACGTTTCGGGTACAAAGCAGCTGGGTCCCAGTGAACCACTGCTCCTGCATCCTACACACTTTTCCTGTTCGGCATCCGCTGATCTCCTCCAGTCTGGTGCCAGGCAAACATCGGTGCTCAGGGATTTGGATAATGAGGGTAAAACGCAAAGATCCACAACCCCTGGTTCGACACAGAGCTGTAAATGCTCACAAATGCTCCTGCCATGCAAGCCACTGACATTTTACAGACTAATTCATGAGCCCTCTTTGAATAAGGGGACACAGTCACCGTAGGGGAAACCAGCAAGCAGTACACGTGCTAAATGTAAATATTATATAGCTGGGAGGCAGCTCGAGGTCTAAATTCAGGATTTCCGTTTCTCTATTGCTGGAACACAGGGATTTCCTTCGTGKCTGTGCTGTAGCCATTGCCGTGGTAGGAGCAGGTTCCCTCCTGGGCGCTGTACAGCCCCAAACATCCAGTGGCAACTCCCAACCTGTCTACCACGTGCTTTTTTGGTGAGAGACTTCCATGTGTCCTTCCAGTCTGACTGAAGGATCCTGAACCCAGCCGAGGAATTGTGAAAGCGTAATAAAGCATTAAGTTCAAGGCACTCACCCACATGCAGTGGCAGCAGTCAGCCGTAAAGACTCTGTTTCCGCTGGGATCACTTTATCCAGTAAAAGCGGTCAGCTCCTCCTCGCCTTGTCTCAGTGCAGCCACAAGAGCAGCCCGAGAAGAGAGCCCAGGTTTGGGAGGAAGGAGGGCCTTGAAATCTGAGAACCAAGTCCGGCTTGGTCAGAATCTGTGCGAGTTGCAAGARGTAAATCGCCCTAAGCTCGAACCCCAGACAAGGATCAGCTGTAGGAGCAGCAAACACTGTCTGGGCAGGCAGGATCCTTCCGCATCAGCTGCCAGCCCTGGGAATGCCATGCACGTGAAAGAAGGGAAGAACTGCTTACATAAGGAATGAAGGCGTCTGCCTGCGGGGAAAAAGTCTTCTGGTGGAGGYAGTTCCCAGAAATTCTAGCAAAGGAGCTCCAGTCATCCACACCAGCGACGGGCCGGATTTAGTCAGGGACAGAGGCTTTTCCTCCCGGTAGTGTGGCTCAAATGCTCTCARCGTGTCTCTCAAATTCAAATTTCACCGACAGTGCCCTCCCACCCAGATTCCAGCCGGGCAACCACGAAACCWGCCCATCTCAAATGCTCAATCCGGTCCGGCAACTTCCAAAGCATTACAAAAGATTGGGAGAGAGATAAAACTCACAGGGTGTCCTGTTACTTTGCATTCCAAAGAGTAAATAAAAGACTGATTCAGTGGGAGGAGAGGAAAACGTCATCCAGCAGCGCGGTGCTTTCCAGCTGAACAGGCAGACCCCACAGCAAAGGCTGGGTATCGCTGGGGATGGGCRCAGTCATTTTGGGCTGATCCAGCCTCTCAGTCTGCAATACAAGGGAATAATTACTGACTGGAGAATGGGAGCTGTAAAAGTGCAGTGTGTTACCCTCAATTGGCCACACRCTACTTTGGGGCAGAGCAGGGAGGTGGCACTCCCCAAAGCTGTTTAAGGATTACTGTGTCATTTGGATGGGAGCTCCTCCTTTGATCTCAAATGCTTCTCTCACTAACTCGGCAATGAGTGCCCTGCTCCCTAAACATGATTTTGGCAGGCTYAGAAGTAGTTTTGCCGTCCTGAGATCATGAAAGCTGGACAGAACCAASGCCTCTAGTGCCCTGCTCCATCCTGGGGACATGGGCATGAGAGCCRGCAAAGGATGTGACAGTGTGCAACAAGCACCTCAGCCGTCTAACACACTCCAGACAGCTCTGAGATTCGCTGCCAAAATCCAGGAGGTTGTTTCCCGTGCCTCTGCTTCTGGTGCCAGCAGCCTGTCAGTCACAGGGCTCCCAAAGTACTAGGAAACACTAGGATGKGAGCTTGCTACTGGGACTATAGAGATCCAGGTCTCCTTCTTGAGCTCTTCGATGGTTCAAGAAAGCAGAGCACCTCTTTTGTGAGCTCTGAATCATCAGCAGCAGTGTTTGACAGCCAGACTGTAAATGCAAGAGTGGACAGGCCTGACCGCCTGGTTTCTGGCACTGTGTTTTGAAACCACCGGGCACGCCCAAGGCTCCAAGTCAGCAAAGTCTGCCTTCTAACGAGCTGCGAATGTGTAAACTGAGGCCTTAGCTTAGGGCAGGGAGATGCAGACAATGCGCTGTAATTGCCCATTTCTTTTGGGTTTATGACAAACAGGCAGAGCTGTCCCAGCTCACCTGCCTTATTTTCCGCAAGTTCAGACTTTGTGTCGGCGTTTACAACCAAGGACAAAGCATGCAGCTTGGACTTTACACTAATTCCCCTTGTTTGCTTCACTTTGTTAGCGCAGAGGACCAGGGATGTGGTACATAAGGAGGGTTTTTTTGCCGTTTCATGTTCCAGCTCCTGCTGTCTTTCAATGAACTGCCTGATGTTCCAGCTGTCCCGGGGTATGGTGACACTGCACATGCTGCTGATGTGCTCACTTAAAGCAGACAATCGGCTGTGAACTCCCCCTAGATCTCAGTCTGGCAGAGGTGAGAATCAATCAGTGCTCTTCCGGATGGTCCTACAACTCCATGCTGGCTGGATCATGCTCTAGTCCATCTTCCACCCCAAAAAGCAGCATCTCTGAGTATAATATTTTTCTGGAAACTCCACTTCTCTCACAACAATCTGTTCTAGCATTAAGGTGTCTTTTGAGTTTTTGTAACATCCAAACTACAGCTCTCTCACTGCATGAAAAATTAGTGAACTGAGAATTCTCTGAAGTTCAAATATTTGTTGCTGACTCCCAAAGGCTGAAGKACAGCCCTCGGATTCCTTCCACCAGGTGACAGGAAGATGTTGGGAAACCTGTCTCACCTTGCAATCCATCTCAACTCCTGAGAGAAAAGAGCACTTCCCTTGGAGAATCTATGAACTGGGACCACCTTTCCCACCCATTGTTTTTCTCTATGATGCTTGACTTAGAGCATAAAAAGCAGAAAAAACATAAGCAGGGATTAAATACAGTCTTAATGCAAACTGTGTAATTCTTGACAAAACTGTTAAAATCAAGGTGCATGGACACATTGGAAGTTTCCTTCCCACTAGAAGAAGTGCCTCAGCTAACTGAACAGGAAACTGTGCCCTTTYACCCTGCCCACATCTCTTTAAATCGCCTCCACAACACAAGTTGAAAAATAAGAAAACAATAAATCCTATCAACCAGCCTARCTCAGCTTTGTAATTATAATTACAAAGGACTCATCCTTCTGACTGGGAGCTCTCCTGGTTACAACTGTTTGAAAACAAACACTAAACTTTCCTGTTGCCCTTTAAAGGAATAGGGTGTTAATTTTGTGCCAAGGAAGTACTTGGGCTTTTTGGGAAATACTCAGCTTTGCACATTGACACCTTCCCTCCTCCCAGCTGTCCAAGCACAGGTTGGAGCAACAGCCCAGCTAAGTTTAGGATTTTTGGTGAGGTACAGAGGCTGCATATGAGATTGCAACGATAAAAATGACAGGATAGATAACAGCCTTTGCACCAGCACCAGCTTTAAAACCCCTTCACAACCATTTCAGAGACCATCCTAAACTGGAAGTACAGAAACACTGACAGAGGCAAAAACTCAGCTTACCAAGTTACTGATTGTCATTAAGGTACTCAGGCCATCCCAGCCATGAAACAGAACTTACTTCCTTACACAAACAAAGCAGTATAAAGGGAGGTCAATAACTCATAAAGCTGCAGTGACTTGAGGGCTTGTGACTGTCTCATATTCATAATTTCAYTGTATAATTGAGTACACAAGAACAATTTGCACAACAGGCTGACTTACAAGCCCTTTGCTTAAGCAGTTTAAAAGTCCTCAGTGTAAATTGCTTTGCTTTTTTTTTTTTTCCTTTTTGAGTAATCAGGCATATTTTTCTGTATATAGAAGCATATTTTTCTGTATATAGAAGCATATTTTTGTATGCATGTCTTGTAAATACCAAGCAGCCATTACTTCCCCCGGGCATAAACTGAAAAAAATTCCGTTTTTTCAAGAAATTGCTTCAGAATGACACATAAACATATTAAAGCCACTCACCAAGTTCCAAACAATGCCAGCACCTTTGCAGGTCCTTCTTAACTCTTTAAGCAGTATCAGCACACAGGGAGAACACCGTGCCCTCCAGCAGGTTTGCTTTTTTTTATTTTCCAGGCCCTGATGGCCTTGCTGTGTGTCAGCACAGCCACTTATTGATGCTCCTCCAGGATTTGGTTGCCACTTTCTCTAAGTGTCATTGTGAAACCACCTGCTCCTGGAGCGATGAAGGACCAGCAACGCTTCTGCTTCAAGGATTTTGGCTCTGGTAGGTGACTTATTTTGCTTCAGGTGTTGCAAACTGGAGGAGAGTGAGAAAAAGTAATGTTAGGAAATACAGGGTGCAAGGCTCACCGAAGTGGATTGGTGAGCACTTGCAGACATAAAGAAACAAATTGGTTCTTAAAATACTGACCTCTGATTGAGTTTCAGCTTTCAGGCCTCAATGCAGGATGCTGTGTACAAGATTAACCCAGGCCCAAATGAACTAATCCACACTGAACCGGTCACTTGACATAACCCGTCATCCCTAAATTAAATCATTAATAGCCCAAATTTGCACTACTCATGCAGAATTCCCTTTATAGTCCACAAGACCAAATGGCTCTATTCAGAGGGTGATTCACCCTACAGGAAGAGGAGAGAGGGCTAATGAATTGTCCTCTGGAGGGATCAGCAGCTGCAAATGCAATCTTGGGGTGAGAAACTCAGATTTATATACAGAGAAATTCAAAGCACAGGTTAAGAGAGATTATTCCAGCCTACCACCTCTGGATCTACACACATCTGGTCTATCCACRTAACTAGGATCCAATAAATGTCAGATTGAGATGACTCAATTGCAGAGGGAGTAACTGCAGGATTAAACCATTAAACCATTGGAGCCAGTTGCCAGTGTGGACCCAGCAGCACATTCTCACTTCCCGACAGCTCTGCAATAAACTGCTGTGTTTAGTGTTTAGGCTGTAGGGCAAAATCTAAATTCTAGACTGCCATCCTACAGGATGAACAGCACCCAGCCAGAAGGGTCCCGAGCTCAGGCACCACGTACCCAACTTGTGGCAGGCACATTAATTGGGTCTATTGTGATGTGGTTCAGGTTTGCCACGTGAAAAATAAGTAACAAGGTTTTTGCATTTACTATAAACAATGCCACTGTTAYCAAAGGTATTTGGAAAATGAAGATCAACTGGTAAAATATGTCCAATTAATGATTCTTTTGAAAAATACACCTGAGATAACCTCAAGGTGAGTTCACTGGGTTATGAGGGCATCCTACTGAGGTATATAAATACAGATTTCCCCCATGATTTAAATAAAACAAAGCAGTTGTTAAAATAAAGGTTAGAAAGRTTTTAAATGGCCTGTGGCTGTTAGTGTAGCGTGCCCAGTTTTTGTAAGCAGGGTTTGCACAATGTTCTCTTGGTGGAAATAAACTCCTAATCCAGTTTTTTAGGTGATAAAAAGGCTCTTTGATAACCGGTGAGCATCTCACTGTGACAAAAATGGGCTGTACTTAATTTTTTCATTGAAAAAGCTAATAGGAAAGATCATTAGCCTGAATGCCCCTTTAGTTTCAGGCAGGACAGGTAAAAAATGGGTAATGTCAGTATAAATACTTTCTCTAGGCCCTCTTCCCTCTGCATGCTGCCCTTGCAGCTCTTAACTGCAGGGCTCACCCRGAACAGCTTTCAGGCTGCAAAGTGAGAGGACATGGGAGCAGACACCCCCTGGGACACAGTCTTGTTTATCAATACCCTCCCTCAGTCCCAGCACTACCCACAAAACCACTGGAGTCCCTCTCTGCCCTTCTGACTGGTGTGTAGAAATTAAAAGTTACTTATTAAAAGCAAGGGCTCTTGACTTGCCGTAACTTAGGGGTTATTTTTCAACCAGAGTGGAGCAGCTAATCAGATAGGTGGCAGCTGAACTGTAACAGGCTGTACTTTGTTCTTGAAAGCTGGGAGTAAACATGTCCTACCCAAACCACCACATGGCCATTCAAAATCAGAAGCCCACCCAGTGCCTGATGCTCTTTTCATCAAAAATCAGACTTCAAAATAAAAGAGAAGGGACCTAAGAGAAGCAGCCAGGATGCAAAGGTTGCTCAAAAGCAGGTTGGTGATCAACAGCAAGATTCTTCAAATCAGCAGCAACCACYTGAGACACACTAAACTCCTGGGATTAGATGCACGTTTCTTGTTTAATACTGCCAAAGCCTCCTGTGTCCAGCAAGAAATTAATGAGAATTGATGGATCTTCACAATGTAACCCTCTTTCAGCACTTGATTGTAGGTTAATTATTAATTTATTATGAACAGAATGYAGCAGGATTATCTTGATTATGTTTTGAATTTGGAGGCTCTTTCATATAAGCAGTAGCAGGAAGTTGCTTATTGCGTCTTTAATTTCTTCTTTTAACTTGGCCACTAAAAGGGCTTGGGAATGTTCCCTCCCAAACCACAATCTTTCTGCTGGTTCCTGATTGATGAATGAACAAAACAGGTACAAACCTGATAAAGCAGGACAGAAAACCTTTATCACTCCAAATTGTTCCTGAAGCATATAAACCATAATTCAAGCAATTGCTTTCAAATGCTGAACTGATGTGTCCTACTAACTCAATATTCACATCCAGCTACTTCTTTTCTTACTGAAATACCTGCTTTCCTTCAAAGCTGCTCTGAAGAGGGTTAGATACAGTACAGAAAGATCCACAGCCCCAGCCTGAAGCCCAGCAAAAGAGTAACATGCACAGAGCTCCAGCCATAACAGTCCTGAACTGTACAATTTGGCTCTTTAAATGTATTATATTCTAGAATATATAACTTAGAGCAAATCATATCTTTAAATTAAAAAAAAAAAAGAGAAAATCTACCAAAAAGAAAACAGGTTAAAAAGAACCACCTTACTATGAAGATGGACAGGCTGTTAGCCCTTGGCAATCTGGACAGTGATTTTACACAAAACATGCTGTAGAAAACTGAAAGGAGATGGTAGAGATCTGTAAGACTTTCTACACTTTTATTCTTCTCCTGGTCCAACACATCTTTTCATCTCATTCAGTTTCAAGGTTATGTCAGAACAGTCACAAATTCATCTTCAGTATGTGCAAAATTGAAAAATATTTACATAGACAGATAAAACTGCAAAAGTAAAAACAAAACTAAGGGCCAGGGTCGTGGGTTAAAGTATTTCTTCAAAATCCAAGAGACAACAGTTTGGGTGTATTTGAAAACATATTCCAATCTTTTAAACCAAGGTACAATTTGTTTCCACTGATTAAGAGGTTTATTTTTTGATGAAAAAGGATCTTTCTGGTGAACATCAACTTTTTGCTTTCCACTACAGTCCCATTTGCTGACAGACTTGTTCACACAATGACTTTCTGTGTCTCCTCTCCCTCTCCCCCATGATTACTCACTCTGTTACAGCAGAAAAAAMCACCCTGACTTTCACTCTGTCTTTCACAGCAACCGGACATGGATGTGGGATCTGTTCAGGGTCTGAGCTCAGAGAAGGGAGAGGTGTTAAAAAATTCCATAAATAGTACTCTCAACTACTAGGGCTCTACATCCATCCTGAGTTACAATAAACTCCAGTGTCCAAGACACCATCCTGAGTCACCAGGTAACAGTAGTGACATCCAGACTCCAGTAAAAGGASACATCTTCTCCATGACTTTGAAAAGCCACTGAATTACCCCTTCCCAGCAACTTTCCCTGCTTAAGGAAGATCCAGGATAACTGCTTGGTCTATAAYCCGAAATGCATAGAAACTGTATTTGCCAAAAGTCCTTTGGATGGAAAGAGAACAAAAACCAGGAAGACATTTCTTAAATTATCAATTCCAMAGAACCTGGATTTACACATCTGGGCTGACACGTTTTATATTACAGGTACAGCATGATTTTTTTTCTGTGGATTTTGTACCCAGACGTCACAGTGCTGACCCTGGTGAAGCAAGGGCAGAATCCAGTCCATGGCTAGGGTTAGGCAGCCTCAGGTGGTTGGTTGGATGGAGGATGACAACAGGCTCAGGGAAGTTCTCAGAAATCCATGATCAAACAAGTMTTCACAGCTGATCCTGGGTCTGTTTTGGAGATGGAGCTGTTGTCACAACCACAGTGGACACTGCTTTAGTAGAGCCAGAGACTGTTCCCTGCTGGAGATGGGAGGCTGGAACTGTTTGAATTCGTACCTGTGTGAARCAGAAAGAAAAAACTTGTCTCAAAAACAACCTGGCAACATAACGACTGCACCTGCATTGTCCTCTAGTTAAGTACCTGCTTCTGCTGCCAACAAAAACTCAGTTAAAGGAAAAAGGCCAAGCACCAAAAACACTCCCGGAACAGAATCTGTCACAAGAAGATCATTCCAGCCACTGCCCATGCAGGATGGTGGCAGGAGATTTCCAAATTAGAGAGGAAGACCTGAAAACTAGTTTGAATAAAAACCTGTTATGTCAGCTGCTTTTACACCTTTTCAGAAGAAGGACTTGGATCCATTGGATACCTCACTTCTACAGACTTGTTACTCTCAGCTGTCAAGSCAGATTAATTCTTTGGAATTATGGAACACTAACTTTCCACACAGAAAGATGGATATGCAAAGCAATTATGTGATTTCTTCAAGAAAAAAGTGATCCACAGAAGCCAAAGTACAAAGCACTATACAAAGACTGCTGAGTGTATAGAAAAACCCTGGCAGGATTTTTGGTTTTACATTCATTATACTGGCAGTGCTTCAAAAATTTGGATGGAGAAAAGATAAAGGTGATGATGGATTCCTTGTGCTTAATGCAGACACTAAAACCAAGTGGTGTGCCTGTTCTTTTTCTGCAATCCCATGCATGCGGTGCAAAGGCATCATGGAGATGTTAAGTTCAAGAAAAAGCAAACAGAATGATCCAAGTGCGCTTACTTGCGTTGCTTGGCCTTGCTGCTGCAGCTGCTGTAGTTGCTGTGCAGTCAGAAAACTCACAGGCTTGTTCCCAGCAATCAGTTTCGTTCCTGCTGGCATTGTAGTCAGGATGATATTTCTGCCTAATCCACTGATGCTAAAGAAAAACAATTGTTGAAAGGTTAGTAGACAGCACAGCAGGCTCGATCTTTCCAACTCCAAACCATTCTTCAAATGCTAGTACATTATAGTTCTACCACATGTACTAACCTTTTTAAGTAGTGGGGTTAGTTTTTTCCCTCATAAAACTGGCAAATACACTAGGGACAAATTTATGTCCGTATTTGTAACTGACAGAGAATTAAATTAACACAAATATTACACCCACTAACTCTGGTCTGCACATATCACTGGATTAGCCTGATCAGACCTGAACACTTCTGAATGCAGGAAACAGCTGAGTGCTTGAAATATTAACTAAGGGAGACACTATCAGAATTTATAGAAGAATAAACAAAAATACTTCAATATCTGAATGCCAGAGAAATTCTCATTAAGGCAGTTAACTTCYACTGAATGGAGAGATGGCTTCAGATTACAGTTATATTTCAGTGTCTTAATTCTTGCTCAAACACACAGAACTAAATGAACAGCTGGTTTCAAGGCACAGCATGTTTTTTCTTTGGTGTATTTGCTAGAACCTGTGTTTCAAAAYAAATAAAAATTACAATCTCATTTCAGACACCATATCCACTCAGTTTCTTGCAGCTGATGGACCTGTTTACAGGCTGCAATCCTATTCCAGCCTCTGCTAGCTTGCTCCCCAGGAACTGARTGAACACAGACCTTCCTCAGCCTATTTCTAAAGCAGAACTATGAGATGCAAAGTACTCACTTGGCGCCGAGGTTGCCTTTGATGATGGGGGCAGTGACCACACTCTTGCCCTTCACTGGCTGGCTGATCACTGACAGGGGCACTGTGATCCGTGCTGGAAGTTTGCCCTGGGGAATAGGAAGAACATGTGAGGAGCCATGGGGAGCTCAGTAGAGAAACTGCCTGACAACACTGGCTACTTTCTGGGAGTTCTGGGAGCAAAAACCAGCAGCAGTTTTGCTGATGAAATCTCTACTACAGTTCAGGCTCCTTAAAATTCACCTCCCTCTCATTCACTACATAGCTGCCTGTACCCTGAAAACCCACATCATCTTTGCACCACAGGATCCATGATTTTTATCCTTAGGAAACTACCATAGTGTCAATTAGCTTATGTAACCATATACAGTTTATGGTGCCTTCAGATTTGGGCATTAAAATAGCATTAAAGGCAGAAATCAGTAAAAAAGTTAATACAAGTAACTAGTTTTGAATGTTCTATGACACTATTGCAAGGGAAATTATTCCCAAGGTGTGGGGCAAGACACTTGAGCTGAATGAGGCAGGACTTCAGATATGTCAAGTTTATTTCATTCACTTGCAAGAGGAGATAAGGGAATTATCTGACTTTTGGGGGGCATTTAGCCGCAATTTGAACACCATTAAATGAGTTGCATAAATGCTGCATAAATGAGTTGCATCAATGAAACCCAAACCCAGAAGACAAGTTGTGGCTGCCCCATCCCTGGAAKTGTTCAAGGCCAGGTTGGATGAAGCCTGGAACATGATCTAKTGGAAKGTGTCCCTGCCCRYTGCAGAGGGTAGGACTGAATGAGCTTTATTGTCCTTCACAACCTAAAGCATTGCATGACTCTGTCATATTTTTTTGACTCTGTGGATGCAAAAGAASCTTTCAGCCATAAACCATCAGTGTATTTTGGCACCCCACTTCCTCCCCCAATGCTCAGCATTACTTACTGCCTGGGATGTAGACACCACAGTGGTGCTGACAGGCACCTGCCGCACAGCCGTGGCTCCTGTGCTGATGGTAATGGGGGTCCCTGCAGCTGCTGAGGCCACAGCAACTGCTTTGGACATCGTGGCACTGACGGTGGGTAAGGAGGTGTGGGCTGTGCCAGCAACGSTCACTGCTGAGGATGATGGCACCTGCTTAGTGTGAGTGGCTACAGTGATGGTCTGCCCAGCTTTGGGGGGTATCACCCCCAGCCCCTGCACAATTCTRATCGTGGTAGCCGGCTTGGTCTCCGTGGATGCCACCGTGGTTATGGCTTTGCTCTTCTGATCTGCCACAGTCATGCCCAGGGCAGGCATCAGGCGGAAAGCAGAGCTTGTTGGCTCTGCACTCTTTAAATCAGGAGTCACTTTAACCACGGTGCCTCCAGCTGGGCTGGAAGAGGCAGGAGAGGCCGTGCTGGTCTTKGCTGGAGATTCAGCAGTCTGGACAGGGTTGGATGTCACATGTAAAGTCGCAGAGATGCCCTTCCCACCAGTGCTGCTTCCTGCAGCTGCTGTGAAGAGGTCCTGAGTCAGTTTGACAGTAGTGACTTGAGACTTGGCCAGGGTGGCCATCATGTCTGGGGTGATGCGTAGCACCGTCTGTCCTTTTGCATCTGTGGTGATGGAGGATGGGGGCAGGCGCAACACATCCTTCCCTTGGATCCGAAAATTGGTCGCTGTGAGTGGGATGCCACTTCCAGCCTGAGTCTTCATACCAAGTTGTCCTGTTATAGCCACCTGGGAGTGATCAGAGAAATGGTTCTGTCAAACCAGGTCAAAGTCCAAGACACCTTCAAAGAAGAACTTCCCAACAGGATGATGTTTGCTCCCACCAGAATGCAAGCAGAGACTATCATTCAGTACCTGACTGAAAATAGTGGTTGTATATCAGATGGCATTCCCAACCCCATTTGAAATAGGAAATACTGTGGGGCTGGTTTCTCTTCCAAACGAAATGAGGGAGAGATCACTAARCAATGTGCACAAACACATCTTTCACCTGTTTGTGAAACCAGGGCTCAAACACACAAAACCAGCACTGTGAACCTGCACAGTCCATCAACTCACACAGCATTACAACTCACAAGTGTTCACATCAACACAAACAGGAAACAACCAGGTAGTGGATCCCAGTTCCTTGTCTCTCCCTCCCTCTCACCTGCTTGATGATGTTCTGGCCAGCCACATTCTGAATAACAGTGGTGGAGGAGGTGCTGGAAGCAGAACTGCCTGGAGAACTGGTCACTGGCTTCACAGCAGTGCTGGGCACTGCAGACAGCCCTGAGACAGTGATACCTGCCTGGCTGGCCATGGAACTTCCTGCTCTTGGCACCTGCACAGGGCTGCTTTGAGCTTTTATAGGCAGAGTCATCACAGCCTACAGAAGAGATGGAGGAAAACTATGAGAAGACTATCACAGTAGGAACAGTCTAGTGATTCTTCTTTGTATTGTGCCTCAGCTTGTGAGTTCAAAGTAGTTCACAAGAATTCCCTTGCAAGAATTCCACCTGCTTGGAATAGTAGTGAGGTGGGTGTCAGTCTCTTCTTTCAGGTAACAAATGACAGGACAAGAGGAATTGGCCTCAAGTTGCATCAAGGAGGTTAACTTGGATATTAGGAATTTTCTTTTTCACATAAAGGGTTATATAGCATSGGAACAGGCTGCCCAGGGCACTGGCAGAGTCAACATCCCTCAAAGTGTTCAAAAAGATGTGTGGATGATGCACTTAAGGATATSGTTTAGTAATAAACATGGTGGTGCTGCTGTGTTCGTGGCTGGACTTTATGATCTTGACAATCTTTTCAAAGCTTAACAATTCTGTGATTCTAAGTTCTATGGACTTTCTATGYAATGCACAATTTAATGATGCCAGATAAACAGGTGAAGCACAGAGCACTCAACTGTATTGCATATGTAAAACTGTTTCTGTGCCCTTGCAAGCTCCAAATGAGCACAGAATGCCWGCATATCACACCAAAACAACACAAGTCAGATCAGACGTCAGAGCTACTCTACCACTTCCAACTCACCTGAGGGAGCACTTTGGTTTGTGTGGCTGTAGCTGGAACACGGATTTGAGGCACTGATGTGGGCTGCTGCTGCTGCTGTTGTTGCTGTTGCTGCTGCTGCTGCTGTTGCTGCTGCTGCTGCTGCTGGGTGACCACTGGGGCTTGCTGGGACATGGCTGGGAGGCTGGATTGGGCAGTGACCACCCGGACCTGTGGCAGGCCTGAGGAGCTGCTGTGACTGACCACACGTGGGGTGGGCGCCGGCCCCGACTGTGCCTGTGAGGTGTGAGCTGAGGACAGCAAGGTCCCCAGTTGGGGCATGGTGGGGGAGGACACCAGGAGAACACTACAGAAAAGACATAGCCAGTAGGTCAGCAAAGATGTAGGAATTTCACACAATCACAGAATCATCGAGGTTGTAAAAAAACTTCTGAGATTATTGAATCCAACCTGTGACCAATCCCCACCTTGTCACCCAGCCCAGAGCACTGAGTACCATGTTCAGTGGCYCCTTGGACACCTCCAGGGATGGGGATTCCACCACCTCCCTGGGCAACCTCTTTCAATGGCTAATCATGCTTTCTATGAAGAGATTTCTCCTGATGCCCAACCTGAACCTCCCCTGGCACAGCCTGAGACTATGCCCTCTTGTCCTGTTGCTGTTTCCTGGGTGAAGAGTCCAACTCCCACCAGCCTCCAACCTCCTTTYAGGGAGTTGTAGAGAGTGATAAGGTCACCCCCAAGCYTCCTCCAGACTAAATAAYYCCAACTCCCTCATTACTGAATTAAACAGATTACAGAAAAACAGCCAGCAGGATTCCCAAGTGACACAGGGCACAGAAAGAGTACCTCTGGCTGGGTTTTGCTGGCTCTGACCCAGCACCAGATACACTCTTGCTGACCGCAGAGACCGGTGGGGGTGAGATGGGTGTTGCTGGTAATGCAGGTGCAGTTGGTGTCACAGGAGTCACAGGAGTTGGTGGCATGCTGGAGTCACTGAGGCTCAGCTGACTGGGCTCTGCTGTGCTKGTGGGGATGGCTTTCACAGCACCCTCCTTGCTACTCGACTTCTATAAGGAAACCACATCCAGCATCACAAAAACTGGGGTTGATTGCTGCACCCTACAGTAGGCTGAGCACTTTAACCTGAATGGTCCTAATGAGGTCCCAGTGCTAAATCCTGTAATAAAACTTGACTGAGTGTCTGCCTTTCCCCAGCTGCAGCCATAGATGAATTGGTGTRTTTGGCTGCCCCTGCTCTCAAGATAAAGGGCACCTCAGCTGTGCATTCAGAACATGCAGATTTCCACCTTGGTTAATGTGCCAACAGCCAAGTACTTCAGACATATTTAGTCTCAGACAACCAAACCCTGATGGCTCCTGCACAGCAAGGGGGAGAACAGACGTGTTCTACACACTCTGGTTAGATATTAACCTCAAAACTAGATCTGAAAGACCATCCCTTTGATAGGGAGCACAAAGGAATTCCATTGCTCTTTCTGCTGAGATAAGGATAGCAGTGGGAGCTGGGTGGAGGAAAAGCTCCCTCTCCCTCTTTGTTTTGTGCACTGACATTCATACACATCATGAATTGCTAACTCAAATGTGGTAATTTTCATCACCTGCTACAGATGTGGAATTTATGGATTAAATTAAGACTAATTTTGTCAATCCCAAAAGCAGCTGTGCAAACCTGAGCAAAGAAATCTACCATTTTAGCTGGAGGTTTTGGYTTCTGAAGAGCTTTCTTGGCCTTTGCTGCAGCAGCTTGAGCATGATGGATCCGTTCTGCAAGGACAAATTAATGGTTAGAGTGCCTGAACGCRAGCAAACTGATTTAAGGAAAAGGCTAATTAAAAGCTGCAGATTCTTCTCCAGACAAGGAATTAAACACACACAGTCATGTAACAGTGCAAAGAARAACATCAAGTAAAATTAGCCAAAAAATAAGACACGTGAGAGCATACATCTGCAGTTCTTGCACGTGGGACGGTATTTTTCAAACAAATGCTTCAAAGTGACACACTGCTCTGTAAGACTGGGTTTAAGTGCTGAAGGACTAACATGAGCAAACTGACTAGAAAATTAGTGACAAATTAATGTTCATTATCCATATTTATAAACAWTTTKAATTATTAAGATATCACCAACTCAGGCTTACCAAACTCTTCCTCACTCCTGTCCCGGTGCAGGTAGATCCACAACTTCCGCCCAATATCGTATTTCACACAGGGATCTTTCTCATAATGCAATCGGTCCAGAGCACCACTAACAACAGTGTTAACCTGARGTTYAGAATTCACAGATTACAAGGCATCYCTCTCTGGAGTAGCCAAAACTGATGAATAGAAAAGTGATCCTACTTGGTATAAAACCTGTGTAAGCTGTGAGCAGTCTTCATCTGAGTGAGAAGTGACTGAGAGCAGATGTTGCTGCACAGGATGCTGTTTGCCATCTTGGATTAAATGGAACTTGACTGTTTCTCAATCTAAAATGCAAGCAGCTCTGCAACAGTGGTAATTCTGTGGCTTTTCTAACTGTTTTTTCCTCATCCAAAGTTGGTCCAATTTGCAGCAGCTCACCATAGTAGCAACAGACTTCCTTTTTGCTCATAACAGYAGCTTAAAAACTATTGGGCCTTTGCCACTTAATACTGCCTGTRTTTGTGCGTTTTATTTTTATGAGAATCTGAGGCCAGACATAACATCTAATTTACCTGAGCACTGGTGACATCTGGAGCTAGGAACTGGGAATCTTTGAGCAGCTCACAGATTTCAGCTCGAGTTCCCTCTCCATTAGGAAGGCGAGCAGCAGCATCACGAACTGAAACACAAAACCAGAGCTTGAACCTCYAGCTGTAACTGGGATGCTGTACTCAGGTACTCCAGCAGATACATTATGGGACTGCTCTATTGCCCTTGCTCTCACAGTGCCTRTTTGCTCAGTAAAATCTAGTCCCTAAAATCTCTCAAAAATATGAGGAGAGGTCATAAAAGATCATTTTAAAGTACATCAACTGTGCAAACTTTGTGCTAGRAGTGATGAACTTGGGTAACAGCATTCAACCCCAGTGTAGATTCCTGAAGCTGTTTAAGGAGACAGAGGAATGTTTTTCTTGTTTAAAAAAGTTTTTTTGGCTATGACCTTACCAAGGGACAAAATGGTGACATATGCTGGTCTGTCTGAGCGCAGGAGAGAATGTTCCCGGGCTTTGTTTAAGGAGGTTTCCTTGTCAAACACCCCCTTCACAGGACCAACAACCGACTCGAAGCCGTGCATCCGGAAGGTGAAGGCTTTGTGGGGCTGGCTGTAACGGTAACGTTCCTGGAGGTGGACACAGAGCACTGACTTGACCAGGAAACATACAGCAAAACCTTATGCTACACTACAAGGTAAATTGTCATCATTGTCTAGGGAAAGCCTTTTCAAACTAAAAGCTCAAATACTGCTGTATAAACTTATTTTGGATCAAGAAAATCACAAACTACTTCATGCAAAATACAATGCTCCACCTAAGCAAGGTGTGCAGGTGCAATGCATTCACTATCAAGCAGCTGCAGAGACTACAGAGGTGCCAGAAATACAAGACATGAATCTTCTGTCCCCTTACTCCTCCTCCCTTTATCTGGCTAAAGAGAGATTTCCAAAATTTAACCTATATATTCTGTCCTGCAGACAGCACATGGAGAGAAGGGAGAAGAATCCCCATCATGTGTCCTCCCTCTAATTCCTACTTGCATCTACTACAGACAAGATAACTAAGTGGAAAGGAACACTTATTGACACTTATTTTCTGCTTGCACACATACAAGCCCAMAAAATCATCCTCTGATGCTGGGGGATGGCAAAGGAGACAGCGGGGCTGGCAGTACCAACTGACATTATCAATTTCAGTTAATTTTATCCAATTAATTTTTACTCAATTTATTTTACTCACTGGAAATACTGGTCGTTTTGAAGCAAGCAGCTAGGCTATGTCATCAGCAAGTTTTATGGAGGGTCAAGATGCCAACTTCAAGGCACATATCAGTTCTTCACATTAACTACATTTGTGTAGGGTATAAAACTGCCATTCCTCACAAATTGTCCTGGTTTAGTGGCCAACTGTTTCAGCATGTGCCTTTAAAATTAGGATTCTCTTCTTACCTGCTCTTGAAACACCCGTTTCTCCTCTCCAGTGCTAGGCCGTACTACATAGTCGGTCCTTCTGAAACAAAGGGCACCATCAGTTCTGAGCACAAGCCCACAACAGTCCCAAAGGATTAATCCCCTCATCTTTCTGCAAATTCTTCTAAACAAATTCTGAAAGCATTTATAATAACAAAAATAAGCCCTGYAGAGACCTTGAAAGATACTCTGTGCACTACCTGAAGGCAAATAAAGACTGTAAATAATCTTATTATCAGAACCTAAATTAGACTGCAGCTTTGTTCTGATAACATGCAAACTTAAATTGCTTTTATTTTAGGATCCAGAGGCACAAGGTTCCAAACCTCATAGCTTCCACAGCACTACAAAGGCTTTCAAGCAGTGTTACACACTTACACTCTGGGCAGTGGCATGGCATCCGAGCTGTCATCATTTTCCTATTGAGAGAGAGAGAAATGTCAGTGCTGGGTAGAACACTCAGGTTTTCTGCTCCTAGAAGGCCRTTTTTGTCTGACTCACTTTGAAAAAAGTCTGGTCTTTGGTCTCCAACCAGAGATGAAACAGTGCTGCCAATTCCTTCTCATGATCTTGGTAAGTACCTACTAAGAAATCAGGACAATTTAAAATTAGAAGTATTTTCATTGTTAGGAAGCCATCTGCTTTTAATTCCAAGTCCTCTCTTGCTCCCTTCCCTTCCCTCCTCGATGCATCACCAGTCACAGATGCTCAAGCTGCAATATTTGAACACCTCCAAGCTTTGGAAATGCTAAATCCCAGTGATTGCCCTGTGTTGGTACAAAGGATGGTACTTCAACTCCTAGCACAGAAGGCAAGATGCTGTTTGGGGCACAGTCACCTGTTCCCACTCTCCAAAGTAATCCCAGTTACTGAATCCATGAGCAGAAACACAGGTCTACATAACCTCCACCAAAAACTGTGAAAGGRATCCGAGGAAAAGCTTCCTGATTTCAAATCTCTGCCAGTTTAAGCCTGCAAATATGATCACTAGAATCACCATAGTTAAGAATGAAAAATTCCGGGTAGTAACTAAAGGAATAAACATAAACACAAACCATCTGTAATTCAGTCAGTATGAGCCTGAGCACATTAATCATCAATTTGCTCTTTGGCTCTCACTTTTAAAAATGAGAATAGCATCAGTTTACTCCACAGAAAAGCTTAATTGATTTGCAATTGTAATAATCACAAATTACTCTGAATTATAAGAAGGTATGCTCTACAGAAGGGAAAATATGAAGGTGTTCAGACAGATTTGAAGTCAGCAACAGAGAAATACAGCCCAGTGCCTTTGGTCGTTTATGTTCTGTCTACTGCTGATACTGATGTCTTGTGAACACCTTGAATCCAAAACACATTAGCTCAGCTAAAAGAAAAGAAAATGYCTAACCATGGAACTAACAGCTCTGTTTGTGTTTCTCTCCAGGCTGCAACAAGATGAAGGTAAAGCTCTGGAGAAAACAACCAACCTTAATTATAGTACAATTATAGAAGAACACAAGGTACTCACCAAGCAATTTCCACTGCTGAGTTTTTTCCTTGAATTCAACAAAAGCTGAGAAGCTGGAAGGAGCATCTACAATGACAAATGTGTATGTCAGTGACATTATACAATTGTCCAACCTCAAAATCCTACTGTGGTAATGCAAACTGTCCAGTTAAATATTCACAGTGACAGAGCATTTTAAATAATTATGTAAGTGCATCTCTAAATTTATCCTTGCCCAAAGGGAAGGTGAGCATCTCAGAATATAAGGGCAAGCACAAGGAAGTAACAGAGCAGGATAATGAGCCTTCCAACAACAGGCTGTCAACTGAGAGCCTGTTCCTGCTGTTCACCACATTCAGACCAGTTAGGGGCAAAGGAGAACCAGTCATTTAGTGCAGTGGGATGAGAAAATTGGCAGTTGAGAACTTTTTCTTCAAGCTGAACAGAAAAAGAAATGTTTCATTAATGAGCCCCCAAGGACTGTTGTTGTACAATGAATATTTATGGGCTCGTGGGAAGAGAATTTAGGATTTACAGTATTCACCAGCATCATGGAGAATATGCTGCAAGGCCACCACAGTCTACTCTGTCTCTGCCTTTAAAACCTCCCACTAGGTAAATGAGAACCACMGAATAATTTAGTTTGAAAGGAATTACTGAAACTCAGCTGGTCCAAACCCAAGGTCCAAGCCCAAGGCCCAAGCAGGGCCAACCTCATATTGGATTAGAGGTTTTTTAGATTATAGATTATTTTTTATTATCTCCAAAGACAACTACAATGACTTCACACTGTGGAGGAAGAGACGAATCCCTTCCTGCTTCAAACATGATGCCTGAAGCCACGACCTGGACRTGAGAAACTGTCTGTCTAGAAGCAATTTGACATTTTCACATACTTGGAAATCATAAAGGGTCTTAACTTCTATCCACATGCAAAACACGTCGACCACAACCAAGACATGTCAGCCAAACAGCCTATCACAGAAACGCTGTCAGCAATAMAAGGATTTATTGTGGCAACAAACGAAAAGTTGATTTGAGCTATAAGGTAAACCAGCACTGACTAGAACAGAGGAACAAGCACCATTAGTATTTTTAACATCTCTTCTTACCTCTGCTGTCACCTGCCAAATACTGCAAGGCAGGTAAAACCAATTCAGACCAGTTAGGAGCAAAGGAGAACCAGCTGTTTAGTGCACTGGCATGAGAAGATTGCCAATCGAGAACTTTATCTTCAAGCTGAAGAGCAAATATAGTTTTTTAATTAATGATCTCACACTTTAAACTATGTCTGTCTTCACAGAAAACAAAYCAGCTAAACACATGCAGGGGACAAAAAGGTTTTTATGTATGTAAAATCATCACCCGAGTATTTCAAGTAACCCAAATATGGCATTTCAGACAACAGCACCAAAGAAGGGGAAAAAACTTCCCCATCTCTGCCCTCAGTATACAAAATATATAATATTTTAATATACCTAATATCTCTAGTATAGCTTATATATCTATCTAGAGATCTAATGATCTCTAGAATGGGTATRGAAAGACTTACAGATGCAACTGATTAATGAAACATGTTAAAACCAGATTATGGTAGCATTCCCAAAAGGTTTAATTTCTTTAATATGTAATCTAGATCTTATTCTAATTTACAGCAGAGGAAGACTAGAGAAAAATCACTACTACAAAGCTATAAGCCCCTCTATTCTTTAATTTTGCTTCSTGCAAAGATTCCTAGATAAATGGGTGGTTCCTTACCACAGAGAGAGTAGCAGGTCCTTCCAGGAACAGTATCTCCAGAAGAAGGAAAAAGAAGCTGGATGATATTTCATTTATTTCAAGACATGGCTTCATATCTTCAAGAGGTCTTCAAATAAAAGAGAACACAAGCAGAGTAAGCTCCCTGAGTGACTATCCACCTCCACACACAAAGATGAACACCACACATTTCAYACATCCCAAACTGGCACAAAAAAACAGCCTGCAACAGTCCCACAAAAATGTGTTCTGAAACATGTTGCTTTTTCCCACCATGTGAGGTGTTCAGGACCCTCTGAAGCACTTACTCCTCTTTGACAGATGASAGGGGGAGGGGGGAAAGATCCTGAGACATTGATGGGAGTCCATCTGCATTGCCGAGAGAGTCAGCCAAATCTTCCACCTCGGATTTAATAATCTTCAGCTTCTTTTTTTTTTTATCTTCCTTTTCCTTCACCTTTTTCTTGAGGGTYGCAAGGTCAAATAAGGCTTTAGAAATTATGAAGTAAAAAGAATAATTAGACAGCTTCTTACTATATTTTAATGTGTCATAAACTATTTAAGTATGTATCTAGAAATGTGTGTTGTGTGCACTTGTTCACACCTCAATCATTCCACCTTACCAGCTGCTGTCATAAATCTTTACTTTTCCCCTCAAGAGAAAATCCCCAGTATTTAAACCAACACATATGAAATTAAAAAGGCAAAGGATCCACTGACCTGCTAAGGAACCTTTCCGGCCAGCATTYACTCGAGTCATGATGTCCTCAAGGGTCAGGTCTGTTGTGACTAGATCAGGGTGATCCTACACAGGACAATGGGACAGAAATTAAACTGAGAAAGGACAAAGTGTTAGAACAGCAACAAGGCAAACAAGTACCCAAGCAGTAAAATGCACCAAACTCAACCAGGATCAGCTTATTAAATTATTTACTGCAATAAAATTTGGAACGTCTTCTAACCCTAAAATAAAAAAAAAAATTGTCTCCCCAAAACATGTAAATAAAATGACAAAATCCTTCTAACCAGATAAGCATGGCCAGGAGCTGCATCTATACACTGACAACTGAACTCAGGCTACAATAAAGGGCTGCACACAAAAAATAGCAATTATTTTGTCATCCAGAAGTACCCTGATCTTTATGGCAAAGAGATAAAAACGTCAAAGATAAAATGTGATCCCAACCCCCAAGACTTTTTGACATCTTACGGGATGACGTTTCCGTTTCTCACGGTGCTTCTTCAACATCATCTTCAAATCACTTTCCCCAAGTTCTATCTTGTCTGCAATGAAAAGCATTATTTGCAGAGTTTTCCACTATGGTTACTTTTCACACTTCGTAGAATGCCATTTTCAATCCATTTACACTTCCAGCAATCTCCAAATTTCAGTAACTAATTTCTCCATATATAAATTTCATTCATTCATTCATTCATTCATTCATTCATTCATTCATTCATTCATTCATTCATTCCAAAGCTTCACTGGGTCATCAGATTTCATTGCTGATGCAACCATAGAAGAGAAAAGAAGCTAGAACCAGCCTGAAGGGTTTGCAGACTTGATTACAGTCACTTTAGGGGGGATTCTCAACTATTTTGAACTGGACTGTGCTACTGCTTCAACCACTAAAGGYAAAATACAACAGAGAAATCAGTAGTATTACAGAAACTATGATTCTTGGCCTTGCAAGAAGAATCTTTTCAGATTAAATAAACTGGGAAAAGAGCCAATTTGTGGAGATTGCAAAAATGAAGCATTACAGGATTTCCCATCAAACAACAGATTTTCAAGGTGATTTCTGACAGGGTCTCAGGGTAATTCTCCCCCCTCTATCCATACTGACCCCTTGCTTGGCTCTCACCTGCAGTTTTCATGTCCAAGGTTGACAATGTGGGGATCACTCTCAGGGGAACTGGTGGACTTGAACAYCGTGCTGGAGAACTTGGAGGCCAAGAGATTAGATCTAGAACAGAGATATAAATTTACTTCTGCAAGACCCAGCACCAGTCTATGTAATTATTAACCCATGTTCATTAGATACCAGCCAGTGAAAGTGGAGCCCAGAATCCAATCTTTTATCAAAGGCTCTGTCCCCACATCAGAAATGTGTCTTTTTCCATTTATGCCTGGAGTCTAGTTCAGCCCAGGACATTACCTTCTTCATCAGAAGACAAGGTAGTGTCTCCACACTCCTCTTTCACTTCCCTCAGTATTTTCAAGTAGCGCCGATGTGTYCGTCTGTCTCTTTCTTCTGAGTCRTATGTTGGCRGGAAGTGCTTTCTCTTTAGGGTCATGTCAGGGCCTCCCTTCCTGGCTAATTCCAGCAAGTGCTGAAAGGAGAGATTCATGTRACATTAACTATGTCAGATACAGTGCTGTAAGCCAGGACAGGTTAGCCCAGCTCAGATACTTCCAGCAAGGTTACCACGTGGTGCCATCAGCATCTCAGATCTGTACAAGGGAAACCTGTTGTGGGTTAAAATTCTTCTCCTTTTGTTCCCTTTCTTTGGGAATTTTTTCTTTCCCATTTGTTGCTGGGATACACTAATCGCCAGGTCATCCTTTTGATGGCTGGGTGATTAATGAAGACAATGATACCTATGCCCCACCTTAACAGTCTTGCCAAGTGCTGGGAGAGAGTGTTTTTGTGTGGTGGTGGGGGATTTGCAGTTGTTTCACTGCTTCACTGAGAGAAGGAGGTCTGCTCGCTGGCTGCTCCGGAGAAAGCTGGCCTGCCCTTTTTCTGCAGAGACCAGCACCCCTGCTCATTGGGTTCCTGCTTGCTGCACYGTGGTTTTTTCTCTCTTGTGCCTTGCCGGGGATTCCAGCTTCAGGGGTGAGCTCTGCTCCATCCCGTCTCGCAGCTGCGTGATTTCTGCTGGTCTCTTTGCCGTGCTGGGTTTCTTGCTGTCCAGACGAGCACCGAGATCGGCGTTTCCGCTGTGAGTTTTGCAGAGAAACTTTTCTCCATCCACCTCTGCCATTTTGTGTCAATCACTGGTGCCGCGGGAGATCTGAGCCAGCCGGGACCCGCGCCACAGCGTCTTCTGCAGCCTCCGGGGAATCGCCGCACCCGCCCTGCCCGGCTGAGAGCCAACAGCGTCCCTGCCAACGGGACTGTAACTGCACCAAGGGGGTGGGTGTGTCTCTGTAAGGCAGTCACTGGGTTTGGGACTAGGCTGGTTGTTGCTATTGTTATTGTTACTTGTTTCACCTTGTTATGCGTATTAGTAAAAACTGTTATTCCCTTTTACCCCTATTCTTGCCTGAAAGCCCATGGTTTTTTCAAGGCTATAGTAATTCGGAGGGAAGAGGGGTCCCTGCCTTCATTGGCAAACACCTGTCTGTCAAACCAAGACAAAACCTTAGGAACAATGAGTATCTGCTACACACAAGGTTTTAAACCTAGCATTTTAGACCATCATTTAAAGGCGAGAAAAAATACCAGGTGAAATTTCTGCACCTTCTTCTGCACACATAATAGTATCTGTCATTTTATGTGGACTGTTGAGAAGAACTTGAATCATTGGTGTGAGATGCAGTTTCCCTGCAAATATGTAACAATGACATGGAATACTGTCTCTTTTGAAAAAGCATTTTACCTCTTTTGGCTACAGAGGAAATAATTTCCTATGTACACCATATTGTTGCYTAGTGAAGTTGAGSATGTCCCATCCCTGCAAGTGTTCAAGGCCAGAAGCAACCTGGTCTAGTGAAAGGTGTCCTTGCCCATCGCAGTGGATTGGAATGAGATGAGGTATAAGGTTTCTTCCAACCCAAACCATCCTGGGATTTTCTATTTCCCATAGCACTGTAGTGCATTTTAGAAAGACAGACTTTCTTCTTCATCCCATATGTTTCAATGACTGCTGTAATAAAGATACACAAGCAACACTTCATGTTGCCATGAATGCCAACACTTCAGCTGGCAACAATTTGCTCACAGAAGTATCCATAGAGGAAGACTTTATCAGGGATTTGCAGGCATGAGAATTAGAGGCTTGGATCCACGTATTTTCTAGCTGTATTTAGCAAAYAGACTTCCTTCAGAAATGGTAAACAAAGGCAGAATGACTTGTTACCAAGACAGTAAGTTGTAAAGTGTCAAATGCAGGAAATGGGGACAAGGTGGACATGAAAAAATGACAGTACACCCAAGTGAGGGCTATGAGTTATGCAACCTGAAATCTGCAAATATAACAACAGGTCTGGTGTTCTCTGTGGGACACTGGAAAAACCAGAAACACTACTCATTCAATTAATTAAAGGAAAGGCCTCAGAAAACCATGACTGCATCTAGACACTTCAAAAAAGACAAGCTATTTGTCCCAAAGTGCACTCACATTGCGGGAAGTGAGGATCTGCTTGAGCAGCCTGTAGAAATACTGCTGCTGGGCATTCAGGTAGCGCTTGTACTGCGACTTGTAACAGAGCTGYCGATACTTCACCACCTCGGGATTGAAGTGTCCATCTGGAACAAAGACATAACACAGACCAGGGTTTTCAGCTGCTAGCTGAGAACTTGCCCCAAACCTGCAGAGAACCTCATGAGGACTGACCACGGAAGAGTTTCTGGGCGATGTGCAGTGGGTTCCCAAACCGAAAGTTCTCCCCACYGAACAGTGCCAAGATGAGACTGTTCTGTTGCTCTCGGTTGTTCTCAGGGAAGTGAGGCAAGAATTTTTTTAGATGCTCTTGCTGYTCATCTGTCAGGACCTCCTGCCATGTTGACAAGCTGACAACCTCAAAGAAGATCTCAGGCTAAAGAAACAAGAAACAATATTGAAGAAAATGCAGCCATGTTCTTGACCATTTTCTAGCCCTTGATGCTCTTTAACTAACACCARTCATGAGACAGTGTTTCATGAAACACAGGAAACAACAGAGCATAAAGAGGAAAGGTGAGGAAATTGACATTAATAACAAATAAATAAACAAAGAAAATAAATTCAAAGCTTGTACCAATCTTCTTAAAGGCAATTTTAAAATAATAAGAATATAACAGAATTGATTTAAATATGTTGTCCTGAGATTAATCAAATACCTTCTTGACACCTTTTCCAAGGCAATCAGAAACACCTCCCCTTTTCAGATTGCTCTGTAAGTCCAAAAAGGGAGTAAAAAAAGTTGTTTATATAGAGGTTATGATAAAGTGGAGTGTCTCTCACATCCTCCAGGAGGTCCTCGGGCAGACTGACTCTGGTGGTGCCCAGCATGCAGTCCTCCATGATCCGTGTGCCRTTGCCCTCCAGCTCCAGGGGGTCTGTGAGCATGTGATCCAGGGAATCCATCCTCCACCCCTCCTGCTCCTGGATAAGGACAGAAAAACCCTCAACAAATGAAAATACCAAACCCAGATACATCCATCCCAATGTGAGGAGTGGTGGAGGAGGCACCATTGATGGGTGGTTGCTTAAATGGAAGCTATGGAGTTGGCCGGCAATATCTATATACACATATAGCAAAATTATWTATATATATATATAYAYACASACAYACAYRTACATAMRTRTMYRTAWRTRYMYRTAYATACAYAYATATAYRYAYAMAWMYMWWWMWSWRWMAMACMCAYACACAKAYAYATAYAYAYATATATATATGAAACACATACATAGAAACATTTACTCTTCAATTACAACACAGGTCATGACAGTAGAGAAATGCTTTTCCAGAGAGGTAGACTGGGAAGTACACCTGACGCATCTCACTTTGCTCCCCCCCTGCAGGAACTGTTTTCAACACTGCTAAACACCGGGAAAGACTACATTTAAATACTGAAGGCAGTTTTAAGGTGCAGAACCGAAGGTCAGTGTAAAGTGGGCTCTGTCTCAGTTTGAACCTGTGACAGGGCCAGGAGCCCCGTCCCCGCCTGCGCGGCACAGCCGGGCCGCTCTGGGCTGCGAAGAAACGCCTGAACCACGCAGAATAAACAACAGGGCAATAAAAAACCGCTAAAATCCGGGTGGGACAGCCAAGAAAACAGAGAAAACAGGTTTATTTCATACCCCTCACGCGGCCCGGCCGAAAGCGGAAGGCGGCGGCGCTACGGCGCCTGCGCGAACGCCCCGCCCCACCGCGCCTGCGCGGGCCCTGAGGCGCGGCACCGCCCATCCGTGAGGGGAATGCTCTGTAAGTTACCTTCAAAATACGGCATTTGTGCAGTGCTGAAGCTACCTATCAGTCGCAGATTTATATGGCTTGACTGCAGTCCTGTTTAGTGGATTAGTCATTGATATACTCTGCTAATATTACTGTTAAATGTTAAAAGGCTGAATAATTTTAACGCAGCAAATTCTCATACAGCAGCGGTTCTTCCGGGGCCTTCACGTCTTTACCCACTGCCAGCGTCCTCCAAGGACTCACATTAACAGTTTACAGAGTAACACTTAATAAAATAATGACAGGTTAAATTTCAGGATTGCTGGTAACAGCATCTGACAGCAAAGATGTTTTCAAAGCAATGGACAGGCAAGCTCTAATCCCCGACAAAACGTGACTCACGATAAATCAGAGTGCAGGTCTTACCCAATGGGCAAGAGACAGATTTATCTCAGAAATTATGATGAACTCTTCTCCAATTTCTCCCTGTTTTTAACTCATTTTTATACTATATGTTTAGGTGGAGCTTGCGTGACTTAAGTCACACAGTGAGCGATGGTCATATCTTGGGAGTGGATATTTCAGGATAACTCAGATAACTCTGGGATGAGGACATGAGCCACTCCTAGAGGGATTTTGTCATTGTTGCTGATCCATTGTTGCTTTATCTCCCTCAGTTTTCAGATGCTGTACAGTTGATCAGCTAAAAAGTACTACCTTTTAAATTTAAAAATAATTTTTAAAATTCCCTGCTCTGCAAGGGTTTCAGCAGAGCCAGAGCTCCCACTCCACCCTCCATTTACCCCACTTTGGATTGCATTGTGGGAAATTCTGTGTTCCATTTAGAGAGTAGCAAACGTATTTTCCTCTATAACTTCTATACTGTTGTCTTCCCATTTATCCACACCCCACTTCACTCACCCTCCACTGAATGCCTTACCCCATGAAAGACTGGTTATCACAAGTGATTAAAAAAAAAAAAACAAGAAAAAGATTTATTATTTTCAGGTTTTGTGTTTTTCTTTTTTTTACACCTGCCAGGTTGCACGAGACTCTGAACACAACAGTCACCAAATGTACAATAAACATACACAGTTAAATAGGCCCGAGCAGTCCAAGAGGTGCAAGATCAGCCTACGTGGGCTGGGGTTGTTTTCTTTTTCCTCCAGGAAAATGCAGAATCTGACCCAAAATGCCTCCCAAGGGACAGCATCTCCAAACAAAACACGGACATTGCAGACAACTCAGAGGACTGTGGATTTACACTTCTGTGGGACACAACTTAGAGAGATCTTTGGGTTGCTCTGGTTTAAAAATAATAATAATAATACATCTTATACCTTCTGCACTGCAGAAATGGGGAAAAAATATCCATGCAATCTTTGCCATCTGTGCAATCACTGCAGTTCCTTATTTCAGAAGGAAAATCTGTGGTACTTCCATTCCCAGGGATACTTTCACAGAAGGGCATTCATTCARCTTGGGACACTAGGAATTACTTCAYTTGGAGTCAGGCCGACAGCCCAGCATGCTGCTGCTGTGGGGCARAGAAACTTTGATGAGGAAGATTTGAGTTAAAAGAGGCTCTTTTAAAATGGTTTTCTGTTTTAAATAGTTTTCAGTTRTAAGTAACTGGTACCACTGTTCTCATTCAGGAACTGTTCCAACAAAGGTGAATAAAGCAAAATAATTTTTGAACCCCATGTCTACAACATCATTAATGGGAACATATTTAATGTTAATCTATAGTCAAATTTTAAGACTGTTGAAATTGCTCCTGCAGGGCAGTACCCCAGTACCCAGTATTCCCAGTCTCCCATTTCCAAGTCTGCTATTTTCCTACTACTTGTTGCATTTCTGGCTTGTTATTAGATCAGCAGTAGCCTGAAGAAAGCCAAGACAAAAATTCCCCCTACTCTCTTTCTGCACCAATAACATTGCAAGGCCCAACATCATAATTCCAAAGTCCTCAGCAACAGGAATTCAAGTTACTTACTGGGCTTTGTGGTTGCTTGTCAAAATCCACAGAATTTAAAATCACTCATCACTGCCCTTGACCAAATGGGAGCTGTGGTCCATGTTAATTTTAACTGGTTCAGTAATACCCCAGTACAGTCATACAGCAAGAGAAGAGAAATCCCAGGAACAAAGTAATCCACATTTTGGCAAGTCACTTCAAASCTACCTCAGAACAGTTCTGAGCTGGCCACTATTTGCCAACTGATTTTTCTCAATACTGTTTCCACACCACATTAATAGATAYGTTAGGTACCAATGCAATACCTGCTACAAGGCTTTGCCCACAAGGAACCAGATTTGCTCTTGTGTGGCCTGAGTGTGGGGTTCTTTCATGTCAAAGAGCTTTAACTCCATAAAACCTGATACTGCAACCTGTAGTGCTTATTCACATGGGTAGTCTGCACCTGAATCCATGGGAATACCTATGGAAGAATCCCACAACCACACTCAGTGCAAATAAACAAATAAAAAAAACCTCTCAAGCTCTTCTGTCTCAAGGGCCTCTAAGACACAACACCCTTCCTTGTTTTTGTTTTATAAATAAATGTATCCTGTTATGTACAGATGTCCCGGGATGAGTTTTCCACAGTGAATGGAAGTTCAGATATACATGCTATATCCCACCAGAAGTCAATGGAGTTCTAGTCATATTCTTGCAACCACCAGAATGCCTTAAACAACCAAGGCGACATGTGAAGGAGAACTTTGTAAGGAAAAACATATTACATGGCATTAAAAGATAAACCTTCTCTTTCCCTTTCTCCTGGTCCCTAAATGTGACATGAATTCTGTATGTTGACCAGGTCCACATCAGGCAACCCTCATGGATGGGTCTCCATGTCCCATAAATAGTGGTCCACTAGCATGTTTCTTCTGTGTTTCCTGAGTCCGGGCCTGGTTGTTTTATGGAACTGTCCAAAGGAATTACAGTGCATTGTTAACAAGGTTATTTGGAAAAAAACTAAAATAACCAACTCTCCATCCGGCCTTGAAGAGGAGAAATATGTTTACTTTGAGGTGGCCACAGAGCCCTGTCCCTTCAGAGGAGTGCTCTGTATCCTCATTTTCTTCTGGCACTACTATGTTAGATTACAGCAGAAGCTGCTGTACAGCTTTAGCTGAGCCTTTCTTCTTTTTTTTTTTCTTGTTCACAGGTAAAAAATCAATTTTCCCTGCAAACACTGGAGGGAAAAGAGGTAACAGGTAACAGTGGCTTGGTACTACCCTTAGGTGCTCCTAGGATTTCAATCAGTTTGTTCTAAACAACATGGGTTTAAGACTGCGCTTTTCCTGGTTTCTGGAACTGCTGGGTAAAGGGCCAGGGCAGACAACATGTAAACAGTTCTGGAGGGCTGGAAAAATAATAATTTAAAGGACTGCTTCAGCACATCTTCACAGCTTCATTGTTCAATCCATCCCCACACAGGGACACCAGGAGCCACTGCTTTGCTGCTGCTCCTTTCTCCGGCAATCGCTCACATGGAGCAGGGACATTCCCTTTCACCTTGGCTGCTAGAAGCCACAGGAAGCAGTTCTGCCATATTCTGGCAATTTACATGATGTTCTCCTGTTTAATGGCTCCTGTTAAAAAKATACATATAACAATCTGCCAGGAAGCCTTCAGTTAGGCAGTCTTTTTCCCATGCAGTTGAAATAAAATTKTTTGCTGGAGACACTTCAAAGAAGGAAAAATAAGGGTCAGCAGACATGCCAAAAATAAAGTCCAGGGCAAGCAGACATCTCACTTCTCTTGTCCTTTTTGTTAAAAGCTGCATAAAAAGCATCCCAGAAGGATTTTGAGGGTACTTCATGGTCACTGGGGACTTAAACCCTCTTAAAGCATTACCAAGAGTGCCAAGATTTTAGTGGAAGGTAAGTGAGCATATACATTAAAACATATAGAGCCCCAAGGTACCCCCACATCTGGGCTGTTGGGGAGGTGACAAGGACAAGCAAATGGCACCACGAGGCTCCTTCACTCATGCTCTGCTGAGAAGGTCCTGGGTTTGGAGATGTGCACTTCACTGCCGCCACTCCCATTGGTGGTGGTTGTGATGATATACTGGGTGGTTTGCTGCTGGCTGCTCGCTTGGGATTCCAAGGGATCTGTGTGGGCTGCRGGCTGAGAAACGCCCACCTGAACCTCGCTGGAAAGTGAAGAGTTTTGTTTGCCRTCCAGATCAGGCTGACCTTCCGATATCACGTAGTGAGTCTGCATGGGGAATACAGAAAATAAATAATAACCACTCTATCTTCTGAAACTTTGCTGTTCTAATAGTCTGCTGGCAGACATTTTGGTGTGAACAAGGAACCTTTTAACAAAGCTCTATTTCATTTAAATGTATTTGAAAGCAACATAATGCCTGCCTTTTGATTTGAAGGACATTGGACTTGCCATTTGGTTAATTTTGGTTAAACTCATGACACAAACTCATTACACATCACTACAGATTAAAATAGCAATTTTTAATTCAACTATTCTGAAAGGTTTTTTCCTGTATTCCCCATGTTCTAGCAGAAATTGCACCCCCAGTGACCAATACAAACACAGGCCAATGACCTGCCTCCTTATGCTTGATTGCTTACAAGGAATAGCTGGAACTCTTTAGTTTCTAATCTTACAGATARCAGAAAGCTACTGAAACACTTCCAGAGGCTGTTCTGAAATTTGGTTTAATGGATACTACTTAATCATAAATATTTTTAAGACTAAGTAGTACTACAAAATAATACTTTGTCCTGCAAATGTGATTAAATGAAGACTTTAAACTGGAAGGAGTCATACATACAAGGGCAGATAGCATGGGCCTTGTAAATGATTACATGCAGACTACACTGTGCAGTCTGCACCTCTTTAGGTACATCCATTCTGTGCCCMTGTCATGATTTTGGTATTCCTTAAACCTTCAAGCTGAAGCACTTTATGCCTGAAAATATTCTGGATGAAAGTAAGGCCATGATGGCTTTCCTTACCTGAGTAACTGCTTTCACTTGTCCTGTGTTGACAGTGGTGACTGGGGTACCCACAGCAGTCTCTGTGATCACATACTGCCCTTGGGGGATGGTCATCATTTGAATCTCTGATGCTAAAAATGCAAATTGGATAATCAAGACTCAAAGACAACCTTCAAAGATCATGTCTYATGTCAGTAAGTSTTACATCTYAAAGTCTGAAACAGTGGATGTTGAATAGAAATTGAGGTGATGTAAGGCCTTATAGAACACTACAAGCCTCAGCAGATTTATGCCAGTTAACACCAGCTGGAGATTTGGCAATTCATGCAGAGAAAACACATCCTGTTCTCACTCAAATCAYCACAGATTTACCATCCAGAACTGCATGGACATGRGAAATCATCTTCATGCCACCCTCCYTTYCAYAYAATTCTTTCAAGCACCTATCCAAATTTGAACAAGTGGCTATCCAACACATGGATTCTTGCTGAATGCAAGCTCCTTGGAATAAAGGAGCCCAGTGTGCCTGCCCAAACCATGTATTGGATCAGTATGGACAACAGTGGAAGAGTTGGTACAACCATTTGCATAAAGTCTGAAACTTTATCATCTTGGTATCTATGAAAATTAACCACAAAGCTAAATGAGCTCTGAAAACACTGTCCCATTTGGTAGGTGGAGACACGGGGCACACATCAGTCACACACACACTTGCCAGACAAGTAATTAGAGCTACTGCTGACACTTACAATAGCTCCGAAATGAGTTCCAGTTGCTGGGGAGATACGTGTGCTGAACTGAGGAGCCTTGCTGCTGCTGGAGGGCTTGGGTTGGTGTTGATGTAGTTGTTTGCATCTGTGAGGGGCTGAGTTCCTGCTGAGGTTGTTGTGAGGAGGGACTCAAAGGCTGACCCCCAACCTACAGAAAAAAAGGTGCAAATGTTCTTGGTGTAGTAAGGATTACACAGCTCTGCTGTTACAAATACAACCTTCTCATTAAGGGAAAATATGGGGYGGGTTCCAGAGCATATCGAGCACAAGAACTCTCTTCCAACTTGCTTCACTCTATGGGCAATAAGCACTGACCAGGAAACTGAAGTAGAGATGTTGCTTGCCAAAGTGGGTCTATGACAGASACCTGAGATTAGAGGCTAAATTCTACCCAACAGCATGAAGAGCTGCACTTCAAATATTTGAGGAATGTCAGTTTCCATTTACATTTTCCAACTGACAAACTTCATTTAAGTTGCAAATGTGTCTGTTTATAATTTATCTCTCCCTTATACATAGTGTTAGGGGAAAAAAACCCCACACCAAAAAAMCCACACAACAAATACCCAAAGAAACCCACAACAAAACACCCCCATGCACCCTGAGATATCTGGGCACTGCTTGATGATCTCAATGTGAGAATCATTTCACATGTGGTCCCTTAAACGACAAAGAAAACAGTATCCCCTCCATCAGCACATGCAATATGCCAGCTGAGCAGGCTAGTAGAGAAAGCTTTTCCTGAAGAAAAGAGGGAAATACCTGTGATGATGACTGAGTTGCTGGTGATGGCTCTGTGACCTGGATGTGCTGCACCTGGATGGCATGCTGGGTGTATGTCTGGGGGTCATGGAGCTGCCCAACATCCACTGTAGAGTGCTGGGACTGATGAGGTGAGGTAGCCTGGAGAAAAAAAATTAAGATGAGGTCTGTAACTCAAATTCTTTACTAAAGCAGGCATGTAAACCTCTTCTGGGACACAAGGTCTGGAAAAATGAGGTAGGAGCCTTAGTGGAGCACATGTGTTCAACCCTGTTGAGTTTCTTTGCACTGCAGGAGATAAAGTCCATTAAACAGATGTAATGGCACAGAGATGGTTTTATCTCAGTGATACCAATGGAAATATCACGCAAGCTGTTTGTGGCAGTGGCTGGACTAAACCAAAGGGTTCAAAAGCCAGGATTAKTGTTAACCACTTCTCTGTAAGCATCTTTCTATACATACATAGATACTTGAGATCTGCATATCCAATTCTGTAGTTTGACAGAAGGTTTTTAAACATTTTTGAGCAACACTTGCTATTGATATTAATTGCAGTAATTGAATTACAAGTCTTGGATATTTATAAAATTAAGATCTTGCTAATATTGCCTGCARGAATCAGTGTTCATGCTCTTGTATCATTACATCAGCCACAGCCACTATCAACTGAGGCCATTGTTTAGGCCTTTATTAACCCAATTCATAACCTGATTTGTAATGAGAGGTAAGAGAGAACACMGAATTTCAGATTCCAATATAAACACATGGTCGTTTCAGCTTCCTCCAGTGGGTAAGATTTGAAAATGACAGTGATTTCTTACAGCTATCTGAGATGTTTTCCTCAGCCCAGTTACTCTAGTTCACTCTGGTTTCATTTTTAGGAGGCTGTTGAGCTTTAAGAGAATGAATATTGTAATAGATGCTGTGAARGGAATAAGCAACCACTCTCTGTACCCCAAATTTTGGTTCTGACTCACYGAGGACAAGGAAGTGCAAATTAGTCTTGAACTGCAGAAAATGAGTCACCCACTGATCCACTTTTCCAGTTGCTGGAAAACATTCCTAGAGCAGACTTGAGCAAGGGTGCCCAGATGAGTAGAACTAAGTCTGGACTGTGTCCATGTGTTTCCAGCAAGCTGACCAAGGCTGGYAGGACTATTTATGCCCAGTACAAGTGCTTATGAAGGGAACCCTATGCCTTATCAGTTGACTAACCTGTAAAAAGTAGCTGCAGCATTTTTTGTAACTACTCCTTACAACACTTCTGCATGCTACAGCCCCAAGAACACACAGCTTGGTAGGGAAGAGGTCAAAAGCCCAGCAAGATCCCCATCAGGTTACTCACCTGGGCCACTTGAACAACCTGCAGCTGTATGTGCTGAGGCTGCTGCAAGCCAGTTGTGGATTGAGACACAGGGATGTACTGGATGCGCTGGTAATCTCCCTGGGGAGTCCGGTAGTCTGTGGTGAGGGTTTGGGATATCTCCGTCATTGCTTGGGTCAGTAAATCTGTTGTCTGAGCAGGGAGAGAGAGACACACAGATCACCATCATACTGATGGACTTCTTCGGGCTGTAGTTCTTTTACCCACACTTACATTGGGTCTGGTAATTTATCTACAAGAGCTTAATGGTTACAGAGATTGGGGTCATAAGTAATCACCAGGGATCATCCACTCTCTTCAGTCTAAATCCTAGTCAGGACCATTAAGGGCTAACTTAACATATCATAATAAAAATAATTATTTTCATCTTGTGACATACCAGTATTCAATYAAACAACAAAAGTCCTGTACTTGTGAAGAATTGTCTTGGTTCCAAGTCAAAAAGTGGTTCATGGGCATATTCCACCTTTCTTCCTCCCCTGTTAGTAATAACTGTATTTCTAATGTGTAAAGACATTTAGTACATAACTTAAGCTTAAGAAACCAACAGCATCCTGACTGAACCTCTCAATTTTCAAGCAAAATGGTCTTTTATCCAGTTAGTCTTTAGATAGGAAGCTTTAAACTGTGATCAGTAGGACATTTAAAACTACAGAGTATCCCGGCACTCYGAAGGACACATTTTCTAGTCTCAGCTTTCACTTTTGTGGCAGCTAATGTATTAACAGTATAGAGATCAGCCACTGGAGATTAATATTGCTCAGTGCTATGCTGTCCAAARGATTACAAAAAGATCTTGACTCCTTGAACACAGTTTGATCCAGTCTCCAGTCACTGTTAAACTTGTCCTCTTGATGCCAGGAACTGCAAGCCCTTTGGGAGAACAGTCCCAGTGAAAATCCATGAGATGTGTATCTCTCAGTTCATTAAGTACACTACATGGTGTCAGTAGGTCTGAATGAAAGGAATGGATTTTGGGATAAAAGACAAATCCTTAAAGCTCCAGAAAGAAGTGAACAGCTCCTGGCAGTGCAAAACTGCACCACACGGACTCAAAACCAAATGTGATCTCAAATAATGCCCTAACACAGGCTTTAAAGTGCTATCTGCCAAATAAACCAGGTTTACTAATACCAGAAAGCTCCTGTTCTGTGTGTTTCCCTGCACTGCCCCTCTGTGCCTCCAGCCCTTACCACAACAGTTTCTCCGGTTGTGCTGTCAGTGGTGAGAACAGCTGGTGTGGAACTTATGACAGCCGTTGTCAGTGGCGCATGGATGGTGTTTGGAAGCTGAGCAAACTCTGGGTGCTTCTTGCGGATGTGCTGCACCATCTTTGTCTGCAGAGAGAAGCAAAGGAGCATTGGAAGGACAGTCAGTAACTTTGCTCAGGGCCWCATGAAATCCTGCCAAATGCAGCTTTTAGGTTTCCTGCAGTAAAGCAGCATCAAGATTCACACTATGARATTCTCTGGACAGCAAGATGAAAACAAGGATCACAAAGCTGCTGCTGGTTAGAGCAGACACTGATTTATTGTCCTCAACAGCTTTTTACTCCAGCATAGCCAAGTGTWTTATGACTTTTTCCAAGGGTCATCTTTTCTATGTTTTGTTTCCCTGCTCATTTTTCCAGTAACTRTCAGGGAGCAGTTTCCAAGCCCTTCCATTTATGATCACACTTGGATAACTTTTCCATTCCTTCTTTCGAGCACAAACACTCTATTCAGGAAATCTTTTAGCCCTAAAACAACCAGGCTGTGCCTGCACTGTCAGCACACATCATGAAACCAGTACTCTGACTCAGATGAGGAGAGCTCTGCTAGTAGATGGACAGGTGACAGAGCCCATGGTAAAAAATCATCCCCAGGGARAGGCTAAGACCAGAACCCCCCATACCTTACTGCTGTATTGCTTGGAGCAGTGAGGGCAGCAGACTGGAGGGGTGGCAATGGTGCCTGTCAGCTGGGTGTGGGTGCTCAGCATGGGATCTGGCTCTCCTGGGCCYGCAGGACGCAGTTTCCGGATGCTTGGAGGTAGCTCAGCACCAGGATGGTTTTTCAGGATATGTGCTTTGCGTTTGCTGGCACTCTTGTACACCTGCAGGGCAAAAATTTGGAATTAAAATGGTGCAATGTTGGTTTTTGCACAGGAAACAGCTACCAGTTATCTTGATCTGGAAGGTCTGCATGTTGCTTTAGACAATACATTTAGTTAAATCCCCAAACAATTACAACAAAAGGCATGAACATATACCTTCCAGTATTTCATCAACCTGTAAGAGCAACTGACTCCTGGTGTAGCACAGAAAAGCCTTCTGAGAACATATTGTATGTCACAAGCAAACACTACAGCAGGACAYACTTGCCATACTTGAAGATCAAATGACCAATGTTAATTTGTTATGAGGGTTGATGTCTGTACTTGACACGAATCATCAAACTGTTTGTTCACTGATCAACATTCCTTTTAGTTCTCTTCAGGCACATAAACGAAGGAATACTATCTAATAACTAAAACTATTTTTTCTCTCCTAAAACAAAAGGAAGTAGACATCACAGAAAGACATACTGAGGATAGGGACAGTCAAAATGCACTCCCTGGTAAATAAAGGCCCCCAGGCATAAAAGGCAAAGGAGAAAAAGAGCAAGAACCCAAAGGCACTGCAGAAGCAGTTTCAGGCTCCACTGAACRATGGGAATTAGTGGCACATGACCTAGTAAGCCGCTTACAATAGAAGGGGTTAGAGACTAACTTTTAGAAGTGATACAGAAACCAAAAGAACTTAGTGGCCAGGAATTATACACAGACAGTATACTTAGTCCTGGGCTAACACAAGACTAAGGGTCAGTGACTGTCTGCTGGATCATAGTAGTCAAGTTTTCCAAACACAGCAGAAAGGGGAGAACTGCAGTTTTCAATTAGAATTCCACTACCTTGGCCTAAGTGCATTTTGTCTTCATTTTTTTTGGATAGTACTGCAGGAAGGTTGCTGGCAAGCACCTCAGAACAGCTATAAACCCTGCCAGAGATTTCTATGCAGAGACAAACTGCATCCAGGGCTGGGACTGAGCTATCCTCCAAGGGGTGCCTTCCCACACACCTTATCGCAGTATTGACAGAAGTAATCTCTGTTGGGTTTTATGATGGGCAACGTGAGCTCTGGCACCTCTTCTATTTTCATGTCTGGATGTCTCTTTGATAAATGATTCACCTTAGGAGAAAGAAACAGAGAACAAGAACATATTACAGCTGGAAGCCAAAAAACTGATGCTTCTCCCTGACATGGRTAACAGCCAAACCAAAACTGAACTATGCAAACCAGCAGCACTGGAAACATTTGCYGCTGCAAGGGTTACTGTGCACTCACATTTAACCGCTGAAGGGTAAATGTGGTCTTGCTAGAGCTCATTTACAGTTTTTCTAACCAAAATTAGATAGGAAGGGCTAAAATAGTTTGCCAGAACTGTCTTGCAGCTGATATCTGAGAGTGAGGTAGTGTGATCTCTGCCCAGATCAYAGCCCCCATGAAACCTTTGCAAAAAACCTCTTGTGTCAGAACAGCCTTTATCCAGAGACAGTGACAAGGCATGGCCAGGAGAGGGCCTAGAGAATGGGGAGAAACAAAAAACAGGAAAGACAGGAAAATTGAGGCAGTATTGTGAACAAGGCAGTATTTTCATCTTAAGTCCTGTTAAACACAGTCAGTCAGTATTATTTAGGGCTGAAATATGGTACTGAGAACCTGACATACGGCACAGGCAGTGAAATGTGCAAATTTGTGGAAGAGGTAAGACACAAAGGTTAAAAAAAAGATGTATTGCCTCAACTCTGCTACAAAATTTGCTGAAATTTGTTTCACAGCATCCTGGCTGGAAGAGCAGATTGGACAGAAGCTTGGAGCAACCTGGTCTAGTGGAAACTGTCTCTGCTCATGGCAGGGGGGTGGAAGGAGATGAGCTTTAAGGTCTCTTCCAGCCCAAACCCTTTTATGAYCCTTGTGTTCCAGTGCTGGAATTCCATCTTTATTCCTTACTTGTTCATCAGAATAGAGAGGCTGTGAGAGCACCCGAGCACTCACCAACATGCCCCTGCGGCGGAAGCCCATCATGCAGAGGCGGCACTTGAACATGAAGCTCTCATAGTCAGTGGATGCGATCCGGGGCTTGAAGGTTTTGGAGCGGCTGATTCGATCAGCCTTCTTGGCCTCCCTCTCTGGGTTGTGCATCCTCTGCATGTGCTCTCGCAGCTTGTCCTTCCTCTGGGAAGGAACAATTGGGGAGAAAAAATGTCAGCAATATCACAGAAACTGCCTCACAGTTACTTAYTTACTGTTATGTGTAAGAGCCACAGTGTGAGTTCTTCAGGGATCTCTCTCCAGCTTTTCCTCTCAGAAAGATGTGTTCCTTTACCCAGAAGCATTTAGTTCCTTAGTGTCCCATCACAAACTCAGTGACAGGGAGCAGGCTGCTGCCACCACAGTTTACCTGGCTCACAGTCTGTTCCATCTGTTCCRGTGGGATTTGGAAAGGCATCTGGATGATGTGCTGACAAGATGGATGCCATGGACACAGGCATCTTAGCCAGGAATATTATTAATACACTGGCATCAGCAAGAAGTTTTTTAACAGAACTAATATAAGCAATGTAACCCAAACACCTGGCAATGGAGCTGTATGATGTCCCAGCTCTTAGTGAGCAGATAGAAAGTTCCTTTGCTATTATATTATTAGGAATAAGATCTGCTTGAAATAAGATGCTGAGGTGACCTTGCCCATTGTCCTTCAGAAATGGATGCCATAGCTCACACAGAACATCAAGCAGTGCATGCACTCACAGGCAACTCTAGTATGTTTACACACATAGTTTYCTTTCACCTTTGAAAACATGAGTTTATCTGCTTGAATGACGGTAAGGAATGGTGGTTTAGGTACTAGGAATGATCCAGCCAAGAGCCAGCTCACCTTGAACTGCTTGCCACAGGTGGAGCACAGAAAGTCTTTGCGGTCCGAGTGCCGCAGCATGTGGAGTCGCAGCTTATCGGGGCGGCAGAAAGCCTTGTCACACTCTGTACACTGGTAAATCTTCTCAGAATGGAAACTGCGCACGTGTTTCTTGACCTAAAATGGCACATCACAGGAAAATGAAGTTTATTCAAAAGAGAAGTGAGTGGTAAAACACTCCAGGAAACTCTTTGCAATATGAAAGGGAAAAGGTTTTGCAGTTGTCCAATCTGCTTTGGTTTAAAAAGTATTTCAGCAGAACAGTTGATATCTCAACAATAGTTTCTATAAAGCCAAAACATCTTTATTACTCATCTGGATCGGTGATTTGATTACCTCAAGACTGATTCTTGAAGGCATCAGCTATTACACAGTTGCATTTAATGGGCRGCAAAAGTCCACAATGTAGCATTTGCACAGAATCACCATCAAGTTACTACAAAAATCTGAGGTTCATTATCTTCCCTTCATTTATAAAAAAAAACAACAAGGGGACTAATTCCTTTCAATCAGACACAATGAGTTTGCAATGACAATTGACAAAAAAACCCCAACCTTAATCAGAAGAGCATTTGCACACCATTCCTGAATGGCAGTTATTTCTCCATACTCTGGTACTATCCTTGACTGCTTCAGGTATCTGTAGGGCTTTTCTGTTCCTTTCCCCCCATAAAGGGAACTAACGAGCTTTGACATTTGAAATGCAAGCACTAGTCAAGAAATGGATCTCTAATTAAATCCTTACCATCTTCTAATATTGATCATATATGGAACAACTTGGCATCTCTGTCTGTTCCACAGAAAAGTATTTAAGTAGGCAGCAGTGACTAGACTTAATTATTCACATAGCAAAAAGAGAAAAAAAACATTGTTAAATGTCAAAAATAGAACTGAATAGTTSGAAAAAAGCCGTGGGACTTGCAATCACTTGCATGGCAAAATTTACAGGGAATTAGGTTGCAGTACAGCATTTCTGAATCATCCAACATTCTTCCTTGCTGAACATTTACAGAACATAAAAGGCTGCTGCCAGGATGGAATTATACTAGTAAATCACTTTCCCCCATCCTTTCCTCTTTAGCATAGTGGATAGTCTATCAGTTCCTATTACTGATTTACAGTAGATTTCTACATTTCAATTTCAGTCAGGCAGCTCAGTAAGACACATCCATCGCTTTGTCCCTAGGAAGGATAATGAATATGTGCATAGTCCATCTCAGTTTTTTCTTACTGGACATGGAAATAGAATGTTTAAATTCTACTAACAACCTTGTCCAAGTGCTCAGCACAGTGCAGAGTAGCTGCATTAGTCACTGCTCCACTGCAGTGTGCAGAGAAGGAGAATAAAGTGCCCAGCTGAAGCCCACAAGGGAAGTCAGGATGCAGAGTATTCTGATCTGTTCTGGCATTTCTGCAAGCTGCTCAAATGAATTATCCTGACAGAAAACAGGCAAGGGATTAAAGATGTAAAACCATTCGGTTTTTTGTTCAGTTTTAATGACATAGGGCAAAGTGTGTTCAAGTACAAGCTGAGCACAGCAAAAGACAATTCCTTTTTGTGCCAAGGAGATGTAGTAGTCATCTCGGCTTCAGACCTCGGCTTCCGACATTTTTTTGGGAATAAGACACCCACTCCTTCTGCAGTACAGTGCCTTCTAATACCAGATTGAAGCACTGCATCTGATGATTTAGTGGACAGAGCACTTCAGTGTCATAAGACAATGTCTAGCAGTGCTTGGTCACTCATCTTTTTCTGACTGAGGGGGATCCCTGCACCCTGTGAGAATGAACTGCTGTGAAGTTACACGAGGAGAGCACTGAGAATCCCACAGATTTGCGAGAGACCCCCAAAACAGTGCTTCAAATCAGTGCAGCATCTCACCTGGATAAAATCTGGGAAGCGTTTCTTGCAGGTGGGGCAGGTGAAATAGCCATCATTGACATGGATGGCCACGTGATCCTTCAGAAGATCCAAGCGGTCAAAGGACTCGGGGCAGAAGATGCAGGAGTAGGTTTTCTGGTCCATGTGGAACTTCATGTGGCTCTCGAGGGCACCGCTGTTGATGAAGCCCTTGTTGCAGATGTCACAGGTCAAAGGGCAGTTCCCTTCCCGCCCGTGGAAGCGCAGGTGCTGATCCAGCTTGTCCTTCTCCCGGAAAGCCTTCCCACACTGCAGGCATTTGAACGGGCGGAAGGATTTCCGGATGAACAGGTGCTGCAGAGCTGCATTCTGAAAGAGGCATCCAAGAGACCACTAGCTTTCATTACTTTGTACAGATTCCACATCCAGATATATTCATATTAAATATACCAAATGATCAATGAACCTAAACTTCAAAAAATTATTTTCCATCATATGCTGCTTCCAATTTACAGCAGGGGAGGTTGTGAGAGACAGAAGTTTCCTCTCCATCCCTGATTTCTTCTGATTTAGGTGATTTGTCTTAAGCATGTAATTTTCTCTGTAAAATTAAGTCCTCTCTGAAGCACAAACCTGGACCTGAGAAAAGCTGCAATTCCAGCCAATTATTTGGGATCAGGTCCTAAGTTCAGCCAACACACAAAGGAATGGTGAGCCAGCATTGTGTGTTTTCCTCAGGAGCAGGGCCTATGAAGTTCCACAACCCTTTACAAGATCGCCTTCTTCATCCAAGATCACCAAAGAGATGTGCAGTGGTGGTTTAGCATTGACTGGAGAACTTCTAGTGGAACACAAATTCAAGAGGTGCTGGTCTAAACTTTTTTACTGTTGCCAAAAAGAAGAACAAAGTTCCAAAACCTGACAACAAGGGCAGAATGGCAGCCTTTTGAGAGCAGGTAAGAACTTGAGAGCAATTCTCCACTCCTACTGTACACAATGTTTCTTCTCAGCCTCTTATTTTATTTTGGTGTTTGCCTTCACTCTGCCTTTTATGTAACATTTCATGATTGTTCTGTCTTCGCTTTAACCCCTTACCCTTCAGATAAATGTTATAGGGCCATCCCAGTTCTGACCAAGCACTCTGCTGGAGAACAGATGCTGCTGAATGCACTGCCTGTAGAAAGAGGGAAGGTGTCCTRCACCTGCATTTCAGTATTGGATGAGAACTTTGATGTTGGATAGTTGCAAAGCTGGAATTGAGTCCTGTGAAATCCCACAGCACATTTTCACCCATACTGCACTCAAAGTATACTGCAATGCCCCATTCCTCTGCAAGAAGTCGAAGCAGTATCCACTCTTCTCCCAAATACTTCTATAAAACGTTATTTATTCATGTCTTCTCTTTTCACATGTTACACACAGAATCTACATCATGATAGAGAAATCATGTGAAAGAGCAAAAGTTCAGTTTGCACGTTAGGAAGAAATTCTCCCTGTGAGGGTGGTGAAGCCYTGGCACAGGYTGCCCAGAGAAGCTGGAGCTGCCCTATCCCTGGAAATATTCAAGGCCAGGTTGAATGGAGCTTGGAGCAACCTGGTCCAGTGGAAGGTGTCYCTRCCCATGGCAAAGGATTAGAAATGGTTTAGTTTTAAGGTCCCTCCTCTCCTAACCCAAAGCACTTCAATTCCACTAGAATATTGCTGACACTTCTGTCACATGTGTTCCAGATGACCCAATTCTCCATGAGATACACTCAACACTTCTGTAAACAAATTTCCCTCATTTCCTGTCTCCTTTCCTTGAGGGAATGTGGCAGCTGACACAGATGACATTGGCTGYGTCCCTTAAGTGCATGCCAACATCTGACACTGAAAAAGTAAAGTTAGAARCTCTTCTGCTGAAATGAGGGAACAGCTTGGGAATAATGTGAAATGCTGTGCTAAGGATTAAACRTGTGAACCCGAAAGATCCTTCTCACCATCTGAACTGCAGCGGGAAACCTAGACTTTTATTCCAGAAAAGAACAAGAGAGCAAATGTTTTGCTATTAAAAAGCCAAACAAACAGTTTAATATAGGAACTCCAAATAGCCCTTCCCAGGAGCTGTCATTATCTCCATTCTCCATTTTACAAGTGGAGATAATGGGAAATACAGGGATCTGCTGAAAGTCACACTGGGAATTGGAAAGACAGCTGTGTGCTGTGCAAAAATTGATGTGCTGCTTGGAGTCTGAAGGATATAATTTCCCCCTTATCCACAGGGATATGCTAATAAAATGAGTTAAAAGATATATTTCAAGTCCTGAACTGCACTATTAATTTGAGTTTTGATCACTRGTACCTTAGCAGTGAGCTGATAGCTAATACAGAAGGCAGACTCAACATACCCTTGTTATCTCAAGGGTTACAGAAGATGAAATGTTTTGCTGCTCTTTGCCTAGGTAATYTATCAACTATAAAAACAAAAGAACTAAGTGTTGTCTCATTAACTTGTAGTACTGATCCAKCACAATTGCACAAACAAGTCCTCCAAAACTTTAAGATTGACATTACAGCTGTTCATCCAAGCAGTTTACGCCTATAAAATCCACCTTAAATTTACAAAGAACTGGTGTGAAAAAAAAACCAAAACTAGAAGAATGCAAATTGTTATTCAGGTAACACGTAGTTCTGGGAATTGGTTACCTAAAGAAGAACAAATGTAACAATTTATGGTGCAGKGTCAATCAGGAAACACTAAACAGGAGTTGGAAAAGACAATGTGGAAGTCAATGTTGATACGTACCATCAGATTAGATACAGCAAAAACCCAATAAACAAAAACCCAAACCTACCTGCAGCTCCAGCTGAGCAGGCAGCATTGAGGGAGAGAAAAATACTTATGTTACGCAATGGACTTGAAAACAGAAGCTTTGACTTCTGCAGGTCACTGCAAGGGCTCTTCCAACTASAATTTACTGCTTTGAGGTTTTTGCCTCAGGAAACACTAAACAGATCTCCAAAGTTTATTGTCTAGTTACTAACAGCCCAAAGGGGGTWAAAGGGCAAAGATAAAAATCACAGATAATCTTGAAGGTGTTTKGCCATCTTTCCTGTTTTCCCAGGGCTAATTAATAAGGATGCAATGTGCACTGCAGAACCATAGTGAGAACAGAATGCTTTCAGCAGAAGGGAATAATCAGGGTAGGATGACAACAGGCTAGGGATTAGRAGAGTGAAAAAGTTAAGGAGACGGGAATTCTTCTAACCCTCTTTTACTAGCTGTGCTCCTTGTTACACAACCAGTTGCACTTCTTTCACCATGAAGGAAATKACTGTGCTTTCCAAATCATATTCCTATCCCTCCCATTTCTGGCATCAGCACATAGATAACCCTACATACTGACCAGAACTGAAATAAGAACAAGTATTCAGTTTGGCTGTGGACCACAATGTTCCTCTAATTTTTCACAAGAATTCTTGAAGGGTGGGTGTCTCTCTTTTCAATACTAGAAACACAACTGCCATAGTTAAGATCTGACCTCAAGGAAAACCCCACAGGCTCTAAAGCAGAGGCTKAAAAATGAGCTGAGCCTATCAGGACTTGAACCCTGGGACAGGACAGATCAGTGCTTCCAGCTAGCATGAAAACAGTCTCAGAGCATCACTGCCTTAAGTCATAGAAAAGCTGAAGCAATTCACAAAAAACAACTGGTTTCAAAAAATATATCCTACCTAGGTAATAAGCAAGAATTAGAGCTTCACTGGTTTCAGAATCATTACCAGGACTCAKAACTCTACCTGTCCTTTGAAAGTGAATAATGTACTACATATCTAAAACGCTAATATTTGCTTCTYTATATTATGAGTGTGTGTTATTGTAGGCAGGTGCTGTGAATAGGTGAGTTGAGTGAGCATTCAGAGGGTSACTTTTCAGTGCTTAAAAAATGATGCTTGCAGGTTTAATCTTATTTCAGGTGCTCATTGCCTGATGCAATTTGGAAAYGTCTGTGCAACCATCCATCTGCCATTCTGCCAGTGCTCCTGCCTTGAAACATCTCCAGGRCTCTGTTGAACATGAGCTGCCAGATACAGGGAGAGTTAGGAAGATGTGAGATACAAACATGTCACTAAACCACCACTGCAATCCTGTGAGTTGTCATCCATTTGTGATGAATTTACAGAGAACAAAAGCTAAGTCAAAACAAAGAAGTAACTTCAGAATTTCTGTCCCTTCCTACATTTATTATTTCAGAGGATCCTAAGTTAACATCTTRGGTTCAAAAGTTCAGGGAAATGGCCAACACTTTCTCATCTTACTGAGAAGCTGTAGCACACTAAGCAGTCATCTCTATGSTCTGTCAAAACTTCAGCATCTCTGTGTGTACTTATTATACCCCCTTCGACACATTCAGTAAAAAATCCCCCAAGCTTTTAACATATGAAAATGAAGTCAYTGGTAGAAACTCATCAGAGACTACAAGCATTTTGTATGGTTAAAAACTGGGCAGTCTTAATGTGCCCAAGCCAAACTCTTCCTTCAAGACATGCCACTGCATTTTTGGGGTGACACCACCACTGGTCTTGCATACATATTGCTGTAAATTCCCCCCACCCACTGCAAGCAAAATTTGGCTCAACATCTTCCTATACAGACCAGTTACTCAACTCTTTTCTAATCCTTCCTCATCCCCTAAAAATGAACCCTTACTCCACTGCAGATATTTCTTTCCTTAACCCAAAGTTAACACATGGAAGAAAAAGGAAAAAAAAAATGAGCTAAATAAACCGATCTCCCAGTTACAAAGATTCAAGGATTATTTGCTTGAATCATTTCCCTCCCACACATAGCAGAGAAAAATCAGCTCACCCAGTTAACACAGAGCTCAGGCACAAAGTATTTGCTGTCAGTACACAAAGCTCTTAGCACAGGTTTTGCTCTCAAAGGCAGGGTTTTCTATCCCAAAAAAGGATTTTATCACTAAGTATCATCATCATCTAAGTGGATCTAAACTGAGGTTGTGGTTCCTCTTTGGCAACTATTTGCAAAAGAGTTCTGAGAGACACAGATGGTGCTGTGAGCAAGATGTTAAGTCTGTGCCATAGMACCACGATTCTGCTGGCTGTTTGAAGCACCCCTGCCTGCCAGCTTGGATGTACTGTGCTTCCGTGAAAGAATTACTGTGCTGGAATTCAATCAGCTCCAACTCCTGATCAGTTCTCACCAGCATCTATGAGATACTGGTCCTTTACATGAGATTTGTCTTCCTCTCAGTGCAAAGAARACTACTAGGAATTAGGTGCTTTATTTGGATTTGTAAACAGATACGACAGTGAAAGGAGGACCAGCTGGCCCTGGCAGGCAGGTCTGGCATTCACTGGGTTACAGTGGATGTGATTCCCCATCCTATGTGCTTACCCTGATGCGCTTTGCTCGCCTCATGTCATCTGCTGTCATGGTGCTCTGCGTGGGCACTGTGCTCCCCTCGTGCTGCGGCTGCACATGGAGTGTGTGGTTTTCCTGCTGCTCCAGTGCCACCTGCGGCTCTGGCAGCACTGGAGTCTGTTCCTGCTGCTCCAGACCATTCAATGCAGCTTGTCCGGCCTCATCAAACTGCCCCTTGCTGGAAAAATGCAGCAAGTCCTGAAATCGCAAATCATACAACCAGTGATTATTCCCCCCACCCACTGAAAAACACTTTGATAATACTCAGCAGACAACAAGATTTCTACATATTTMATCACAAGCTATAAAACAAAACAGTGCAGTGTAGTGGCTACACTAACTCCTACAGGTATCCTATGGTGCTTTCAGCACACCACCTTCAGCTACAGCAGCATCACCCAGAACACCAGGGAAGCAGTGCTGCAAGTGGGTGACTGACTCTCCGTGGGCCATCCCTTTGTCTGACCAGCCACAATCAGCACTATCYGGCTGTTAATAGCTAAGAAGACTCKGCTGCACTCAGGACTATTTCTGCTTTAATGACAGAGGATGAAGGCTGACCAGAGTGACTAAAGCAGACCCGGGAAAGGAGAGAATTTCTGTCTCATGGAAACTGTTGTTGCTATGAAGCATTATCATGTGTCATTTTGCAGGGTCTTGTCCTTTCTAACAAACTCTCTGGAGTGCTGAACTGGAGAGTGACAAACCAGGTGATGGCACTGGAYGCAGTTTGGTTTTTTTATCCAGTTTCCAGCTCTGCACACATCACTTACAGATATCACAAAAAGTTCTTCTTCCTCCCCTTTTGCATTAGCATAAAAGGGAGGGTATTGTGAGCAGGAAGCACATGCCAAAAGTCTACATTCTTTCTCTRTAAGTTCCAATAACTCCTCTGGGATGGAAGCATCTTGTATTACATGAAAAAACACACACAGATTCACATTTGACACCATGTAATGCAACTGAAGAAAGTTAAAATCATTAACTAGGAAATGGAGCACCAGAATTAATCTTGAACTATGTCAGCAGAAGGCTGGTGCTGTCAAAGCACAAAAGTGGGTGTGGAAGAAGAAAACAAAGGCATGAGGCCCTTATAGACCGTGAGTGCTTACCAGAGAGAGACCATTRATAAACAATACACCAGCCCAGTGTCCAGCCCAGGTCTCGGTGGCAAGTTTCCACCTTGCTGACACCCAGCGGTGCTCTCAGCATCCTGAATCTCCAGTTCCCAGGCAGAACTTGTGCCCAGCTTTAGCAAGGTGAGCAGACCTTGGACAGCTTGGGAGTTCTCCGTGCCCCACTGCACAGACGTGAGCCAGCCCTGGGCCATGCTCCAAGCTGGCAGGACACAAGCCACCTCCAGTCCAGAGGCCACTCACACACCAGACTGTGCCCAGCAAGTGCCATCTCCCCAGAGTGAAGGGTTTGGGACCAGTATTAGGTTTATTTGTTTAAATTTGTTTATTAGGTTTATTTGTTTAAATGAACCTGGCAGGCATGTCAGCCTGCAGAGAGGGTGAGCTCACTATTTTTTGCACCTAATGCAGCATTTAGGGCATTGCAGCAGGAATTAACAGGCATTCCTCCCTCTGAGTCAGCACGGAGCCACGATCCAGTGAGGTGCCAGAGGAAAATTACCACTCCAGATATCAGCTTTCAGCTAAGTCATAAAACAGAGCACTGATCCCTTCTGACGCTGCTCGTAAAAGAACTTAGTGGTAACCTAAGCATGGTCAGCATGAGAGAATTTAGTTTTTTACTTAAATTATATTCTGTCCACACAGAATATAATCAACAGCTACAACCAAAAGAACATTTTGCAGTAAGACTGCCTACAGGAGGCCCTTCTGTTAATATTAAAACATCATAAAGAATCATATCTCAAGCTGATTTAATCCCACCAGCAACAGTTGTAAGAGCAGGCTGACCTCACATTCTAAAAAGGACAAACAGGAACCTAAATTCCCATTACAGTTTTACTACCTAAATTACTTTTGTGATGCTGCTAAACTGCTGCAATAACCCACCTCACTGCTAAATACTTTGGGGTGAAACTTGCTGCAGAAATCCAAATGATTTTACAGGTTTTATAGCACGGAAGTAGTGTGTTTTCCTGGCAGAGAATTCCAGCTAGAAACAAAGAATTATTCATGGGTAAGTCCAAAGCACACCCTTGGTTTGCACTGATGCCCCAAATTCTTTTAATCAAGAGTTTACATGCTATTTTTTYCCCTCCATCTCCAAAAATATACCTGTGTCCCTTCTTCACACTTTTCACCATTTTCAGTGGTTACTTCCAWGCGCATGAATTTGGGAGGGCGCCCAGGACGTCTGCCTGGTCCAAACCTCCTCTTTCCTCGCCCGCGACCTCGGCCTCTGGTTCTGCAGAATAGCGTTCCAGGTTAGAGACAAAAAAAAAAAGATGGATCTGTATTTTCCACTGATTTTATGCTTTCTTTCTCAGCATCACTACTCACCCACTCAACTCAGCAACAATGGCCTACAGTAAATAATAACTGAAGAAATTCTGGCAGCAAAAACAATGGGTTTCTGGTTGGTATCTATTTATTTTGTGCTTTATGAGAAACCAAAGACCAGAACATATTAAAATTTCTATTAGTAATCATGGGACCAAGAGGACTACTGGCTTCCATCCAGCCCTCAGCCATGGCAAGTCTSCCACTTCCAACATCCCAGTTTATGGTATGTTGGAAGCATTTTCAGCATGATGGAATAAGTGCACAAGGAAACCCACTTAAAATCTGAAGACATAACAACCCTCACCAAAAAGTGTTCAGCCATTGATGTCAGCCACTACACAGAAGGGAACAATATTGTGTCAAARAAACAAAACAAAACAGAGTCACTTGCTACATTCCAGGAGAAAGAAGGCACCAATGTCTTCTGCTCTGTGATAGGTGTTTGTAGATTCAGTTTTTAATGTCAGGATAAACTATCTTGCCAAGGTCAATGAGGTACTAGAAGTTGTTCTCCAAGCTCTATACTTCCATATCTCTGAGCAACATCAGTATTTAAATAATGTAACACTGAAACATTACAAGTTTTTTTAGCAATTGGAAAAAAAAAAATTAAAAAAAGCAGAACAAAAAATCTTCACCGGTTTCAATGGAGTATTTATTTTTCTCAAGCAACTTCTTTCACAGAGTCTCTTTTACCAGATAGCCTCCTGCTGCCATGATTTTTCCTTCTGGTGCTGAGCTGATCTCTCTTGAATTGATTACTAAGAATTGTAGGACAAAGCCTCTGCTTTCTGCATGTTTGGGGAAGCCCCACAGTGTTCCACAARTAAAGCTAAGCCTGTCAGTACCTGCTGAAGAAGTCCAGCTTCTCGTCATGGGAGTTGAGATGCTGCTGGAGCTGTTCTGAGCTCATAAAACGCCGATTACACTCGTAACATGGCCAGTTCTTTTCCTGCTCCCTGAGCACTATTGGAAATGTCAATAACATAATTTCACTCACCATCAATTAAACACCTCATTTTTTTTGCCCCCAGCCTCYCTGTCCTCAGTGGGCTGTATTTCTCCCTTGAAGGTTAGACAGGCCCTTGAATACCCACCCCTGCTCCTCTAGTCTTTGCTTTTATCCCCTCTGCACTATGCCATGACCATAGCTCATCACAGAGACACAGAAAAATCACTGAGACAATTCCTATGGACTATCAACACTGGTAGAAATGCAAGGGGATTCCAAAMATCACCCTTGTATGGAGGAGCACCTACAGGATTGCGCCTCTGGCATAAATTAAGGCAGATCAAGGGAAACTGCTAAATCTAAAGCAGTCACACCTCAGTTCATGACACACAGTAGACATTAAGTACAGTAACATACCTCTCAGAGCAGCAACTTCAGGCTTCCCAAAAACTGAGGTAAATGGTTAAATTAATGTAATAATCTCATGAGAAGAGTTATTGGAAGTAAGCCCCAATAACACAAGCTAGATCTGGTTTAACTTCTCCCAACCTAGCAGAAATTTGGGAGCACTATACAGTCCATATACTTGAAAGTAAAAAGTGCAACACCCAACCACCACCACACTGAAAGCAGAAGATCCCAAGTTACCCTTTCTTTCCTCCTCAGTTATGTCATGGATCTTCTGGTTCACAAACTCGGCGTAGGAGGCAGCATACCACACCTGCAGCAGGAGCAGAAAGTAACAGGACACTAGGTGGAGCCAAAAAAGGAAACTCATTCGAAAACAGCATTTAAGCAATATATTTACTTCACTTGCCTCAACCACTAACACTTATAGCTCCTTTCATCCTCAACAATAAAGCCTGGTAAAATCAATGTACCCTCACTGAGGAATGAAAGAACTCAGGAACAATATCCATTTAATTTCAAAGTCTAGATTCCTGATTTGAAYGCTAATCTTGCACATGGCTACCAGTAGCTGCAAAGGAAGTAAGGTTAATCTTGATGCTTGATGAGTTTTGCCTTTCCTTTCATRTATGCTTTTTTATACTKTTATATCCTTTTATACATTTTCTGTACYCTTTAGGTATCCCTTGTACCCCCTGGCCCACATGTTTATAATTCCTGTAGCCTGATATTCCAGCTTAGTTTAGGAGTTCTGCTGGGCAGAGAGACCAAACATCCTGAGGAAGGGATCAGTGTGCCCTGTGCTGTCTTAAACCCGAGGTCCCAGCCTTGGGTGAAGCCTTCTCTCTGGAGGGGGATTCATTAGAATAGGGGGACATTACTGCATTTGTTAAGTTTCTTATTGGGGAATCCTATATAGATATGCTAATTCCTGAAACCTATAAAATTTGTATCCGTGCTATACATGGGGGTGCTTTCTGACATCAAGTTGTGCACCTGGGATCCCAAATACTGAGGTGAAACCCTTTTTATCCCCTTAACCATGTCTGTGTCTTTATTAAAAACTGGCCTTTCAAGGCAACAGTTTTTCTGGCACCCCAGATGGGACGAGAAGGAGACCGAGTCCTAGCTCTGGGATCAAGAGCAACAGTCCCAGAGCTGAGACTGGGAACTTCAAAGAAATCCAACACAAGGCATGGAGAGGAGGTAAGATAAAAGGGGTACGGTATTTTTGCTAGCAAATGGTTGGTTTGTGGCTAGGGGGGCCCTGTAAAATGGGGGTTTTCTGTGATAAGGAAATTTCCTTTTCCCACGGGGGTGTGGAAAGAAGAGGACGCTCTTCGCTGTATCCACACAGAGCCTGAGAGCTGCTCCAGGGCTCAGTGCAACAGGCAGCTGAAAGGCTCAGGGGCTGGGTCTCTCTGCTCGGGTGGCAGAGACCCAGCAAGGGCAGGTTTCTTGCATGCATGCACTTCTGCTTTCTCTCTGGTCTGCTTTTGCAGTAAAGGTTAGGCTGCAACTTGTAGCGGGGGTGAGGTCGCAGGTTTGATTCGTGCTTCCAAGTCTAGCTGCTTTTTCATTTATAAACAGAACATGGGGTGTGTATCATCCTCTCAAAGTATTCAGATACTCCGTGAAGCCCCATTAAGTGTAATACTAAAACATTGGCAAGGTCTAACCGGGAAGAGGACAGCTGTGAACACRGGGGAGTTAGTAAGACTCTGCACATGTGTTTGGCCAGTTTTAGGYCTTAGAACCGGAAGGAGATGGCCACAGTTTGGGARTCTGGATAATGACTTGATTACTGAGTTATTGGTAGAACTCAGAGTCCAGGGCAGGTATGAGGAGCTGAGAYATGCAGAGTTGTTTGCAATAATTTTAAACAGAGAACAAGCTTACAGTCAACCGCAGAAAGGCTGGGTGGAGATGGTTTCACTAAGGAGAAGAGAGCAGAGGGGAGGATCCCCCCCTGTTCCACCGCCAGTGCTGCCCGCACCGGTGGAGAAGGGGGGAGAGGCAGCACCCCCTCCCCATCCCCTGCCGCTGCCACCCCTTCCCCCAGTCCCTCCAGGGCTGGGAGGGGAGGATGACTGCCCACCGCCCCCCGACAGCTCTGGGGACGGGAGTGGGGCCGGAGAGGGGCCGAGTCCACCACCGCCCGACAGCCTTGGGGGCAGGAGTGGGGCCGGAGCGGGGACAGGTCCTGTTGCCACTCCTGGTGCCCCAGAAGCCGGGAGCGGGGGAGACCAAACGAGCAGTGCCAAAACAAAGGGAGAAACAATCACAATTAAAGGCAAGTCTGATGAGCCCAACACAGATAGCTCCTCTGAACAAGAGATACAAGGTCAGATTACATTCCCTAGTGGTCTAGTGGCTCAGGGCTCGGACTGCTGTAACCCAGGTTCAATTCCTGGTCAGGGAACCATGACTACACTGACCAATGAACTCGAGTGGATTACTGTTTTGGGTCTGAAATTCGTTTTTTCCACTACCCCTACTCCTGTGCACAAAAATCGTTAAAAGCTCTTCGCTTTTGAGAGGAGAGATACTGAGACAACTCACCTGGAAATCTGAAAGCCAGCTGGCAAAAGAATCGGAGAACTGGAAAAGACTACTGGTAACACCTCTGTATGGGACCCTTAAGGTGGCCGAAAAGAGAACCATCTTATTGTCCATAGAGAGTACAAAGGCTGCATTTAAACACCTGGGACAGCTAGAGCTGCTGGACTTAAGTAAGCCTTTTGAACTTTTTCCATATGAGCGAAGAAGTGTTTCTCTGGGGGTACTGGCACAGCACGAAGAGCTGTGGCCTATTTTTCAAAACAGCTGGACAATGTTAGCCAGGGGTGCCCTGGGTGTTTGAGGACTGTAGCAGCAACTGTGATCCTGATACACGTCAGCACATTGTCATGTATGTACTCCACATAATGGTGTCCATGCTAGAACAAAACGGGGGATACTGGCTATCTGTCATGGTTTTTCTTAGCCCAATTTTTGGAGGTGGGGGGATGAGACCAAGAAACCACAAAGATGGCTCCTGTGAGGAAGTTCTAGAAGCTTTCTCTTTCTTCTCCAGCAAAAGGAGCCCTACCCCCTGTGTTTTAGAGCCAATCCATCGTGGCTCTGAGGTTGATGGACAGGCTGACCATCAGGCCTGGGCCAATTGCACAGGTTGGTTACACCTCTGTGATGACGTATGGTCTTGTACCTAACAAGAATTCAAAACAAGATAGGGGCAGCCGCCATGTGGTTTTCAGGTTGTTAGTATTTAGTATCATGCACTGGGGAAAAACAGAGCAGGAGGGTGAGGAGATGTAAGAAGAAAAATGGAGACCCAAGATCACAGTAAGGAGAAGATGGGATGGGTTGCTGTGCTATTGCTGTGGTGCTTGGACATTGAGAAAACAAGCTGTTCTTGAAAGGACTATTTCATCAATGAGAGACCTGCATAGAAAAGAGAGCGACCTTGCTCTGAGGAAAAAACCCTGGCCTTTGAGGACTGGACTGAACTGATCAGGAGCCAAAAAGGGGGAAGAGGCTTGGCCCACCCCACGACGTTTGAAGTGAGTTGATGCTAAGAAGAAATTGTGTGCTGCAGGGAGGAGGAGATGCCCCCGCCCTATGTCTGAAGTAAGTGGATGCTTAGAAGAAGCTGTGTTCTGCCAGGAGATTTGTGATAGTGGTCTTACACCGCCGAAACAACGCAGTTTGGCCTTGAAGAACAATCTTTCCTTTCTCCTACGAGGTAAAGAAAAGAATCCCTTGCCAGCAGCAGTTATACACTGACTGTTTTCTGGGAAAAGACCTTCCACAGCTTGGAGCTGTAAGAACGCTTCTCCTATGATGCTGGACGACAACTGTAATGAGTAGTTTGATCTATGTTAGACTTTCATTCCTGTCCCCTGTGTGTGCGGGAAGGCATGGGGGGGTGGAGAGGGATGACCTGAGGAAGAGCCAGGCTCCCAGAAAGAATAACAAGTGTCTTAAAATGTCCATTTTTATTTTTCTTCTCCTTGTAAATTTTTCCCTATCTTTGTTCCCCTCCCCGGTGCGGTAGTATTCTTAGTAATTTTTAGTAATAAATCTATTTTGCAACTTAACTTATTCAGCCTGTCTGACCATTCTCTGGAGCATATAGTATCTTTCTCTCAATTACGTTATGTTATGTGAATGCCATAAATTTTCGTGTTAATTGGGCTTTTGCTCTCCCTTCTGCCCTCTCCAGTGGGAAGGGAGGGAACGTCGTGGGTGCTTTTGGCTTTCAGCACAGTTCAAACCACAACATTTTTTGGTGCCGTGACTTGGATTGGGAAAAATCAGGTTCAAACCCACGACACTGTCCCCTGGCAGAATGTTTAACTACCAATCTGTGTTGCTGGAACAGGATGATGTTGCCCTGAAAACAACTTGTGTTGTAAACCCTGCAATGTTTTTGTCATCCACATTATTTGATAACATGCCTGAGAATGACTGTTTGCAGACAATAGAGGAGACTTATTCCAGCAGACCAGACCTGAAGGATGTGCCTCTGGAGAACTGAGACCAGGAACTATTTCCTGATGGAAGCAGTTTCACAAGGAATGGCAAGAGGATGACAGGCTGTGCAGTAACCACCACGGATAAGATAATTGAAGCAAAAGCCTTGATTTCAGATATGTCATCACAGAAAGCTGAACTGATTGCACTGACGAGAGCTCTAGAAATGAGCGAGGGAAAGAAGGTGGACATATGGACTGATGTGCTTAGCATTTTTCATGCCCACAGAGTTATTTGGAAGGAATGTGGCCTGCTGACTATTCAAGGTGATGAAATTAAGCATGCAGAACAGATCTTTGCACGCCTGCAGAATATCTGGAAGACTACAGATGTAACTGTCATCAAAAAGGGAAAACAACCCCTGAATTGGGAAATTATCTTTTTGGTAAAGCAACAGAAAGGGGTACAGGAAAAGACAAACTTGCAGTAGTAGCACAGATGGAGGAGATTTGACAGGGTTTACTCCAAAATACAATCAGGGGGATCAAAAATTAATTAAGGCTCTTAAAGCTGRAATTAAGRAAGGTGGGTGGGCTGCTAYCCCAACAGGACAGGTTGTAGCCCAACCTCCACTCCTTTGAGAAATAGCACAGAAGGARCATGARGGTACCCACTGGGGAACAGAAAATCTTTTGAAACATCTGAAGAAGGCAGTGATCAGAAGAGGGAAGACTGATATCGTACAATCTATAACAAGCAAGTGTGAGACCTGTCGAAACAATCCTGACATAAGCAAGAGAGTTGTGTTAGGGGTGACAAAGGCAGGAGATCTCCCAGGAGACTACTGGCAATTAGATTTTGCTGAAATGCCATGTAAGGAGGGATACAAACATGTACTGGTACTGGTTGACACCTTAACTGGATGGCCTGAGGCTTACCCCGTCGCACCAACACAGCAAAAGAGGTAGTAAAAGCTTTGCTCAACCACACAATTCCAAGGTTTGGGGTTCCTTTGGGAATATCGTCAGATAGAGGACCACATCTCATTGCAACTGTGGTCGGAGAAGTTAGCAGATTTCTGGGACTTACTTGGGACCTGCATACTCCATACAGGCCCCAAGCAAGTGGCAAGGTTGAGCATATGAATGGAACCCTCAAAACCCAGATCAGTAAGATCTGCCAAGAAACTTCAACGAAATGGGTTCAGGCCTTTCCTATAGCCTTGCTGAGAGCTCACATACAACCAAGGCAGAGGGACAATGTAAGTCCCTATGAAATCTTGTATGGCAAACCATACCAAGTTCTACATATCTCAGAGAAAACTCATAATGATTGGCAGAAATGCTTAATGGTTTCAAGTTCCACTTCACAGAAGCTCCAGAGATTTGCCGTGTTGTCCAAGCCCATAGGACTGGACACACCTGCTCATCCATTTCAGCCTGGAGACAGGATCTACATCAAGTGGTGGGACAGCAACCCCTTGCAAGCTGAGTGGAAGGGACCGTTCCAAGCTTTGCTGCCCACCCTCACTGTGGTCAAAGTTTCTGAGAAAGGACCATAGACCCACTGCTCCAGAGTCAAGAAGACTTCTGCTCGTGAAACCACTGAAGAACGAGAGACTGACGCAAATCAAGCTGATGTGGTTGAAACTGCTTTTCCCATGTCTGTTGTCTGCCCAGCTGGTAACCATGATTCAGGATTTGGCCTATTAATTGCATCACGATGGTCTAAAATATATCCAGAGCTCTTGACAGGAGCAATTGCTGGATCTGTACCCAATTATCTCCTCTAGAGGGGGATGGTAACGGGCCATTGATTGGTATAAAAATTGGGAAGGGACTCAAATTCTAAATGAAGTAGTTTCCAAAATTACCACCTTAATGTTCAACCATATTTTTCATGCTTACCAGACTGGGCCAGAGTAAAAGAAGTATCTCTGATAGTTGTAGTTGTAGTCAATGTAATGTGGAGACTAGACAAGGTGGAGTCTTGTTAGTCTCTAAAAAGGGGGGGAATGATGCCTGATGAGTTTTGCCTTTCCTTTCATGTACCTTTTTAATACTTTTATATCCTTTTATACATTTTCTTTACCTTTTATGTATCCCTTGTACCCCCTGGCCCACATGTTTATAATTCCTGTAGCCTGATATTCCAGCTTAGTTTAGGAGTTCTGCTGGTGAGAGAGACCAAACATCCTGAGGAAGGGATCAGTGTGCCCTGTGCTGTCTTAAACTTGAGGTCCCAGCCTTGGGTGAAGCCTTCTCTCTGAAGGGGGATTCATTAGAATAGGGGGACATTACTGCATTTGTTAAGTTTCTTATTGGGGAATCCTAGATATATATGCTAATTCCTGAAATCTATAAAATTTGTATCCGTGCTATACACGGGGGTGCATTCTGCCATCAAGTTGTGCACCTGGGATCCCAAATACCGAGGTAAAACCCTTTTTATCCCCTTAAACGTGTCTGTGTCTTTATTAAAATCTGGCCTTTCAAGGCAACAATCTCTTCAAACCCAACTGCATGACTGCAAAGGAAGAATGTCAGCCGAGTACTGATAYTTGCACCAAGAGGAATGGAAATGTTATTAACATGGGGGATTTCCCACTTCTTTCCTGCTCTCCTTACATAGACCATGGGCAGCACATCCACAGAGACTAATTTAAAATATTTCTGTGTAGGGGAGTGTTAACAGCCTGCATAGGAGAAAAACACCACTTCCTTGGCTGCCTTTGAGAAAACAGATTGGAATGTAGAATTGATAATGCAGGTGGTTGACAAATGTAAACATCAAGCTCTTGCAAACTGACCAATCACATACTTATGAGTAATTAAACAGTTGTCTCTTAACCAATGTATGTATGACACAAATGTATGCACTGGTTGCTAAAGTGGATAAAAGAGGCCTGTCTCAGAATAAAGGGGTTACTTTAAGAGTTTCAGGTTCAGCTGATTTTAAGTCATTGACTTCACTGTTACAATAAMGCAACTGAAAATCTGTCACAGTAGGTAAACATCAATGAGCAATATGCAAGCTTCTTTTTTCTCTTTTTTTTTTCTTTTTTCCTTTTCTTTCTTTTTTTTCCTGTATGTAAGCAAACCACTGAGTTGTAAATTAAATAGCAGCAACATGGAGCTCTAGCGATTTACATCATTTAGTTTTGAGGATAGCTCATGGTAACTATAAGCATTATTGAAAATGGCTGTTCATGGTTAGYACCTTTCCAGTATTCTCAAAGGCACCCAAGGACGTGGTGTTTTTCTCCCATGCAGGCTGTTAACACCCCCCTACACATACCTGGCAAGCAAATCAGAACTTCCCAGCTTCAACTCCCTGCTCCTCCTAGTTAAWTCTCTGGACAAAATTTGCACAAACTCCCTACATCCACTTGGGGAAGGAAATCACGTTAACAAGCCCTTCAATTGGCAAACCATTTTACCCTGCAAGACACTACTAACACAAAGTAAGAAAAATTATGCTTCCACATGGAGATCTGTACAGATCTTAAGTTTGATTTCAAATTGTTTTTAAAACTGTTGAGAAAATGTTTGAATACACCTAAAATGGATTCATAAGATTTCTAGTAATTCAGCGTAAATAATTAAGGACTGATTTTAGATATTCCTACTCCTCAAGGGTATAACTAGGCTTTTGCCCTGATTTAGTACAAGTACTACTAAACAACTGTTTCTCCAGATAAATTGTTGAAAACCATATGCAAGAAGAGACTTGAAGAACAACAAARTTTCCTGGTATCAAAATTTTTTGGTTCCCCCAACGCCTCAAAAATGTTCAAATTAAGGCCATCTCACCCAGCCATGCTGCTTGGAGCTCAACATAATCAATAAATTTTCAGAGRGAACAAAAAGCAAACCACAGAAAAGTCACAATATCCTTAATCATTTATCACATACAAAGTTTCCTGAGCTCCAGGAAAGCCAGGTAAAGGGAGAGACCATATTCATTTAAGGCAGCAGAAAACAAGTCAGGAACACACAGGGCTAACTGGAAAGGACATCCAGAATGACAAAAAAGATTGCTGCAATACAAATAGATTGTATCAGCAAAATATATGCTGTGTAAAGCATGACAGGGAGAGACAATTTATGTAGTTTAAAATAAAACTTCCTCATGAGCCAAGGCTCATTAAAATCCCTATGTTGGTAACTACTTACTGACTTCAATGACATTCAATTCAGAGAAAAAAAAAAGCCCTAAAACTATTCACAACAGTAGTTTCTGGCACTTATTGGACAGCAACTTTTAAAGCACAATTTAATCAGTTGAAAAAAAGAATTCTGACACATGAGCAATTCCATACCTTGAGTTCCTGCTTGGGCTCCACGTTTTTAATGGTGGTGTAATAAATGTGGTGGCCGTACTGATAGGCCACCAAGTTCTGCTCCAGATGGTTTTGAGCTGGACGCACAAACATCATCCAGTTACACAGAGCCTCACTGGAAAGTTCAAACCACAGGTCCTCTTGCAAGTCTCTGTCTTTTCTGTCACCCTTATCAAGAGAAACCTGCAGCAAAATCCAATTACATGTGACTGTAACTGTCTGGCAGCACATTCAAAAGAATTTGAGTTACTAAGAAAACTACTGTGCCCATGCAACTGTTATATTAAGTGAGCAGTGAAGGCAGGTAATTTTCTCTCTTTATTAACACGTATGTAGAAACAGGCAGAAAAATATTTAGCAATGGGTAAAGATTTAACTAGCAAGACACAATGGATCCTTCCAAGACTGTTGGGGACAAGAATCATTCATTAAAGGGGTCAGGCAMAGTATGTACACATGGCTATAATAAATTTTACACAAGTAGTTGTAGCTTTAATAGGCTACAGACATCAGTCAGAAGTTTCTAAACTGGGMGACCCACTTTTCCTTTAATTTCTTGACTTGTGACATTGCCTCAAGGAGGAATCAGCACTTCTTTAGCTAAACTTCTCTTGGGTTGCCTATGGTCACAATTTGCTTGTCAGACACTATCAGAGCACTCCTAAGACTGTGGATCTAAACTCCAACAAATAAAGGACCAATTTTTATAGTGAAATGAGTAAACACATGGATAAAAGTAATTTTACCCCATGCCTATTACTTGGCAAGAGGAAGGGAATAAAAATATCTCCTCTCCCCTACATCTAATGACCAGAAAGGTAAGAAAAATATTTTGAACTGAGATTACAACATGACACAAAAGAATGGCTGAAGAACATCCTCAGATGAGGCTGCTAATTTTATGTCCAGATGCTGCTTCAGCTCATGTGACAGTGATTCACAGTCTTCCACATTATGCACTCTATAACTTCATAATGCCAGAACATTCCCCAGGATTAGTGTGTCTCCCTGAATAACAGAGCAGGTTTGAAGCCAAAGCAATCTAGGTACTTCTTAGTTAYGTTCAGAGACTGAGGTGCCAAAAGATCTCCAGTTACTCGATCAAGGTAGAGTGACAAATTCATGAAAATCAAAGCTTAGGCACAAATTGCTYCCCCCTTTTTCTCACCCTTACCTTCAAATGGATATAGCAGTCTTTGAGCTCAGTCTGTCTGACCAGGGGTCCTTCCACAGGCCCAAACTGTGTACGCTTTGGGATACGCCGTTTTGAGAACACACCTCCCAAAAACCTGTCAATATAGAGCACCAGGGGAAGGCTGGCCCTAGCCCTGGTCAGCACAGGCCGGTTTGGAATGGGATGCAAAGGTCCATGTTTTGGACACACTGAGGGATGTGCGTTGTTACACTCTTCACACCCTGTAACACAAAGACAGAGAGGAGTGACTTTCAGGCAGGCATTCACACACTGGCTCAGAGACAGTTTTATATCTCTCTAGACATCTGGCTCAACTGTGGGAACACTTATGCCAAAAGTCTATCTACATTTTAAAATATCAGACAGGGCAGCATCCAGAGAAATAAGAAGAAAGCAGCTCAGAGACTTAAGACAGAATTAATTTTGTCTYTGCAGTAGAGCAGCCTGGTTTAATCCACATTTCTAGGAATAAAGGGGTTTACTCATTACTGCTAAAATATGAATGGATTTTGCCTTTCTTTACTAAAGGGCTGATGGAGAGGGAATAAAAAAGGGGAGGGCAGGTAATACACTGCATATTACTGTGCATGCTTACACAAATCATTGGGATCAAAGGGTCGAGGTGGATCTGGATCCCATTCATCCATGTCAGTGTCTTCCCCATCTTCATCCTCATCTTCATCCTCATCATCTTCCTCTTTTGTTTGTATCCTTTCCATTTGATTCTGCAGAGGTGCTAAAGGGTCAGAACCATCCACAGCCTCCATAGGAGGTAATACCTGGTTATGCACCGGGAGTGATGCCTGAGGAGAGAATTCACAGACAATTCAAGCTGATTCAGGAASAAAACCACAAAGCAATGAAGGTCCTAGATAATCTACCCTTCCTGCTGCCTCTGGTAAGGGGAGGAGGACAAGGGAAGGTGATAAATGACTGCCAAGTGATTATTTGCCGCTCATGGCCTCACTCAGGACACCAGTAGCACTCCCTGGCTCCACCCTGCCAAGGACTCAGTTCACAGAAGAAACTGAAATCAGGAAGTTCAGGACCCTTGCAGAAGATTTGAAACAAAATCCAGGCTCTGTGGATATTACCTAGAGCCTAAAGCTGTATTTTAGCTTCTTTTGTACAAGTGAGGGAATCCTGCACTTTGTCACATGATCTTTTCTTTACAATCTAACAAAATCAATCCCCAGAATACAAAGGTAATGGCAAATAAGGGGTGAGGTAACATGGAGACTAGATATAAACTATGGACATGAAGGACAGTTGAGGGCATTGCATTCTTCCACTAATTTTCAAGTTTAGCCCTTTCAATCCACAACAACTAAGTGTGCTGCACATTCCATCACCCACACAGATTTCTCAGGTAGAGAACAAGAAATATTACACCCAGCAGAGCTGCCTGAAAACACTGATGAGGAGAACAGGTGGATGATGCTGTGACAGTCAGCACTACACCTTCTGTTAACTTCACTTTTCAGCACTGAGAGATTTTTAAGGTGGCTGCTCAAAACAGAATCATCTGTAAAACAGGTTTCTCTGTATATTAAACACATGATCTCTCCTAAACCTCCATACATTCCATGGCAAGACTATGGAAGACAGTACAAATCTGGACTACAGCTTTCTCACATCTCCTCCCGGATCACTCAGCCACATTTCACCCCCGGAGACGATGGAGCAATGGAATCTGTGCACTCGTACATGGAAAAGGAAAGGGTGCCTGGCAACTTACTCTATCTGCTTGTGGCCCCTGCTCCAGAGCCACTGGCTGGGGGGGGTCAGCAACACTGCCGAGCACGGACAGGTTGGTGGGATTCATGCTCTGAGCAGCAGCAGGCAAGAGCACCGTTACCTAAAATCACAGGCACTCATTTTAGCACTGCAGCATTTCCATCACTTGTGTCACTTACACATGGGCAGGCCCRGCATGCACAGCTCCCTTGAGCCCTGCACTTGCTCAAAAACGGCAGAATTCCCATGATTTTTGGGGTTCAAGTAGGGATGACAGACTTGGACAGAACCTTTGTTTTTTTCACTATCTTTCTTTTTCTCAAGCAAACCCTGGCCATGGCCGAGCAGTTGGAACTACGTCCAATCCCTTCCAATCCAAATGATTCTGCAGTTCTATGATACAGGATCCATTAAAAGAACAAGGTGGTAYATTGACCTCATTAGAAGATCAAGCTCTCAAACAAGAGGATCCCAACAATTATTTTTCTTACCATTTGGTYACATTACACATTTTGTTTACATATTCATTTTTTTGTGTAGTAACAACCAAATTAATGCATATTACCACACTGTTCTCATCCATTCAGCAAWAAAGCAAAGCACAGCTAAGACCTTAGGAATCACCTTTCCTGTCTTTTGTTTCCTGCTTATCTATACACGAATTCGCACCATTATTCCGCATGATTTTTTGTCCTTCTCTACAGCTGACATCATGTGGCTTTTAGTTTGTGCCTCTGACTGCAAAAGCATCTTTTATGCTAAAATCCAAGCTCTTGCCTCACGGCAGAGTGCTTAATAAATATCAGATAAAACTGAGAACAGTGATTTGGGCCAGTAGTGACAGAGGAGACAACMAAGTCCCTAATGTAAGCACTCAGAACTCCAAACTAGTTGCTTTGTTTAAAGAGGTATTAAGAGTAATTTACAAAAGTCCTGAAAAACAACAGCAAAAAGACCTTAGAGATTGCTGTCAGAGTGAGGAGGAAACCACCACGCCAGTCTGGTATTGACATTTCTGACGCCAAGTGGCAAGAGAAAAGACATCATTATTCCTCTAATGTGCCAGCAAGGAGAAGGTCACACAGGCTTGGATCCATTTGTACCAACTGTTAGCACTGCCTACTACTAATCACACCAAACATACCCTTATTTCCACTTTCATGTTAAACACTGCACGGACTACAGGCATTATTTTTATAAACCCCTCATTTTCTACAATAAAGTTTCTTCTGAAAGACAAGAGGAGCTTTCATTATTATTTTATCATTAGTTGTCAGCTCAGGGATGTCCCACATGAAATGCTGACGTACAAACAGCTGCAAACTCAGGAGTTGCTATAATGAGGGATTAATCATTCACCAAAAAAATTAATATATGTGTTAGGACTGCTATCAGACAGTGCTGGAATGGAGGACAGGCTTAGAACACACAGGTAAGTGCTTCTGGGACAATAACAGCAGATCATCTCTATTGTCACTGCCATCTGCACTGCACGTAAGTAATCTCTATTTCTAATTAATCATATACTTGTTAAATGAGCTTTAAGACAAGCAAATAGGAATTTCTGGCTTCTCAATGCAGAGAAATTGATGGAGCAAAAAAATTTTGGAACAACACTCCAGAGAATGAGAAKACAGGTAACACCCTTATTGCATCAGTCATTACTTCCGGTCTGCACCTCAACCATTTAGAAGGCCTTTTAGCAAGAAAATTTGTTTTCAGCACACATTCAACCCCTCACTCTGCCCCAAGACTGCCAATAAAAACACATTTTAATGGCTTTGGTGAGGATTGGGATCTAACACATCAATTCACACATGTCATTAAAGACCCACCAAGCAATGACAATTTTAAGTCTATAACAAGCAGAGAATTCCAGCTAGACAGATCTGAAAGCACCTTCTACACCTGATTACCATACTGCAGTCCCCAAAGATACCAGTAAGAGTTAACAACAAAACTTCCCCATCCATGCTRGATGTCAAAAGAATAAGAAAAAATCATCATAACTTTACAAACACAGGCTGCAGTTTTATTCTCTCACACTGGCAAGCCCAGCATACCTGATAAGGGAACCAGACACTGAACTTTTTCAGATTTTGCACTTAACTTCCTGTGAGGTTTCTAGTAAACCTAGAATTTAATGCAATTTTTCCATCCCTCAAGAGTCTTTWGTGGACTTAAAGGCATTGGGATCAGAACCTGTACAAAGGCCAGCTGCATACCCAGCTTTTCCAAAATGGCATTCAGATGACATCAGCCACATCAGCTGCAGGGACACTGTTGAAAGATTTTTCATGCTATCTGGGACAGCAAATCAGAATTCTTGTTGAATATGAATTAAAGAGAGTACCCCAAATCATTCTTAATTTTTACTGTCACTGATGCACAGGCTGGTCCTGGTAATAGTGGCTTTTTAGTAGTGATCAAGATGACAGCACAGATATGATTGTCACTGGACAACTTCAGAGGCAGTTCATTACTCTCTCACACCACATGTTCTCACACCCTTTACCTTCCTTGACTATTCTCTCATAGTTTTAGGCCCAAGATTAATATCTCTTCCTTACCTGCTGRGTGGTGGCATCCTGTTGGACATAAGCCACTTGGGACGGATCTGTAAACAGAGTCTAGACAAAGTGAAAAAGGCTTATCAAACCAGCCCTGGGTTTTTTTACACCCAACTCATGCACAAGTTACCCTGCCACCCTGAAACAACCCACATTTGAGCCTTTGTCAGCTTCTAACCTGCCTGTTATCACAGCAAATTACTTCAACTTACCCAAGTGGACCAACACACACAGAAATGAAAAATTAGGTTATGTTCCATAAAGAGTTAATGTTATATTTATGTGRCACTTTGCATCTGTACAGCTAAAGTGTTTCACATACTTCATTTTTTTCTATTACCCAAATCACTTTGTCAATGGTTGATTTGGTAAAATCTACAGGATGAAATTCAGTAGTTCCACTAAAACTGTGTAACACTCAAGAGCAGGATAGAAGTAACTGTGAGCTTTTTCTTCCTGAAATTTCACAAGACTTCTGCATGCTTTCTTTTGAGGAACTATCAGGCAAATCCTACATGGGACTTTGATACAGCCAGGATGCTGTTTAATTTCATAGAAGCCATGCCAACTCCAATATTCTGCAAGAACAGCCCTGACAGAAGCCTAAGGATTGACTGAGGCCAGCCTTACTTAGCCAAAACTTGAAATATCTGAGCTTGTAGCAGCCTGAGTCCAACATAATAAGCATGACAGAATACAAATTCCTTTAGTGCTGGGATAATTTCATCTTAGATGCAGAAGGATGTCTGAATCCTACACATCTTTTGACACAATGACAGCATTCAGAGTTTTGAAGTTAGTTGGCCAGGGAGACATCCTCTCAAAATATCCTCTCAGGACATCCCTCCACATAGAAGCTGGTTTTCTGGGACACTGAGAGCTGCRCAACACAGACTGTGCCACAGAGGCTCTGCCAGTGTGGCAGGGGTGTCAGGTATGTGCACTCTGCAGCACAGCTAATCTGCTCTGTCAGCAAAGACATTATTAAACACTCTTGACAAAGTGAGCTTGTTCCTTTTTAATCTGACCACACAGAGGGAGAGATGCCTAGCATATTGACCCCATATAAACGTGCTGCAAGGGAATAAAGGCTATCGGATATAATTAYGCAGAAGAAAATTAATATAAAAGGTCTATAAAATCAACAACTCTACAGAGACTACAAAATTACATTGAAGAAACAGAGATGCTCTGCAAAAAGATATGACTGTTAAAGTCTTAAAGTCAATTATGACACCTGTACTACACAAAACAAGGACTTTTCCAGAAGGAACATAGATGGCTCTTAGAAAACTGTAGGGAGTGACTGCCTGCTATTTTCCAGTCATACCACTTGGCTGGTAACTGGCTTTCATCCCATACAAGATTGTGGTGTTTTCTAGGTGCCAAAAGCAGGGTGTGCTCAGAACCACACGTGCCTGTGTAGCTTCCACGGGGTGGATGTAAACGAGGGTGTGCTCCGAGGTGTCCACAGAGGTGTAGGAGGTGCCRTCAGCTGTGTAAACCACCTGCTGCGCGGGCCCACGCTCCTGCTCGTCGCTGTAGACGATCTGGGCCACTGCTCCGCCCTCAGGAACAAAGTGCACCTGAGGAACAAACAGATCCTGGACTCACAGGAACACAGTCAGGCCATGGGACATAGCACCAGAGTCACAGGGTGCCTTGGAAAGCATAGAGAACTTGTGTCCCAACGAATCTGAATGCAGTGAAAAACACACATTTCAAATCTCATCCAATTATTCTACCAATAGAAACCTGGACACAACTCCCATCAGTCTCTGGTTTTACTCTCCATTGCAACTCAATACACAACTGCTACAAAGGGCAACCCACCCCATTCATACTTAGTTCTTGCAGAATACATTGAAAATTTGTAAGAGAACAAGTTCATATCTGAACTGATGTATCTATTAAATTTATTGGGATATTGTTTCCCTTTATGCTCATATTCCTTTCAGGATTTAYGATAACGACTTCATTCAGCTGGTTCTGTAGTTGGAGGTCATTTTTGCTGTCTGATGAAAGGCTAAACAGAACTTACTAACTCTGACACTCCTCAAGTTACAGTATTGCACCTCTCAGAAGGAGCAGTAGGGCATATTAGATTGCTTCTCTGTAGTATGTATGTGCAGCCATCAGTAGAAAATTCAACTATTTAAACAGACAAACATATAACTGAAAACATTAAGCAATGATTCCAAGGACTACTGAAACAAGGGCAGCATTTTAACGCTAAACAAGTCTATTTTACCAGAACATTATGATCATAACTGATCATCAATGGCCCATGTTGAATGARCTGAATTCCAGTGAAAATTTGAACATGTTTAGTTTTTGCCATCCTTTATATGCATTTTCAGTGTATGGGAAAAACAGGGCAGTTAGCAGGAAATCTAGTTTGAGTATAAGTATTCATATTTACATAAAATTCTTTCACAGAAAATTACGCCACAGTTACGCATTTTATTTATTTTGTTTCACTTTTTAGCTTATGCTTCAGAAGACACCTGGTACTTCTCCATGGATGCTTCGTGCTGATTCTGTACAATAAATCCTCACACAGGCACTACAGTTTAACATTTGGAGAGTGCTCTGCAAATACTTATTAAGCCTTAAAACTCCCATGTGCAAAACAGCAACGTGGTTATCCCACTGGAGAGAGAACTAAACACAAACCATTGAAAATTGCCTTTCTTGGCAAATTTCAAAGCTGGAAATTACTAAGAGAGACAGAATTTCTCAGCTTGTAGGTCAAATAACATGCAGCACCATTTTTCCTAACATACTTAAAAGAATAAATCAATTTACAGAATTCTAGAAATTCCCAGCTGCATTGTCAGAGGCAGAGGGACAAGCTGCTTATAGCAGAACCTGACTGCATTAGTCACTTACAATTARCATTTCTCCCTTCTTCACTGACCAGGTATCTGGCTGGAAAAGATTATTCATATTACTTTCCCCAAGGTCCTCCCACAGTTCCAACTGATTYGAATGATGCCATCAAATGGGGCTGCCACAGAGCACAGATTTTAATCATGTTCATTAYTCTGAACACCCTTTCATTCATCCACATGGTTATAAATATATTTGGACACTGAAACCTCTACAGGCACTGCCTGGTTTTGTTCAGCTCATTTCAGAGCTCTGTATCYTCACTGTGCAGTTTGCACAGCTCAGTTTCTGAAGCTTTAACCCAAAATCACACAGAAATGTTTGTATTTCTGCTCAAGTGAAAGCTGAGCTTCTAGTCAGGACCAAATGGGAACTAACCCTCCCCACCAATCCCAATGCAGCTTGAGCAGAGGCAGAGCTCTGGAGGGCACTAATCACCTGAGCAGCATTCTGTTCCCGTGCTGCAGATTCAGCCCACACCTGAGGACTTTCCTCTTTCAAGTCCATCTCCTCCCTGTCTGGGTGCTCCATGAGGAGAGAGATCTACTGGAGGAATGCCTAGCTGAAGGGATTCATCTGTTCACTGTGTTTCTGCTTCCAGGAGACAAGGTGATCTTCAGCAACATGGCTGTAAAAAAACAGAGAACAGAGACATTAAAAACAGCGTAACAAACAGCATGGAGCTATGAGGGATTTATTATCATCAGCTACCACACTTCCGTAACAGAGAGTAAAGCAGGTTTGGCTTTACTTCCTACAAGACCCAAACACCTTAAATTATGGGAATAAAAGAACAGAAATCTTATCTCATTGAACATGCCCAAGTCCTGCTGTACACCACTTTYTATGTCCCATTGAGGAGGAAACAAGTCAACCACTGCACACCAATTACACTGAATGATTAGACCCAATTCTTTCTGCATGTCTTTCCTTGGTCACAGGCCATCCATGCAACCTTCTCATTGTCCTTTTGGTACCTACAGGCCTAGAAATCAATAAATAATGCAAAATGTGGACCTGAGGCTTCCACCAAGAAAACACTACATTCAGAATGCATCACCAGTTCCTCAGTTTGCCTGAATGAGGTTTTGTTTGAGCACCAACGGGTTTTCCATGTACAGACAGATCTGACCTTGGACAAAACCCCAGTCCCAGGCAGTACAAGGCAGGGTTAGAACAACCAACTACTAAAAAGAAATAATGAAACTTAAACTCTCAAAGAGACTGACAAACTGCTTCCAAGCTTGGTTTTATTCACATCTTGMAATTTTACTGGGGCCTCTCAATCTGCTGCTGGGATTCCAGAAGGGTAATTTACAGCTCTGGTGATTGGTTTAGTTGGTGATTCAACACTTTCCCAATCCTTCGTCTCTAATGTCATATTAAATCACAGGCTAGGAATTAGCATGAGGCTGAGCCCATTTAATTTCTCAGCTACTCCAATTAACTTTATTTCATATCCAGTGCTTTGCTGGGCTGATCCAATGCCAGTACCCGTCTGTGCACCAGGAATGAAGCAGAAGGCTCCTTGATGATGCTTTCATTCATTTGCATTTAAAATACAAATTATTTTAGTCATAATTTATCCTTATAAATAGTAGCATTTGGCTTGTCATTGACAAACTGAAAAATAGATAAGGAGTAGTAAAAAAAGGAGCAGGCACTTTCTGTCTTCTCCTAATTTTCCCAGCAAGGACTAAGCTGTGCAGATCTGAGCATTGACTGTTCCACCAGCTCTGGCCAGCATGGATAAATCACCAGGGCAGGGAAGTCTCAGGCTATCGTCACTGAACTGCATGGTGGAGCAAAAAAATAATATTACTTACATACAGACAAAGAAAAACAATGGGAAAGATATATCTGGGCATCGCTAGACRCCAAGCCATGCTGTTACTGGTGACTTGAGTTAACACTGAGCAACCCAGCACATGTGGGCCCCACGAATGCAAACACTGAGGAACTGTTCTGACTTTCTCTTATATCCAAACACCTCCAGTTATGGGAATACAGGGACAGAAATCTCATCTCCACTAATACTGCTTGATACCAAACATCCCCAAAAAGCACTAAGAAAAATTAAAACTAAACCCACACACCAGTGTTCAATGCTTGAGCTCAAATCTCCTTAGTATGAATAAATGAACTACAGCAAACATTCAGGAGTGATAAACACCAGCCTTGCTCTCCAAGTGTGGGAAGTCAGGGCAATTTACAGATAAATATTGTTTATTTATATATCCAAGTGCACACAAGCTCTGATCTATAAATAAATACCATCCATCCCTACACAGAACCTTTCACCGAGCTATTCGTAATGTTCTTGAGGATTAAATTAGGGGTTTTCTCATACCTAATCGTATCTCATTCACTGACCTCCTTCACTCATTTTATCAGGTATGTGATCACCACTATTTGCAAATATATATATATCAGGTATAGGATCACCTCTACCCATGTGAAATGTGACAGCATTTATGTCAGTAAGACACTGTGAACAACTTCTTCGCAAAATTTATCACCTATCCTGTTGATACTCTTCAGCTGGTTTATCCCCAACAGCTCTTTTCCTAGACTGCTAGTAGTAATCGAGAGCCAATTCAGATAACTGCAGTAACAATAGCCAGTAGTTTAATTAATTACCTARCTGCTTAGAAAAATAAACACTAGAGGCTTCAATTTTGGATGGTTTRATTTAAAAAGAAATATAATTACCTGTTAAAAAGAATGCTGTTACATTGACTACTAACTGAATTAAGGGAAAGGCACAGTTCTGGCTAACTCCACATGCTGCAACAAGTAGCAGAATTTTTGGCTGACCTTCCCCGCCATCAGACACTGAAGGTCTGAAGGGAGATGCTGACTCACTCCTGCAGAGTCATTTTGGCACAGATAACTTACAACTTGAGTACAARAGAGACTGAAGGGTTCAGGCAGGATCTTTAACAGACAAAACTGGGTATTAAGATTCATCTCTGAAAAAAAAATACCAAAAGGATGGAAAGGAAAGCAGAAGACAGTCATTTCATGGTTCTGAAAGTTAGCACTAATTTAAAATCTTGGGGGGAAAAAAAGCAAGGCTGAGCCAAATTTGGTGGCCCAGTGCTGCAGATTCTATAAACAGTCCTGTTATTGTTATTTTTGACAGAAATGAAAGTAATAAACAGCTCAGCCCAGCCAACTGAGCAACAATAAGGGACAATAGTAGGAGCTGCAGGATTTGCTGATGCTTTCAWCTTCTGTATTTCCAAATTCATCCTAGGATCTGCCTCTGGTATGCATTCCCTCAGTTCATCTGTAATCATGAAAACACGCTGAAAAGCACATTTCCCTGRAAACATGGATGTGCTGAGCAGGAAGTCAGTGCAGGAGGAGACAGGCTGTGTCCCAGAGAGGTCCCAGGGATGYGCAATGAAGGGGGCAGGAGGCAGGAGCAAGTGAAACTCAGAGGTGAAACAAGCCCTGCAGTCAAGGCCAGGACCTGGAAAACATGATCTGATCCAAAGTCACTGACAACAGAACTGCCAGGAAACACCAACACCTGCAAAAGATTTCCAATACTGATGACAAAATGATCAGACTTTACTCACTGGTCCTCCACAGGATGCTCCTCCTCATTAATCCTGCACAATCTTATTTCCTTTTCTAGATCCTGCTCTCAATACCCATTACTGCCCTGATACTGTCTCAAAATTTTAACCATTTCCCTGTGATCTTCTCTCAGCTTTGGTAGTTTAGCAGGAAAAAAATGAGAAACTTTGGACATAAGCATTGCCAAACCACTGGCATGCAGGAAACACTCTCTGCTTGCTCTCCACACTGTTTGCCCATGGATTATCCTTTGCAACTGTTGTTTTTTCTCACCCTATTGAGCACATTTGAGACAAGCTAAATAAACATCAAGACATGCACCTCAATGGGAATCCCTCTGCTATGTGCAAGGGATTGCCATACGAACCTCTGTAACAGAAATTGAAACTCAATTGCAGAAATCCTAAAAGAAAAGATAATTAAAGATAAAAGGAGACGTGATAGGATATGCTCAGTTTTTTTCCAGTATGAAGAAATTAGGCTACATTTTGTAATGAAAATCCATGTAGAGGTTAGCAAAACAGTAATCCAAACAGCTTGCTTAAACTCATGTTAAATTTACGTGTTATGTATGTCAAAACTATATTCTCGCCACTATAAAATATAAGAGGTCTAGCTCAAATATTATTTGATACTCCATCTTTTTTTGTATGCTCTTAGCAAGTACTTCAGTAACTTGAAGATGATGGAATTTTACTTTTCTGGAATTTGAAAGATTAGTCAATTATGAGACCACCACCCAACAGTCACCTAAAATTCTGCCAGCACCCCAATGCTTTCATACAACCCAATGAGCATTACACACGGGAGAAGAAGCAATGCCAGAGATGTTTAAGCATTTACAGTAACTGCAGAGACAGCATTTTCCTCCCCAAATAACAGGCATYCCTCACCCGGTCCTTGCTGGGTGATGACACAAGCTGAAACAGTAACAGGCATAACTAAAGAGTACCARTATAGTGCAGTATCACTCCAGTATAGCAGTGGTGAGGCAGTGACAGTCCTGTGTGTCACTATATATTGTGTGAATCATGACAAAACGTGATCCATGAACCAGCACAGCTCCCGCGACTTTGAAAATCACCTCTAGTGGAACATTAGCTCATTCTGAGGTTTGCAAATAAATTAACCATCCTTTCAAGACAACAAAGGTTTATCTCAGAACACCATTCACATTTACCTTCCTTTTCTCAACACCTTCTGAGACCTGCTGCTGGCACAGATCTACAACCTGTTCTCTTTAGTTTTTGCATTTTACATCCAATCCATAAAATGTCATTAATGACAAAACTTCTCTGCTGTTCCTGATGCCTGGAAAACACCTCGGTGCCATTGTSTGGCAGTTCTTAATTTTTTCTTGAAATCTTGCTTAAAACCTCCTTTTGACCTCTGCGACACTYCCCAATCCCTCCCTCCTCTTGATGYGAAATGACGTTTTCTCTGGAGCTGTGTTAATAAATCAGCAGCTTCCCCATGCACTGCATTCAGGTCCAAGGGATGGAAAATCACTGCTAAGAGGGGCAAAGCACTGCACTCCCTATCCAACAGCAATGTCCTTGTTAACTTTGCTGCCTCAGCATCAGACACCCTGAGCCACCATAGCTCCACATGTGGCCCCTTATGGGTGTATCCATGACCTCCCTGCAAACACTCAGGAGTGAATGGTACTGTAAGAGGAAAACCACTAACAACAGTCACTGATGGTTTGTGTTTGGTGCCCAAGTGTTTTCAACACAAGTTAAACCCAGTGAACTCACCTAGGGCTTCAAAGGAMAGCTCTGAAAGTAAGAGAAAACCGCCACCAAAAAAAAAAAATCAACAATTACTATATTTTCTTGGCATTCCTGCTATTATTTAATGATAATTTCTTTCAATGCTGCARCTACACAAGAAGCTCTGAGGACTTCATCTGCAGCAACCTCTGCAAGGCTTACTAAGAGCATTCTGCTGAAAAATCCAAGCCACTGGCTGCCTAATGCTCATTTCTGTCCCGTTCTCTTGGATGAGAAGGGGGGAACATCAAAGCTGAGCAAGGGGAAAAGTCCACCTCCCTGCTAAGGGAGGCAYAAAACTACTGCAGTACCTCAAAAGAGAACCCACTTTAAAACAATGGCATATAAAGCAGCTAATGTGATTTACTCCCCAATGTAAAAGAGCCTTGCCATAGCCTCAGGTTCCCTGCAACAACAGTAGGGATTATTGGCTTAATCCTCCCACAACTGAGCTCATTGACAGCTCTGYGTCACCACAGCCATGTGCAAGTGCAGAAAGATTGATACAAAAGGGGTTTTACAACTCTGGGTCTTCCTCCAGCTTTTAATATGAGAATGATTTATTATGCTCAAAAGGAACATCACACGGGTCTGCAAAAAGCTTTATCCCACATTTACGTTAATTATCCCAGTTTGTCTAGAARACAGAGCCAGCTGAGATCCTCTAGCAGGAAAATGCTTTCACCACAGCAAGCAGGTTTCTAAGCTCATTGAGGACTGAGTCAGGACTGCCATCACCTCCCCTGCATTCCCATCCATTACAGCCATGTGCCATTTCAAGGAACTCTRGCTCTGGTGCATTTTGCGTGAATGTTAACAATCAGGTAATGTAAACCCACAATATTTATGTTTTACTGGAGAGCTAAAAATGGAGATCATACTAGGGCTGGGACAGCAAGGATTATTTATTTCCACAAAAGGAAAAATGGCTTCMATTTATTTAGTCGTATAATAAATAGAAGAGCTCAGCCAAACACCAACTAACTCTTTACTTCAATTGTGTATAATCAATCTACCTATACCCATATCCTTATGGCACATCCATCATCAAAGCAACAAGCTGGAAGAGATCTMTCAGCTTCAAGGCCAGTCCTCTGCTCTTGTGCCCATCACATGTTACAGTCCTTTTACTAAAGGGACCAGGTCCAGGGGATGGGAAGGGATGCCAGGCACTGAAGGTGACAGAACAGTCTGATGTAACTATTCTCTCACTTCTCAAGTAAATAACTGAAAGGTCATTTCTAGCACAGAATACAGGAGTTAATCCAGCCTGAGCACAAGTAAACATCCCCCTGGGGACTACCTAGGCCGTGTTKAGATGCCTACTCATAGATGCTCCAAGGACATTTCTGTTGAGTTCTAATTCTCCTATAATGGAATGTTTCTCACACTGTCTGTCCTCTCTCAGTGGGCAAAGAGTCAATTTCATTATTTTCCACATACTTTTCTCTTCTTTAGTTACCTCTCTTCCCRTTTGCTGTTGAATCACACACTGCAGTTCTCAGGCTGTTGAATCACACAGCTGCTCGAGGCAGTGACCCTGCCTTCCTAAAGGATTTGGTTTATAAATCACAGAGGGAGAAGCCTGATAAAGCAAGGAAGCAGGRAAASCTTACATTTAATGTACAGAATGACAAAAAAGTAAAAATAAAATACTGTCTGTATCAGTGTGTGGTACAGTTCTGCTCACACAACCTTCAAAAAGGCACTGTTAGGGTTTACTGAAAGAAAACAAACCATTCCCCTCCAGCTTCCTCCTGCCACTTCTTAATCTCCTMTCCCTTCTCCTCCTCCAGTGAATTCTTCCCCAAAAAAATTATCAGTTGGAGGGGATTCTTTCCCTACCTACAAGCGGGTGGTCTGCTTCCTCCCTCCCCTCTCCCACCCCTGTGCACCTCTCCTCTGAATTAGATCACATATATTAAAAAAAAACCAAACCAAAACAAAAAACCTACTTTGTTTCTACACATAAAAACACATATCTAAGCTGGCTTCTTCARAATAGCTGCTGGTCTGCACTACCCAAGAAAACAAATGGACTACCTACACCTTCAAACAGGTGCAGACTGACACACAAAGTGATTTCAGGGCTACGTTACAACTGCATGTTTTACTACCGGGAGATAAAAGTGACAAATAGACCAAATCTCATGTTCAAGTCCRAACAAAATTCACCATACAAAACCAGCCCCCTTAATGAGCTACACTTAGAAGTCCATTAGAATTCAGTGTACACAGCTGCCAGCAGCTGCAGGTGGTTAGAAACACACTTGAAGTGGCTGCTCACTGCAGAGCAATTTATCCCAAGAGTGCTCATCCAGGGATTTTAGGCACAGGGTAGGACTAAGGGTGCCAGAGAACAGGTGACACCATAGAGACGTTTCTCTCTAAAATCAATTTGCCAATTATTCCATCAGATCATATTAATAACAATTACACCAGTATCTCACCCTATAAACAGGGTAATGAAGCTGTCTTGTTTCACACAAGAGGAGAATCCATGTAGCAAAGTGCCAAAATCCAACACAATTTCAGAGATAAGTTTGCAATTTAAGGACAGACTAGAGCAATAGATGCTCTCACATTACTTTTCCTAGAAATGAAGGCATTAGAAGGCTCAAGAATGCCAATTATTTTATTGTGTCCACAAAAGATGCACAGAATCCTCTTGTAAAATCAGTTGGTGATTCATTGGCACCTCATCTTCTAACTGAACTACAAGAAAATAACACCTGAATTATTAAAAACCTAACAGCAGAAAGCAAAAGTTCAGTATAATCTCAATTCCCATTGAAACTCACAGGGAAACATTGATATGCATTTGATATACCCAGCTTTGTGCTTGATCATTCTCTAAATGCCTGTAAGAACCACAAACATATAAATATACAGTGACACACTAGACAGGTTGATGTCAAGCTACCAAAAAGTGCATCACAAATACTGACTCTTTGTRTCAYTGTCAGGACAATGACTACTGTCAGTACCCTAMACAAAGTTTAAATTCTGTTTTAGGGACCCTGTAAGAGTCCTCCTGAGGCTCTGCAACGGCTCTTGTACAGAGATATAACCCTAAAAACGTGATTTATCCCTTTAGGATGAGTAATTCTGAAAGGCAGTGTCCCAGGACCTCATTCTTCCATTCCAATCAACCATTTAATGTACCAACATTAACTCACTTTTAAAGGAACTGGGGCACAGAAGGGGAGACAGGACAACTCAACACCAACACCCACGGAGCAAAACAGCCACAAGGTCAAGCAGCCACTTGCTACAATCATACCCAAAACCACAGGAACAGGTTTTTTGATACCAAGACCAGGGTCAGGAGAGCAAAGAAACCCACTCATACCGGGACCCTCATGGATGTAACCAGCTCAGGGCTGTGGGTAAAGGACTAACTTCCCTCCAACCCAAGCCTCAGGGCCACTCAACCAGGAGCCTTGTGCTTCCAAAGGGCCCACTGGAATCCCCCGGGGCCTTAACAACCTAACACAAACGGGACCCCAGGAACACGTCGCGCCCCCATCCACACCCCCTTATATAAACTCCACGGCCACCAACAGCCAATCCGAAGACGGGGTACGACGCCCCCTCCCCTAAATAGGCCAATAGGATGCAAGGGCGCGAGGAACGCGGCCAATCAGCAGGCGTGAGTGCCCCCCCCACACCGCCCGCTTCCCGCCGCCGCGCCCCAGCGCGAGGCGCCGCCGCGCCCCCCCGCCCCCGCCTGAGGGCTGCGGCGCCATCAGCCCCCCGTGAGAGCCCGGCGGCTAGCCGGCCCCAACCACTGAGGGCCTGGGGGGGACACGGGTGGGCCGCCATGGTAAAGGCTGAGCGGAGGGGACAGGCCAGGCCGGTCGCCGAGGGCGGAATAGCTGAGCTGTGCGCGGAGCGAGCGGCCCAGAGTCATGGTGAAGGAATGAGACCCCCACAGTGCTGGGGGGACAAAAAGATGGCTTGTGTATCCCCCCGTCGCTGAGGTGCCGGGGTCCGGACCGTACCACACAGGGAGGGGGGAAACTAGGGTGGGGGTAGCACCTTCTCCCCCTGTCCGAGGCGGGTGGGGGATCCTGGCCGGGGCGGGGAGCGGGGGGAGCGGACTGTACCTCTCCCGGGGGTTGGAGGATGAAGGGGAATGAGTACGCCCTGCTTCCCCCCCCCACCCCCCACTGGCGGGACCGAACGGTTTATCCCGGCCCTGCACCGCCAGCTTCGGGCGCCATCTTGGGTGCGACTAAAACAACAAGTCCAAAACCCCCGGCTGATCCCTGCGGCGACCCCGGGCCGCTCTGCCCTCCCAGACCGTCCCATCGCGTTACCTGAGGGGGTCCCGTGCGGGCGCCGCGCCCCGGCCGCCGCCGCCGACCCCGCGGTGGCCCGGAACCCCCCCACCTGTCCTCACCTCACAATGGTAGCTGCAGAGCGGGAGGGGGGGCGGCCGCCCGGGCCTCATTACCATAATCTGCCTGGCAACAAGCCGCGGCGTCGCGCGCTGATTGGTTGAAAGTCCTCCGCCAGCCACGACGGGGCATAGAACTCCTCAAGGAAAAGCTCGGAACGGCCAGGTCAGGGGGGTCGGGGTTGGGGGGGGGACCCCAATCTGCGGGGAGGGGAGCGGGGGGAGGGGGTCCTCTGCCCGGGATTTTACTCCCCCCTTCGGGTGCTGGCGGCCAATCAGAGCCCCACTCTCATCCCCGCCTGGGGTATCTCCGCCAATCACAGCGCASTTTTCATCGCAGCGCTCCGCCCCCCCACTGGTGGAGGCGGTGTGGGCGCCGCGGGCAGCGCCCCCTATTGGGGGGGCGGGGAAGTGGCGGSCGCCCCCTGGTGGCGGAAAGGGGCGGAGGGGAACACCTCTCCTGYCCGGATTTTCCAGGACAGGCAGGGCCGGGCCCGTGCTCTGCTCCCTCCTGGATGAGGACATTGCTCTCAAACTTCTCGTGGGCTCCCAGCCACGATGCTCTGCAGCCTCTTCAGCCCCATCTGGCAGCCCTTTGGAGTGCAATTTCCAAAAATTGTGTCAAAATAAGCAGATTCRACCAGAATTTTACTAAAAGCTGATAAACTAAAAGCTGATATGTGAAYTTAAGATCTGTCGAGAGTCAGCCCATGAGAAAATGCCCACATAAGGGCTTCTTCTGCCTAAAAGGACCCTAAATGSTSCTATAATTTAAATRTTTTCATTGTATATGTGTCTTGAGTCCTAAATATCTGCTCAAAGAAGAATAATAATTACCATTGTTCAAAAATTTAATTAATTGGCCATTCCAGAGGAGCTACTGCAGTACTGTTTTTGAGTATTTGGCAAGGAAAAACATCCCTTTCTTACCCCTCATTTGTCATTAGCACACCCTCAGGTAGCTCTTWAATCCAGTAGGTCAGTGGAAATATGTTAAGCCAGACAATCCCTGTGTTTAGGACCTTTTAGGTTTATTCCAAATTGCTTCATGGACTGTGCAAACCACTATTCACTGCAGTGGGGGCAGCTACAGATCCTGCAATGGGCCATTGTGGCCAACTGACCAAAGCCCAGGAAGACAGGGCAAATTTGGGTTAAAAACGAATTTGAGAAAAAAAAAAAAAACTTTTACAGAACTGGTTCTGCTCAGTCTTTTCACTGGGAGAACAGAAAGAGAATAGTTCTTGGTGCCATTAAGTGTAGCTCTCCACTAGGTCTGTCCTTTTAAAACCTGGACTAGYCTTTTAAATTAAGAGCTGCTGTTGCAAATTGAAATCATCCCATGTTGTACTGATCTAMCCCCTTCCATTAGCAATCAAATCTGAAAAACAGCCCACAGAGATACAGATTTTCTAAATTGTGTTTATAAACYTGATCTTAAGATGTTAGACARGGGTTTTAAACCTCAAGTGAGCAGAATTAGCTTCATTTAGAAGTTTGTTGGTTTTTTTACCTTCACCAGACTTCTTTGCAATCTGGGCAGTTCTCTTAATTAAAATTATGGGAGTTGTGAAGCCAATTTATTTTTCTGTCCTGTAAAACCAGTTTCAATTTCACTATACCATGCTGAAACTTTAGGAGAACAAGTACTACAAGGAAATACAAGGAAATAAGAGCAAACAAAACTGCTCTATTTCTTATAAATTTCAACAGCTCCATGTATCACTTTTCAAAAAATCAAAGTGCATTTTTATTTGGATTTCCAAGAGTCCTTCTAACATTTTTGAAAACTTGCTGGCTCTACCGCAAGAGATGTAGTCCCACGATGGAATGAAGAACAATGCCCTTTCCTGAAACAGGGTTCATATTGAAAGTTGTTTCATGGGTTATTTTTTTCCCCTTATAGTCAAATCAGTGCAAGTTCACTGTGGATGCACCAAGCCTCCAGATGCTGGTCTGATTCATCCCCTGCAGTATCTGGCATCTGATGTAATAKCCATTGTAATTCCCACATTTCATGTGTTGTTTCTGATGCTCCAGCACAGGCTTTGTTTCTCCCACAGCCTTGTGCTGGCAGAGAGAGAGACCTTCACATGAGTTTAATTTATTTATTTCTAATCTGCATCATTCAACTGAACTACATGAAACACCCCCCTTCACCTCCAGCCTGGAATGTGCTGTAACSCMCCTGAAAATYCTCCTTTCCCCACTYAGCTCCCAGCTCATCAGATCCATGTYTTCATCCCTGCATCATCTCATTTGGATGCTGCTGCTGGAGCAATTTCTCCYGTCTTGCCTGTTCTGTCTCTTCCCCCTGGCCATTCCAAGGTTCATTTTTCCACAAGGAGGTAAGTGTAGTGGCTGTCTTCTCCCATTTCACATTCCAGGTGGAAAAGCACATTGCACCCATTTAATTTAACAGCCACCCCATTTAATTTACTCGTGAGGGTCTTTTGGCCTTCTTTCCCTTGGACCTTCTCACCCCTTCGTTTCATCCAGAAATATCATTCCTAAGTCTCTGCCTTAAAAACAAGCCTCCCACATCTGGACCACAGTCCCTAAAGCTGCTCCCCAACCCKTGCTCAGACCCCCTAGAAAACTTTTCTGGTTTTCCCCCATATATATACAGATGTTTTGGGTTTTGTTTGGGTTAGAGGATTTTTCTCCATGACATAATCCCATTTTGAGGTGCACATAGATTAAACACGACAAAGAAAAACGCTCAAGTGCTCTAAACTCGTTTGACTTACAGAAGCAGCCACTGCCTCCCTGGCCCTGGTGACCTCTGAGCCTCATTCTGTGCATAACAAATAGGTACTTAGGCCTAGATTCCTAAATTAAACTGCAGATGGAACTGGGCTACAATTTGTGGCATCTACCTCCCACCCTTGTGCAAGTCAGGAGCTGGCTGTGAATTAAAACTCCAGTCTCAAAGATGGAAATACTTCAACTCTGTCCCTGTGTCTGTTAGAACCTGCTCAACTATAATGCAACTGAAATGTAATTACTTTTCCTCCTGCACAGAGAATACAAAACATGAATTCATTAGTTTAGAATATGCCACAATAAATTTAATTAAAGTGGCCTCATGTAAAACGCATGTAAGTACAAATAAGTTGTTTTATTTTGGTTCTCAGGATCATTCATCCCAAAAAAATGAGTGGGGTTTTTTTTATGCTAAATTAATCCCTTTAATTGCAAGAAAAATGACTAATACAAGTTTGAGAGTGTTATGAGCATCTACATCAACTCWAATTATTAAATTTTATTTTAAGCAAAAAACATACCATTAGCTAAAACAWTTCACCTCAAGCATTTTCTGTTGGTTCTCTTTTTGCCCGATTTGTCCCCAACCAAATGGCATTTATGCCCCAATATTTAATTTTATTGTGTTGGTTTTTCATGGCCTGGGTTTTGGTAGCGGGGGCTGGGGGGGGAACAGAAATGGCTGCTATGAGAAGGTGCTGGAAGCTGCCACTATATCCAGCAGAGTCAATCCTTGATGGCTCTGAAGATGGACATGCCACTGGCCAAGCCTGGGCCARTTAGAGATGTTGGTTATGCCTCTGTGGTAACAGATTTAAGAAACCAAAACAAAGTGGCATGCAGTTTTTTTTCTAGCCAGAGAAGAGGGGGAGGTGATGACGTGTGAGGAAAACAGCATGGAGAAACCAAAGTCAGTGGAAGAGGAGGGAGAGGAGGTGCTCCAGGCACTGGAGCTGGGATTCCTCTGCAGGCCCTGGTGACCATGGTGGAGCAGGTGTCCCCCTGCAGCCCATGGTGACCATGCAGGATGCAGAGATCCACCTGCAGCCCATGGTGACCATGCAGGATGCAGAGATCCACCTGCAGCCCATGGGGTCCCATGCAGGGTGCAGAGATCCCCCTGCAGCCCATGGGGTCCCACACAGGATGCAGAGATCCCCCTGCAGCCCATGGGTCCCATGCAGGGTGCAGAGATCCCCCTGCAGCCCATGGGTCCCATGCAGGGTGCAGAGATCCACCTGCAGCCCATGGGGTCCCATGCAGGATGCAGAGATCCACCTGCAGCCCGTGGGGT
>NW_026623433.1:134053-155927 GCF_030028575.1 Malurus melanocephalus
CCACATCAGAGTGAGTGGATGGCTGCAGTGATCCAGCAGGAAAGCTGCTGCAGAGAGAGGGTCCTGCTGCCAGGCTAGAGCAGTCTGCTCTTGGAGGACTGCACTCTGTGCACGAGTGATGCATGCTGCAGCAGTTTTCAGAGGACTGTCAGCCCATGGACGGAACTCAAGTTGTAGCAGTTTCAGGAGAACTGCTGCACGTGAGACTGGACCCATGCTGGAAAAGTTCATGGAGAATTGTTTCCCGTAGCAGGGACCCCACGACACAGCAGGGGAAGGACTCCTCTCTCTGAGCAGTGGAAGAAGATCTCAGYGATAAATTAAGCAAAAACCCCATGCTCTGTTCCCTGCACTGCTGGTGGGAAGAAGAGTGTCTTAAAAGCTTATTTTTATTTTTTATTGTCCTCCTCTGACTTTTTTAGTGATAAATTTACTTTGTACCACTAAGTTGAGCCTGATTTGCTCTTGGAATGTTTTCTCCTGGTCCTTAATTCATTAACTCTTTGTTTAATTTTTTCTCTCCTCTGCCTGTTGTTGTCATGGGTACCTGGTATTTGGCCAGTGTCAAACCATTACACAGGCACAGACATAAGCCAGAAAACAACCTGCCTCAACTCCYTCAGCCCCCTAATCTTCATTGGGCAGTTGGTAAAAGATACAGCTAGTTTTAGGAAAAGGCAGCTTTTCAGTTCACTGAAAATCTATTTAGCAAAGCCCTGCTGGGGTGTAGGGATRGGAAAAGTGAGTCCTGAAGCCAAATTGCCTGCAGGGACAATACTTTGCCACTCACACACCAATATCTCCCCAACTCCATCAGAACAATATTTATAAAGGCAGCTGCTGCTCCTGATGATGCTTTGAGATCTCATGGTTTAAGAAGACAGAAGTCATCTGGGAGTTCAGCATTTCACAACTTTTGCTGCAAACTGTCTCTTTGGAAGATTCTGCAGGGTGAGAAAGCGATTTTTCCTTCTTGTGCTTGGCTGCTCCTGCAGAGCCCCAGCCTTTCCGCAGGCAGCGTGTTGTGGTTTCACTCAGCCCAGTTTAGACAAGTGCAAGGAACTCCAGTGCAACCCAGTTCTTCTCTGCATTGCCAGACTTGTTCATTCTTAGAGCATTTCCCAGAAATCTGCACTGGGAAGATGTAATTCATCTTCAAATCCAGGTCAGCTCCTCCTTTAGCTGGGATTACTATTTAGTGCACACATTTCTTCTCTGGGAAGCATCTCAGCTACCATGATCSTGACAGCACTGAACTGCCATCACCCAGCACCACTGGCTGATTTCCACTGGAGTTCAGGTGTCTCCACAGCCCAGCTCAGGTTGCATAGAATGGCTGCCATTAGTAGAAAAGCATTTGTGCATCAGCTACAAAATAATTACAGAGGCTGTTCGGGTTTCCTTTCCATTAAGCAGGGCAGAATGATTCAGGAAACTCCCCATGCTTTGGGATAATTCTGAGTTYACTAGAAAGTTAAATAGGTTGAATATTCTCTATTATAATTATTCATATAGTGCATTATGCAAGATTTCTAATTTTTGTCATGGTCTTGTCTCCAGCACTGGGAAAGTATTTGATACAGCCTTTGATAGCCTTTTTCAAAATRTAGTGATGACATGACAGAGTAAGCTTTCCCCCATCTCTGTTGAGAAAGAAGGGATCTTCAGAGATCTGCCTGCTTCTGCATACTTTTGGTTGATGAATAAAAGAGGCAACATAAAAACACATTCAGGGATAATTTATGGTAGATGTTTAGACAGCAGCCATATTTTCTTTAAAAAATCATATTTTAAGATTTAATTTAGTGCATGTACTAACTCTATACTCTGTTTAKCTTGGCTTTTTGTAGAAGAGCTAAAAGTAAGTCTGCTAGTTGGGAAAACTCTGTATCCTTTTCCAGTATGTATAAGGAAAAAAATACTTCTCTATCAGATGGTTAACCTTCCTCCTTCTAAAAAAGTTAGAAATTAGAAGTCTGGCCTTCTTATGGATGCAGGAGCTGGCAGAGAGTTTCCAAGCTACCAAGTCCTCTCTATCACAGACACCTCAGTGTATAACCCAAGCAGGCTTTCCCTGAGGAGAAASTGAGACTTTTATTCTTGCAGCTTTGAACAAGAAACTAAAAACATCACTGGAGACAAGTTGTTTTTTTTTTTTCCCCCAAAGTCTATTTCTATTTATTTATTTATTCTTGTGCCAGCATTTTCATGCAGTTTAAGTAGGGTCTTTATCCTTGCCTCAGTGTTTACTCTCCYGATGTATTTATAGACAGCAGTCGTATCTTCCCTAATGTTTGTTTTGTCAGACCATACAAATCATGTTTCTTTCATCTCCTCCTGTCCAATACACTYCTCATTCCCAGCTGTCCATCCAGCCCCTCTGCTTTAGTGGGRTAATAGGGCTTTTCCAGAGAAGATTTCATCATAGATGATACAGTTTTAGAAATAGATTCATTTTTAAGGGCGAAAAATGGGATACTTCCAGCTCTTATCCAAAAATCTGGATTTCCAAGCTTGTAGAAATACTCAGCAGTTCCCATTCCATCCTTCAGAAGAAGATGTAGAAGATAACTTTGGCACTTYTAGAGATGGTATCCGTAGAATACTCAAAAATGCACATCAGTAGGCAAGTTCAAGAGAACAWGGCAGACCTGAAGCCAAAATTATAATAATATAGGCTGGTGATAAAAGTTAAGCAAAATACAGAAGTAATTTACCTAGTCCAGAGCAATAGCATAAATTCAAGATCCATAAGCAGTTACAATTTATACTAAGCTGAAGCACAATACTCTTCTAGAMTAGTCAGACCAGGAGTGAGGGCCCTGAGTTTGGCTTAAATAGGACTCCTGGGCCTGTGGGTGGTGTGAAGCTGCTCAGGATCAGGAGGATWTAATAGTGGCCTCACAGGGCAAACTTGGTGCTGTAAGGTAGAGCTTAGTGTGTTTGTGTTTAGGTGCTGAAGGTAGAGCTTAGTTCTCAACTTAGCCTGTGGTTCTTGGAGAAGCTGGTTTGGCTTTTTTTTTTTTTTTCCAATAAAATTTTAACTTGTGTCTGTCTTAAATCTAATGTTTGTATAATCATCTTCCTGGAACAAAAAAAAAAAAATTACAATTGTGGTTGGGTTTTTTTCTTAATTTTAAGCCTTTATTTATCATGRTCTCAAATAATTCCTTAGTTTTCTATCATAGCAAGTTAAAAATTAGGTCTTTGAAAAGAAAAWCATTGCTGATATTTTCCCACAGCATTCTGGGATTTTAAGTGAAGGACCCCCTCTTTGACACGCAGGTGGAGTTGTGTTGCTTGTCACCACCTTGAGGACTGGGGTTTCCTGTGTAAGTCCTGACCCTGCAGCAGGAGCTGTCTGAGCAGACCCTGGGACTCACGTTRGATGCATTCAAAGTATTTTTGCAGTGTGGTTCTTTGCAGTTGGATGTGTCCTTTAAGAGGGTGGTTGTCTGGGTAGAGGAGAGATGTTTGTTTAGTRAGTGATTAGTTTAAAGGAGGGAATGTTTTCCAACTTAACTGAGTTGGAAGGTAAGTATATTCTACCCACACTGTAGACAGATATCTGAATGCCTTTGAAAACATCTTGTTTAGGAGAACACAGGAGGAGTCAATTGGAGGAAGTGCCAGKATCTGTCTGGGAGTTAATGCTGCCTTATCTCTGAAACTGATAAAAGCAAATGATATCATTGCAGACAGCCATTAATATTGAAGCAGTAGCCTCTGCCCTGGTGCACATGGCTACAAATAAGAAACTTCTGTAGTCACACAGACAGGAAAAACRTAAGAATGTGCTATTCAGGGGAAAAGCACAAAGCTGCCTAGAGCAGGGAATGCTGGCAGGGCTTCTGCTGTGCTTCAGTGAAACCATACTGGAGAAATGATGCAGAGACTGTAGAATGGGAAGAAATAACCAATTTGCTTCCCCAAAATATTTTAATGAATAAAACCTAACCTAATTATTTTGAGCCAGTCTATATTTTCTTTCCTTCTTCTTTGATAATTCTCATTGTCAAAGCTCATGTAATKTTGTCCAGGTGCATCCAAATGTTTGGGCCAGCCTGACCCAAAACAAAGGTGTTCTGTTCAAAGCAGCAGATTTGTACAGTAAAGTTATGACAGGACTTTGCCTATCTGTGTTATTATGTTCAACTATTGCTTTGAACTCCTGTAACCCTGGSCTGCACACAGTGGAAAAATTCCAGATTTGCTTGCCTGAGCATGAGGCTGCAGTTCACAATAAAAGGTTTGCTGTAGTTCCAGCTGAGAGTGCTTGTGTGTCCTGCATCATGTCAGGTTTGCTCTGCCTTCATTTTGCAGGGATCCCTCTGGAGACTTGTTTTGCTCTTTTTAGAATTTTTTAGAGTACAGTTGGGTATTTCCCAGGTCTCTAAAATCTGTTTGCTTGGGAGTGCTGTGTCTAAAGGCAGTACACCCCAGTGGGAGCTCAGGTAGGATCTGGACTCTTCAGGTTTATCAAAAGATCTCAGACTTTGATCCCTGATTTCCAAAATCTGCTGCCTACTGAATTTGCCTGGATAACAGAGCAGCATGGTAATAACAATGGCATTTCTCAAAGGAAATTTAAAGTAATTTTGATCAAGAGACTTGACAACTGTGGGCCCAGCCCCTCAGTAGCTGATTTTTGCACTGAAGTGTCTTTGCCACTGTGGTAAGATTATCTTGAAAKTTATTCTTACAGTTGCTGAGGTATTTAGGAAGGCAAAGGATGGGAATAGGCTTAAGGTGACATGGTCATTTTTCAGTACTTGGATCAGCTTGAWAAGGGCTGAATTCATGTCCCTGGCAAATTCTGTTTCACCCAAGAATACCCTAAAAGTTGAATGAGCTGCTTCATATCCTTGTRGTTTCTCCTTAACCTCGAAAGGTTGTAAATGTGCAGAGAAGCTGTGGCTGCACCATCCCTGGAAGTGTTTGTGGCCATGTTGGATGTGGCTTCAATCAACCTCGTCTAATGGAAAGTGTCCCTTCCATTAGAATGAGATGGGCTTTGAGGTCCCTTCCAATCCAAAACATTCGGGGATTCTATGATTTTCTGTATTCATCTTTGCACTGAATTCCACATCCTGGCTCCCCTTCTCTGCTCTTTCCTCATTAATTCCCTGCAGAACTTTTAGGAACCATGCTGGTGATGTCTGTTTTCCTTTTCTCCTTGTCACTTACCTAGTTTTGTTTTGACCTGTTCACTTTCTCTTCTGGTGTAGAAAAAAAAAATATTTTAAAATAATTATATTTCATTTAGTATAGAGCATCAGCAACACAGCAAAACCACATGGAAAGGTGTAATTAAGACTAATAGTCAATTCAGTATTTCTGTGACACCTGCTGGGAATTTATCTCCTTTCAAAGTCTTTCATCAGGTTTTATTTCACAGCTGACATGTTTGTGGGTAACAGAAGTATGAAATAAAAAGGAATGAAAGAGCCCTGTGCTGTACAGAATGCTGGCTTTTCTCAGCATGGAATATTCAATAGTGAATCATACAATTGTTGAAAAGCTATTGGCAAACGCTGGAGTTGAAGGTGGAAAAAAAGACATATCACGTGCAGTATTTTTCATTCCCTCACTTTCTAAGGAAACATCTTCCCAACAAAGACAACAACTTACATAGCTATAGTCATTTGAATCTTATTTTTCACTGCTGTGCTTCTTGGATGTTCTTCTGGTAAATGATTTCTTGCCCTGTGCCAGATGCTGTTTCCATTCACAATGAAGTAACAGTCCTCTGTGAGTGATATCACAGTATCATACCACAGTCCTTATTGTGACTTCTCAAATTTAACATACTGAAATACGTTCTTTGTTGATTGTTTGGGGACTTTTAGATCTAGGGTTCAACTGAAGTCAGTCTAACAAAAAAAAAAAAAAAGAGAACAGAGCCTGGAGAACTTGGACAGTTTGCAATATGCAGAAAAACATGGAAACAAAAGAAGGGCAAAAAGGAAAAGTGACTATTTGATATATTCTTGTACAGACAGAGGGAAGGCTKGAAATGAGGCTTGTAAGTCATTGTTTTTTAGGTTTTGAGGTGGTGAAGATAYTTAATTACTAACCCTGCCAAGAGAGCTACCCAATGTGCTTTTGGCTGGATTATCCAGCTGACACTGGATCAGCACATGATGTTGGCCAGGAGAACACTTGGCTTGGGGGCTGCTCCCCTCTCACCCCCCCACATGTGTTCCCTGGCCACAGCTCTGCACTCATGTGCCAAAGGAAGTGTATCCAAATACAAATAATTTCTAGTCTATCAACTAGATCCCAGGCTTAGGCCCTTCTAATCATAGACCAGGAACTTTGCAGATCCCCATTGTCATCTGTAGTTTTTATCTCATGCTGATGCAGTTCCATCCTTTGCTGGGATAAGGTTTATGAAAACTGGTGTATGTGTTTGTGCCAGTGTCCGTGTGCATATAAATGATTCTTTTGAAGGGTTATGTAAAGATATATTTTTCAGACAACAGAACAAATAGAAGGAAACTGGTTGAGTTACTTAAGGCCTGATCATGCAAGGAGTGGAGCATTTTAAATGCAGATTACAGCACTTGCATCCCCAGGTCCATCTAAGGTTGCAGGGGTGTATCTGTGTGCATATGTGTTTAAGCATAAACTGATCTAAGGACATAATTAGATATGCTTATTTTCCCCCTGCCTTAGAAGTAAAATGGTAGTTATGAAAAAGAAAGGGAGATGGAACACAGTCCTTTTGCAGTTGGTAAGTGGATATTGATTTAACATCTTTACTGAGCAGCTACTTTTTTTGGATTGCTTTTTAACCTTCCCAGTCAACAAAGAGCTGGCAAATGGGTCTAACAAACTATATTTTCAGGAAATATGGAAAAGGTCTTGTTAGACTTCTTAACAGAAACAAGGGTGTTATTTATCATACCCAGTAGAATATTGATGTATTTAAATATGCTGATCTATGAGTTTTTAAGAAACAGAAAACCTGATCAAATTTTGCTCTCGTTGTTGTCCACTGAGAGTGTACCAGGTAGTATGYTGAAGAAAAATTTTGTCAAAAGCAGTTTTGAGGGAAACCATTAAAATGCAGATAAACAAAGATGTCTGCTGACCCCAAGAATCTGCATTCATATGGTGAAGGATTCATTACTCACACTGCAATGCTTTCTGAAGTATATTTTTGTATTATCATTCCCCATTTTAAATTCAGCTCTTAAATCCCAAAAGGGAATTAACTACCAACCATTTGCATTTTAAAGGGAAAAACCTCAATAGAGTGCTCTTCTTAAGACTCCTTTTCTACAACTTAGCCAATGAGCTACATCTTGGTGAAGACCTTGGGGAGTCAACCAAGTGACTGTGACAAAGCAGGAAAGCCTAGAATTGGAGGAAGCCTCGTAATTTGGTTCTAAARAAGCTGAATACATTGATACCAGTGTGAAGCTCTCCTGCAAAATGATGTTTTTCATTATTGTGGGGCAAACTGTCTTTAATGTCGAGGGAGAAAAGGTATCTTCACACCTTAGCAAGCTGCAATGGCAAAAGATACAGGCTATTCTCTCTTCTCATGAGCACCAATCATGGTAAAATAAAAGGAGTAACTTCAAATTCAGCCCTTTGCAATATATGGGAAAAGACTATTGGAAAGTTACAGGRCAGGAATTTTGTTAAAGATCTCTTGGGAGCTGACTCATCTTCTGAGAAAATCTGATTCATAAAGAAGCTGTTCTCCCCCTCAGGCCATGTGTTTGGGGTGGAAGTTGTAGGTGGTCCCCTCCTTCCCTTGGAGACACTGGGATTCAGCTTCTACTCACATGTCATAGTTCCTTTCAGCTGTGTCCTGGCTCTTTGCCTTTATTCAACTGATACTGACTTTAAATACATGTATTTCTTTATTTCTTACCGCCAAGAGAACCTATATTTAAACTCCTTGTAGCCTTAGGATTTTAAAAGCTGCCAAAGCACTGCTACATCTCACTTCCTTGTGCCCCTCCAAAGAACTCTGTTTCAAAGGTTATAAAAACCCCGGAGCATAATACAAAGCCTCTCTCTTGAATGAGTTTGTAAGTCARTAGTGCTGGAGAGCCCTGGGTACATTTGGGGCACTGAAATAAAAAACTTGTAGAGCAAGGTCTGCAAATATGAATTCTGATGCCTGGGAATTCCAGTATCCCACTGATTTCCCCCAAGTCTCAGTTAAAGACCAGGCTGCTACTCAGACAAGACCCCTCAGCTCCTGCCCAAAGTTGGGTCTGGTGATAGTGCTGGAGGGCAAGGCTGCTGGTCCTGTGTCTCCAGATCTGCAATTCCAGTGCCTAAAATCAATATTCCTGTGYTTAAATAGGAAGGATGACTGCGTATTTGGGAGCTGTGAGGCCCTAATGATATTTCTAATAGGAAATGTCTTACTATTTGTTTAAATAGAATGATGCAAACTGCATCCTTCAGGGCTGATGCCAAATTAAAGAAAGAAGGAGGGTTTTGGAGTTTTTTGCTCTTAAATGCAAAAGAAAGAAAAAACCACTTAAAGGTACCCTGCAACTGATGGAAAACTACAGTTCCCAGTAATTTGTATTACCAGACTTGATGTGTCTCCTACATATTTTAAATTCCTTATTACTAGTTCCTGTGTCATAAGTTCCTTCCTCATACACCCTGTTCTTGCAAACTGAGTAACTGCAAACTGAGTAACTGCTCAAACAAGTGATTGGGGGTGAAATAAAAGGTGACTTTGGTGTGCCACGAATTAACTTGTTAGCACAGGCAATTCSATGATGCCTGACGGAACAGGGGCTGAATCAGACYTGATTGTGAAGGGAGGGGTCAATTTTGTGCTGTTGAATTTCACTTATCTTCAAAACTGCAAATGATTCCACATTTACTCAGCAGGACAAGTCCTAAAGTTTTTATATTCAATGTTGTTCATTGCTGTGCCATTTGTTATGATGTTTTGGCTTTTAATCTACTAATGAATACTGAATGAAGAATTAAATCATGAATCAGATCTCTTCTTTTGCTTGCCAGTAATACAACCCATTTTTATTTTCAATTTCAGGTGTCTTTTACAGTAGAGGACAAAAATAAATTATGAGTGAAAAGAAGTTAAAATTGTTCCTCTCAAGCAAGTCTCTTCCATCAATGCTTTATCCTTCCATTACATCTGATGTCATTAATCATTCTACTGTAATATTTGACACACACATTTGTGGGACAAATTAGGATCTAATATAAAAGYTGCAATAATACTGACTTATGTGGAACTGCAGCTAATTATAACATATTTGAATTTTCATCTTTTATAAAAGACCTCTATAAAATAGACAGACTTTCACACTGCTGAAATGAGACTGAGATAGTCAAGCATATGAGGGGCAAGGGAAGAAACATCCAAGGATAGCAGGACAAATCTCAGCACCATAATGAGCCAATATCAGTTGTTGGTGGATTCTTTTTATTTGTAGGTTTTTTTCTCTTTAAGCTTTCAGATGGCTTCTCTACTGTAGCTGTGGTGCTCAGCTTATTTAAATTGGAAAGGTTTGGTTGCCTTTATACATGAAGGACTGATTCTGCTATCTTCAGAGATTAAATGTTGCTTCAGTTGTCACAGGTGGACTAGAAGAGATAAAGGAGACAGGATACCAATGCAGGAAAATACATCTCATYGAGCAAGAGGGTGAGAGTTCACTAAATATTTTCTAAAAAGCGGCCTCTCCTTCCTCTCTCCCCACAGGGTCTTCACTATGCCCTTGCTTGTAGACCTCTAGATCCTCAGTCTTTGGAGTTCCCTGTGTCAGGTTCAATGTTTGTGTTCAGTTCCTTGAAGAAGCATCAGACATTGCTCTGCCTTGAGATCCTGCCAGTGCTCAAAGCCTTGGATCCATGTGGAGGGAGAAAATTAGCAGCATAAATTCTCAGTTTGTGTATTARCTAAAAAGTTGGTTAGGCTCTGCTATTTCTGCATCTGGGATCCTCAGTCTGAGTGTGGGCTCATTACTCTACTGAATTATATATCAGAAGTAATTTCTTTTCCTTKGAAGTGAATCCTACATATGTGCAACTCTTTTCTAAAATGGATTCCTTGTGTCTCTCAGACATTGTGTTTGCCTTAGATAATCTTCAGAAAAACAAGTTGTCCAGTTAGTTCCCCATGGGTTTGCCCCCCATCTAGAAATGAGAGGAGATCATAGATTTAGCATGTTTTCTGGATGCTGAGATTCRTATGCAATGTTGAAGGAGCAGCAGCTTCCTTTACAGGTTTTCCCTTGTGCTGCCCTTAAGCATCCTAGATTGATGCATTTTTCATTTTCCAGTGCAGTAGCACCTTTCTGTGCTGGTGCTTCAAAGCCATAATATCTCCAAATCTAACAGAAAGGTTATTTTGAAGTTTTCATTTACAGGAGTATTAATGCCACGCTTGTTTCCTTAATAGTCTGTTACATGCTGAAGGCAAGGATTGTGCTGTTTGAGATTAACACAGCACAAACTGCTGTGCAGAGCTGCCCATTTCAGACACCTCAGTGGAAGCCAGGTGAATAACCCTGTTTAAGGCATGGACCAGAGCACTGGGAAAATGGCCAGTAAGAGTTAAGRGTTCATTGGTATAATGAAGGGTACATTTTCTCCCTTCCTTGCCAATACCTTTTAAAGATGTCTCTGAGCAGAAACAAAAGGGTCTTGCTGTCCACCACTATTTACTGTGTCACTGCCTTGTCACAGATTCCTGTGCTRTTTCTCCTCACGTCTGCAGTTACTCCTTTTATCCCTGTTTTTGTGGTATGACCCCACTTGCAATGCATCTGTTCATAGTTATTCTCCATCCCTTCACTCTTCCAAACTTCACTGTATTACCCTAGAAATCACCTTTTTGTCTTTAAGCTCCTGTCTGCCTTGTATCATCTCTCAAGGCTTCTGYATTTTTTGTTACCCTCTTTCTATCAAGCGTCTTCATTCTCACTGTATATCTTAGGCCCAGTTTCTTCACCAGCTTCCTTCAACTTACTGCTGCTGGACTTCCTACATTGTCCCCAGTGTGTTATTTTGAGTCACAAATGGGAAGCTGAGCTGCAAGGCTGCAGGAACCCTGGACTTTCATGCAGAAGTGCTGCAGCCAAATATGGATGTCCAATTCCAGACCAGGTTGGCAAGCTTCTGATGTTATTTATGGGTCTGTAGAATTATTATTTCACACAGGCACTGAAATAGCTGGATGTTGGATCAAGCTTTAGTTGGTCAGTAACAGTTTTGCATTGCTTTCTGCCCCTTACACAGCTTTGTGACAGGTAGAGGTCTTGTCCAAATGGCAGGATGGCTCCAGATGAGTTGGGGGCAGTTAGATGTGCACCATTTGTGCAAGCTGTGCACTAGAAGCACTACTTAGTATTTCTTATATTGCTGAATTGGGTTCAGCAGTAATAATATTGGAGTATGATCATAATAAGTYCAGTAATTAGCAATAGGGAGTTCTTTACTTAATCCCACCACATTCTGTAGTTGTTTGTAATTTAAGTTTGCATTCTACCCCCTAAAACCCAGACTGACTATACCAGTCACACAACTGGTAGGAATGGTGTGATCCCCCATTTAAATCATTGTTATTAACCAATTTATAGGTTTGGCTTCCTTAGTGTTATATGATTTAATGTTAAATGTATAATAATGTTTTCTGTAAAATGTTGAGTTCAAACTGCCCTTAAGTTATTGTAGTGGGCTGGTTGTGGGGGTTTAAAAAGGTGGTACCACAATCCCTGGGTGTGCCTCTGGCACTGTGCCAAGCACCCACCATCACTGTATACTCTTGCTCTGCAGATTTTTGGGTTCTCAATAAATTTTCTTTTGGCTCATTCTCACTCGGAGTCTGGGTCATTTATAACATCTTCAAGTTTTTTAATTAAAAAAGCTGTATAGCATTACAATTCACTGACTAAACTAATTTTATGCTTTAATTTCAGGAGTTTAAAAGAATGGTGGGAATATTCAGAGATTTCCTCACTTGTCTGAACTCTTTCTCCTGGTACTGATACTGACAGGTTCTCAATGCATCAATTTGCTAAAGTTGCTGCTCCCAAAGACTTTAATGGTACCTGATGCATTCCTTGATGACCTCTGTTGGCTTCTTTTATCTAGAATTTAACATTACTCTTTCAGAGCACATTTTTGCAATCATAAACATGCACTTTCTGTTTACACAGTCATGGTCTTGCAAGTGATAAGGGGCAGAGATGTTCACTTGAAACATTTCTTACAGAATAAACAGTAGCAGTCAAAGGTGAGCATGAGATTCTCAGTGCTTTGTTAGCACAGATGTYCTGGAAAAGGGCACTAAAAGCTCCAGAACTTGGATAAAATGTGATTCTTGGAAGTAAATATAAGGTGTCACCCACCTAACAGGGTTAACAGCAGGAGAAGTGTCCTAGGGAATGCTGCAGCYTTGCAGCATCGATTCAAACTGGTGTTGTTGTCATAGGCAACAGACAAGTACCAGTGCTCACCTGAAATGGAGCTGTACACTGAATTMACCATACCTGCAGTGACCTGCTGCTCCTGTGTGGACAGAAGGTACCTGAAAACAGCCATCTCCAAAGCCTTTCTGTGCTGAAAGCCTTCAGSTTTTCCCTGACTGCTGGAATTCCATTTGCCTCTTGCTGGATGGAGACTCTTRTCTCAATCTCTATCCCTGTCACCCTGCAGGCATATGAATTTAGTTGCATGTCGAGTTCCTGAGAATCACCAAGAAATRACCAAGATCTGGGGGAATAAACCTTTTTTTCTGGGGACTTTTTGTCCTGGGAGGGCTGATCTCTGTATGAAGGGAGATGTGTTATTTTTCAAACTTTGATTTCTCACTTGCTTTTCAGATAGTGAACCGAGCACTGATAGCCTTGCTCTTGAAGAGGAATATCCTGTGTTGTAGCTTTGCTGCACAACCTCAGCTCTTACACCCTGGTTTATCTGCAGTGCAGGACTAGGAGCAGGTGAGAATGCAGCGGAGGTTCTAGCTCGTGCTTATCTGAGAGATTTCCCCAAAACTCACCAGATTGAAAGTTTTTCAGAAAAACAAGGATAATGCTGTTGGAGTCAGTGCTGTGAACATGAATTAATACTCACCAAGCACTACATAAATATTAAAAGTAAATTAATTTATGTAGCACTTTATATACTATATAAATTCAACCTCAATTGAAAGCCCCTTCCCAAAGATTTATAAATACTTGTACATTTTGGACTGGGGAGGAAGAAAAATGCTTCCTTTTTCAGGAAAGGGAAAAGCCTAACTCAGAATGTCTTGTTATTTACTCATGTATTCATGTTGCACAATAAAATATTTACTTCAAAATGTGTCAGTTTTCAAAATCAACTTGTTACTCCATTTTTCAACTGAACTTGGCCAGGCTAAAAAGAAAATTATATATGCCAGAGGAATGCAGTAAAAGAGATTTAAGGGTTTTCAAATAGTATAAGRAAGAGACTATATAAGTGACCATTGGAACAGTCAGCAATTTTAATTAAAACTGGGCTGCTTATTGATCTATTGTACAGATTTATGCCATCTGCAACATTTCAGCAATGTTCCTGTTTCAGAAAAGAGCACTTGTAAGAGCCACTAAAGAATATGGAAGTTTAGAATGGGAATGTTTTATAACTGTGACATTTTGTACTAAGAKCTTTTTCCATCCCATTTAAGGGCCTCACATATCTTCACACAAAAATGAAAGCAAATATATGGAATTTATAGGATATTCTATCCTTTTCTGGAGGAAKRTGTCCCTGCCCATGGCAGGRGCATGGAACAAGATGAGCTTTTTCAACCCAAACTGTTCCATGATTCCATGACACTGCTTTTCTAACTTCATGCTAATAGGTTAACTGCATGTCAGTGCTGAAAAAAATCCCAGAAGTCTAAAACATATTGTTATTTTTAACAATCTCATGTTCTTGAAACCAGTGGGATCTTCAGTGGTTGCATCTTCAAGGTGGGCATTTGTCATCCCTGATGGATGTACGTTTCCATTGGGGAAACCAAGGACAGTACTAAAAAGGGGGTAATAAATGCTGTATTTACAGAGCAGTACATATGGTGTCTTTTCTTCCCGGGGGTGCCTATTGGTAATGCCTACTCGATGTTGGTAAAGCCATTGACTGTTATCCTTATAATTCAGTAGCCGTAAAGGAAAAAAAAAATTAAAGAAGGACACGTGTCAAGTTTTATTGCAAAACCCGAGGGGCTGGGAACTTGCTGCTTGCACATGGGTCAAAGGCTTTGAGAAATCAGGGACAGATGTAGAGATTTTGAGTGGGAAACATCCTTGTTTTATTTTCAGATGAGGAAAACGTCTCATTTGGCTTTTATTACTCCACAGCTCTGCTGCTCACCGCAGTAGTGGGGTGAAGCGTTCAGCCCACAGACGGTCATACAGCCCACGGCCTTTTGCGGTCCCCGCTATGCGGAGTTTCACCGGAGGGCTAATTTCCGTAGCAGCCATGGGCAGCAGGAGCGCCAAGCGGCACTCACTCCACACCCTCACGGCTCCCGGAAGGCCCGGCAGCCATTTCCGGCCGGGGCCCGCCCCACCCGCCAGGCTCCTCTTCCCATTGGCTGAGAGCGGCGCGGGGCTGTGGCTACACCTCGGCCTCCGATTGGCGGGCGCGGCTGTCACTCCGGGCAGGGGGCGTGGCCTGGCGAGGAGGGTCCCCGCGGGGGCGCTGCGGCCGCAATCGCATTCGGGCGGCGGCGGGTGATGGCGGCGGCGATGGGTTCCGCTGTCTTCCTTCTCCTGGCGCTMCTCGGGCCCATGGCCGCACTCGCCGGATACATCGAGGTGTGTGGGGGGTGCGGGTTTTCCTCGGGGGTACTCGGTGCGCGGCCGGGAGGTTAGCGGGGTTCGGGGTGTCTCGGCTGGTGTGGAACCATCTGAAGCTTGTCCGGCTTCTCCGAGACCTTCCCGGCGTGGTGAATTCGTGTTTTATCGATGTTTTCGGGAAAGCCGCATCCCTCAGGCCGCTCACCTGGCCGGGAGCTCCGTCTCATGGGCGTGCTTGGGGCTGTTTTTTTGGGGACGTGACCTCGGCATTCTTGGCACGGGAGCAGGAGCGGCTAGCTTTAGATAGGTCTAGAAGCTTAAAAGAGTGTTAGAAGACAATTCCCTAGAGAAAAACCCCGGTTAAACGAACCTATTAGGTTGCTAATGGATCCAAAATAAATCTTTGGGTTGGAACGGGTGCCTCAGCTTTCGGAGAAGATGCTTCAGCCAAGTGTAAAGGCTGTGCATTTCATGTAGAAATGGCTTAAATGCTTATAGAGGTGTGTTTATGTATATATATGTATGCAGAAGCATAGATGAATATATATTACTTTTGTATATACGAAATATGTCTTCTGTTTGCCTATATGAAAGTAATTGGACAGAGGAGATTCCAGCTTTTTCCTACATCCAAAAGCTTGGTGTAATCTAGCTTTTCAAACAAGATGAGCAGGAGAAAATCTTGGGTGTTTAAAAACTTGACATTGTGACCCGTTTTATTGGAGGCAAAGCAGCAAAACAAGGAGCAAAGTACGTGCTGAGCTTCARACATGATACGTAAATAATAATCTATGCCTGGATGTTGTTTGGAAATGCAAAACAGCTGCATCTGTCTTGTGAAGGTTCTGGGTTATTTAGGGGTGGATAAAGAACAGGTTTGTGGCTGCTTGTGAATGGCTTGATTTTAGAGTTTACAGTAAATTTTAGCAAGCTATGTTAAAGCAGAACTTCTTCATCAGTTTGATACAAAAATCCAAAACTCTAAGCTGGTGGTAATTCCTAACTGGCAGTAAACATGGTTTTGGATATTTTTAATATGTGTTGTATGGAATGGGTCTAGTCCTTGATTTCTGCTTTTTTGGTTGCTATTGAGGAATAGTTTTCCATCTACTTTGTATCAGTCCTTCCATTAAATTTCTCTAGAGCCATGGAACACGGTCGATAACTGTTTGTGACAAAACTTGTGTGGAGGTTACCTTGCAGGAAGGATGGCAGATTGCYCCGAGGGCATGGAGCTAATGCCCAGGTCAGGTTCCTTGGCGGTGCCTCGATGGCAGGGGACTGTCCTGGCTGCTGCTGCTACATCCAATCTCTTGCACCTGTTTGGCAGCTCCTCCAGCTGTAGGACACTTCCTGTCTTACATCCGAGACAAATTCGGCTGCTATGCACATCCCTTCTGGAATCCACTGCTTAGGGACATGTGCCTTGAAAAATCAGCTCTGAAAAAAATCCAACTGTCATTTTATKCTGAAGCTTGGTGTCTGCGTGATGAAGCAGATCCCAGGTTTTGCCTATCCCAGGATTGGCGTCACRCACCTTGACACTCCAGGAGGGGTCAGCAGCCCTGGAAAAGGAATAAAATGAAAACATTCCTGCATTTCAATTTGCATCCTCTAAAGGCACAAGAGCCATCTTCGTCTGTTGGCACAAAATGTCAGCTGTGGCGTTTCAACCCTTACTTTCACTGCRTCCTTTCCCATTGTCTTGTCGGTGGGGACTGCAGCTCTTGAGTCTTTACTGGCCAGATTTGCTCAAGAATAGCTCTTGATGCACAGCTTAGGAAGTAAGTGATTACTGTTCTGGGTCTTATACTGTAGTCGTTACTGGATTTTATCAAATAATGTGATAAAAAAAATGCAATTGATTTTTTTCAGTAATCAAGATGACATTTGAAAGTTAAGGAAAATGCGTAACAATGTCTGCAATTATTAGTTCAGTTGGATTGGCAGTCCCATTAGGKAGATTTTCTGTCTCTTGATTATCTTAGCTCCCATTCCCTGTCCCTGGAACACCCGATAATCTTCTTATCAACTACAATCTGTTTTTCTTTATGTCCTGCACAGAGCAAGGGGAGTGGCAGTTAATTTTTTTCTCTTAAATATTCGGTATCTGAACCCTTGACTAGGGTCTTCCCAAGGGTTGGTTCTGGKGACGGTCCATCTCCCTTTCAGATCATAGTGTGGGGATAGCAGATAACTTCTGACAGTCTCTCTTCCAAATGAATATGATGAGTTTAGAAAAATCATGGATCCCAGCAATTAATGCTTCTTGCCATAGCAGTATGTATCTGAATTTTGCTTGTGAAGTCTCCAAGAWCCTCAGACAGGTCACTGATGCCAAATGGAAAAAGAAAATAAATCTATATTAACTTGATTTGTATTCCAATGATAAACTACTTCTGYTGTGCCCTCAAGGCTTTTAAAGATGCCAAGTTTCTTTTTTATCACTTGACCTTTTTGTGTAATCAAATCCGAGGCAATGCTGACTTGATTTTGCTTTTTTAGTCACGTTTGATATTTTTCCAAAGCTCTCTCAAATACTTACATCTGGTACCTGCCTGCTTGAAATCACCAGGATTTGGGGGAAGGAAAAAACAAGGGTGTGCTTTGCAGCAGAATTTAATGTTATTGTTTTTGTCTTGCGTTGCTTAAATTCTCCCCGACAAAAATATCAGCCTTGTGCCATTTCTGCAGACCTTGGGGACTTCTAATTGCCTGCTTCATCGAACAAAGAACTCCACCTAGGGAAATTTCCACTTCGGTGTTTGATTCCTGAGCAGAAACAGCTCAGGAAAATTCCAGTCTTGAGCCTTTACTTTGCTCTCAGTTCCTAAAACTTTGCTTCCCAGTGGTAGGAAATACACTTTCCTATGAAGGTGATTATATGCTGTCTCTCTTCCAAGCTTCAACAAAAGCTTCCCTGAAGCAAAGATATGGAAATKAAGCATATCTGATACTGCAGAGAGGCTCTGCAATTTCTGCTGCGTTGTAGGATGGCATATGAAGGTAAGCTCTGCTTTTTGGAGGAGGCCTTCAGCTCTCCTTGTTTCACCTGTGAAATAATTATCACCTCTCTTAACTGTTATTTAAGCATTAATAGCTCTACCAGGGATTGAATGACTTTTTTGTTAATATGGTTGTTGTATCACCTGCAAGTTATTCCAAAGCTGTTCTATAGGTGGCTTTAGATGTATTATGATTACACACTGCTGTTTCTCCAGCACCTGGGAGTGCAGGGAAGGATTAGTGCAGTTCCCTGTGCTCAGTACCAGTGGTGCTTCTCTCTAGATGTGCCTTGTAAGACTTCTGCTGTTGTTTTTACCTGTGTGTGTGTCTTTTGGAGGCGTATGGATTCAATCTTGGAAGCGTAAGTCACTTTGCAGCATCTGCTTCTACACATGTACTTAAACCAAAGCCTTCTTCATCAGCTGAAAATAGAAGAGAAATACAGCATCCCCAACTATTTCTTGTTAGAACATGAAGCCTTTCCCTCTCTTTACATTTTGGCATTTCACACTCTGATTGTTTACTCCTCTGGCTTTGTAAATGGATGCAATCCCTCAGACTCTTGCTCTTGTGCTTCTTCTGTGCAGTAGAACTYGGTGTCATTGATTTTAAGTTCAGCACCTCTGAAACATGGTATTAATTTAAGATGAAGCTTGCTCATAATTGGAAAGCTTTGAATACTCACAATGGCCTAGAAATGCTTCTGGTGTGGCTCCTAATTCAGAGCTGTACTTGCAAGATTGCCCCTTTTTTTCCCCATAAGTGTTGTCTGCACCCATAATGGACATGTTCTGCTTTCTCTGCTTGCAGTGAGTTTGTCACAGTGAAATGCCATCTCCTGCCACAGGTTTTACTTGCTGCTTATATTGAGTACTTAGGACTCTGTGACTATGCATTAACTATATCARTTTTGTCATTTGCTTTTGGATATTTTCTTTTTCAGCTTTTTGCTGGAGATGGCAATAAGACTCAGGTATGTGGGGAGAAATGGATTGACAACATTGTGCAAACTCTTATAACTTTTCCATATGTAGATATGCACTTAYTGTATGCTTACTAGTGAGTTATAAAGCAGTAAGAAGGAAGATATGAGTGGAGTAAATGGTCAGGTTTCTCTTTATTGTGAATTAAGCAAAATTACATATTTTTTCTGGTTTGAGAGGGCTGATGGTTCCTCCTCAGGTACAATAGGATAAAAGTAACTTTAAGTTGTTAATACCATTACTTATGTAGGAAAAGTGGTAATTTGGGCTTGGGGCTGTAGGACCAGCACTCTCAGTCCTGAGTGGCAGTGCATAGGGGAAAAGTGCATTTTGGAAGATATAATTTGGCTGTTTTTTTTTTTTTTAAGAGTAATTTCTTAACATTAGATTTGACTTCTTTTAATTTATGAATTCCTGCAACTGTAAGCATTGAGGTATATACACACACACAAAACACGCATATTTCACATGGACATCTAACTTGGAAATGACACTTTGCTTTTAAACTTGTTCAGCACTAGATTTATTATTTTCACCTCCATCAGTTGGAGTTAAATAYATGTTTGTGACTGAGTGTTCTCTAAGCTACAGTTCCTTGCATGAGAACATGGAAAACCCAAGTACCAAAGAAGACAGAAGTGAAATCCACCTTTTTGCCTGGCTTTTAAATGTCCMTACATTCTAATGCTTGCTCTAAGGCATTGATGTTTAAAATGAAAAATTTTGTCTTTAAGTGCATTTGTAGGCRTTTTAAGTTCCAACCTGAGATGAATGATCAAAACACCAGTGTTCTGCAAACAATGTTAAACTAATCTCTTTAGCAGCCAAACCCAGCCTGCTTGGCTTTATGTAATCAGGTGTCCACCTGATCAGGAGAACATGTGGCTAAGCTGCTTACCAGCTCTTCATTTGGAGGTATTACAGGGATGTTTTGTATACAGTCAGTGGCAAAAAGGGTGTACTCCTTATTCTTGAAAGATCAACATGTRTATGTACTAAATTGAGTAAATTCTAGTTTCTTGTTGTTGTGTTTGCCTGCTGTGATGATGCTCTTGTACAAATTAATGCATTGCAGACCTTCATTTTGGTTTATATCTTCAGTGACYTCCTAGTCACTCTTAACTAGTGTGCACAGTCAAATGATACTGCTCTCTCTGGCATTTGGTGATTTATTTCACTTTCTGTTTTCACTGGTGGGAATGGGAAGTCAAATCACATGTTGGCTCTCTGTGTTTCCTGAGGGAGAGATCTGCTGGATGAGGCATGATCTGGAAAACCTTTTGTTCTCTGCAACAGGCAGACCTGGTTCGTGTACATACATATGTATTTATCTGATTTAGAGACCTCTCCTGGCAAGACTGGCCCAGTAGTCTGTGAGGACTGGTGCAGCTCGGCTGTCCTGGTGTTGGTGTGCTTWCTGCCAGGACAGTGGCTTCACTTGAGCTGTTTTTTTCCTGATGATTTGTTTCTCAAGATGACTGTTGGGCCATACAGTACCATCTGTTAGCAGTGGTTTGAGGGAATTCTTAGCTCTCAGCCTGCAGATCAGTGGCTGCTTACAGAGTTTAGTTTTATCTTCTTTGCCAGAGTTTAGTTTTATCTTCTTTATTCTTCTTTGCTTTCCTGGGGGATTCCTCCTCTGGACCTTCAAAAGTCTCCTCAGTTATTTCTAGTGGTAGGTGAGCTTTGAGGCAGGATGCTGTGGCTAGGCAAGGCCTTCAGCTGATGAAGCAGGGTCTGAAGTTGTTATTCAGTGTTTGAGCTTCAGAGAAGCTTATGGAGGAGACAAATCAATAATTGTTTGGCTTGGATGGCTTCACTGTGCTTTGAGACTAACAGAAAATCATTATCRAATGATGACTTTGAGCTCAAGTTTTTTCAATCTATCAAGTATGAAGATCATTAAAATTCCCAGCACAACTTAGATACATCCTGAACAAAACCCAGTGAAACTCAGAGAAGGTGGGAGCTGCACCTCCAGTTGTGCTGGAGAAGCTCTGGGGTGAGGCACTGAGTCATTGGTGTGTTACAGCTGTTGGCAGTGTCACTGACCCCTGGTATTGTGTCGAGGTGCAGCAGATGATAAACATGCCTCAGCACTCCCATCCAGGCTCTGGCTCCGTGACAGGGATGCATTTAGGTAATTTCATACAGTAAGCTTCTCTCTAACAAAACTATAGCAGTGCAAAGTGTATTTTGATCCAGGTCAAGGACAGTGACAGGCTGACATGCACCAGCACACTGAGCTGGCTGAGGCTGAGCTTCACTTGATTCCAACAGCAGGTTGATACTCAGTGAAGTTTCCATTTAAGAGTAGCTAATTATCATCTCCTTATGGATGACTTCATGTTTAAATAAAAGCAGTGTTTAACCTTGAAAGTTCCTGTTCTCATTTAACTCTCTGTTCCTCCAACAAACATTTTCTGGTTATGTTATACTTTCAAAAGGCTGAGATGTTCTGAGGTGTGGGTCAGGGGGTTGATTTCTTTCAATTCTTGCATTAGTGAGAATTTTATTATTCTGTTAACCCTTACTATTGCATTTTCTCATGAAGATTTTGTGCTTGGGTTCTTTAACCTGTCACCACAAAGCTCCAAATGCAGCCAGTGAGGAGAACTCAAAAATCTTCATCTGATGATGATGTTGCAGAGATGAAACAGAGGTTTAGCAAACTACTTGGTATTTTCCAGCAGTTGCCCTATGCTAACTTCATTACTGAGATATTTAAATCAAAAGCCAAACATTTACATTTTTAATCTTTGGGCTTTTCTTTAAAGGCTGTTACACTATTTTTAGCCCAAGCTCCCTGCCAAAAGCTTTGTTCCTTTTCCTTTGGATTTTGAGTTGATGAATCCCACTAGTTATGATGTCATTGCATAGTGTGAAATGACAGCAACAAAAAGAAAAATCTTACCCATACCATCTGTTACAATAAATATTATACACTCCTGTTAGATTCCAAGCGGATTTGGATTGCATATTCACAACAAAAGCTGGTCTCTGCTTAGACGTATGGTACCCTCTAGCATAAAGCTTTTAATCATCAAATTCTCTATATGGTTTTGGATTTGATGTGACACATTGCCAGGTCTAAGTTTAGTT
>NW_026623433.1:155935-199455 GCF_030028575.1 Malurus melanocephalus
CATTCATATCAGGCCTAGCAACTTGCCAAAAATGGTCCTAGAGGAATCTGCATGAATTAGGATAATTCACTAATAGCAAGCATTGGTTGGCTTTTTACACTGGTCATGTTACAGTAATTGTGGCCTGAAATAGAGAGGGGCAGATTTGCTTTAATCTCCTAAGTATTCCTCTCAAAAGATTAAATGCAAAATGTTGATTCAAACCTGTGGTTGGCGCTCCCAGAGAGTATATTGGCATTTGAATGTGTGTCTTTCCCTGCATAATTTATCAAAGCCCTCACTGAAGAAATTGAATTTGATAGCTGTTTCGTTTTACGCTGCAAGATCACAAACATGTTTAGAAACCCYGAAGAATGAAATGGTGTCAGGATCCAAGCAGAGCATGGAGCCTGCTGTAGCAGCCTTGGTCAGAAACAAATTCTGAAATGCAGGGTRCAGCAATACTTGTGCATGGACTGAAATGTGCTGCCTGCCAGGAAAAAGGGAGACTCAGAAATTGTTGAGGGTTCATGTTATCATGGAAACTGGATATTACTCTTGAATGGAGCAGGATGCTCAGAGCTCCCATTTGGACTTGGGATAAGATTTAAGTGCCTCTAAGTAGTTTGAGTTGCAGGGTTTCAATAACTGCTTCATTTCCAGAGGCTTCAAGTAGAGCCTCAGCCTCAGTGCTGGAAATGTCAGGTGATGGAGAAGATTTTCCCTTGGTAACCAGCCAAAAAAATTGCGATTTTGTATTTGCAGCGTATTGGTGTRTAAGAGCTCTGCCTTTGGGCATGGATGGACATGATGCTATGGCTTATCTGGGCAAGAGTCAGATCCCAGGAGAAGCTGAGGGAATTCTTGAGGGGGTCACAGAAGGAAATTATGGTGCTCCTGTGGGTGTGTGAAGCTTGGGCTTGGGACAGAGCATCGTGTCACAGCAAGGGACACTCAATGGGGAAACAAGGGAAAGGAAAGCATGTTCCTGCCCCTGTCACTCCTGATAAATGCTGTCTTGTTCAAATTGCATCAATACTTGCCCTGCAACAAAGCCATTCAGTATGTGGATGTCCTGTTTAGGGCACAGCCGCTTTCTCGGAAGCAATTTCCCAATAACAGAGGCAGAGATGAATGGCCTGCCAGAGCAAGGCTGGATGCGGGTGAAGGGTTTGCACTGCTSTATCCCTGCCTTGTGCGCAGCTGGCTTTGTGGGCTGGATTGCAAATTGTCCCTCTGACACCTGTGACTGTCCCTCAGAAGACCTTTTCAGTCCCTCTCCTTCTGCCTTTGTGCTTATCCACTTTTTGTCTTTTTTTTCATGGTATGCATATTGGAGTTTGTGAATGAGAGCCTGCACTAATCACAAGACCTGAAATCTATTACCTGCGTTTGAATCCATAGTGATGTCTTTTATACATAATGTTTTTAATTAAGCCTTAATTTTAAATCCTTGCATCTTGTTTTAGGGTACATCTTTGTTTCTCATGTTGAGAGACAAAGAAATAAACATAAACCAGCTGATGACCTCGACATCCTTTTGCCTTTTCTTGCTGCACACCRGGTCCTTCCCTTTGCATCCTGGCTGGCAGGAAGAGGAGCTGAATTCCTCTCATAGCAGGGCTGTTAAATGGCAGCAAATCTTTATTTGGTTTTGCTTAAATGTAAAATCCACAGTACAGACAAAAGGCATTTGAAGTTGAAGCTGAAATTCCTGGGTTTGGATGGATTTGTTGTACTCAGTTATACTGAGYAAGCTTTTTCAACTTGCTTCACATGGGAATTAGCGTGATGAGGAGAATACTTTTCARAGTATAACTGTATGGGAGGCTTTCCACAGAGCATCTACAGCATGTTAATTCCCTCTTTCACTGCAGGGCCCTGAGTAGAATGCAGCATTGTAGTCCTTTTGTAATAGATGCTGATGGATTTCAGGAGCAGTGCTGTTCTGAAATGGCCACTGTCATACTTGTATGTATGCAAATTGCTAAACTGGGTACTCCAAGGAAGAATATTATGGGGACACCCAGGAAAATTTTGGGCTGCAAGCTTCATGTGTGCTGTAGMAGACACATGAGGAGCACTGCTTTCCAAGACCCTAAATGGCCTTTTGCTCCAAGCAAAAGCAAAGATGAATTTACTTAATTTGCTTTGCTGTCCTTGGTTTCAATTTGGTTTTTCRAGCATTATGTCATTGTCTTTGAAGTTTTTTGCAAAAATTTGAATCATTATTCCCTGTTATGTAAGTGGCTGATAGCTTTACTCACAGTTTTCTGTTATTTTATTTCTTAAGCTGTGATTCTTACATTTATTTTGATCTTACAAATAGGAGCATGCCAAACATKTAGCCCCAGCTGGCAGCAACATTAACTAGGATGGGTTTAATGTGCTAATTTTTCAGCAKCTCTTCCTCTCGTATTGACTTGGAGATGCATTGCCACTAAGAGTCCTCCATGTCTTTAAAAAAAAAAAAAAGAGAATGCTGCTGACATACTCAGAATTGCTTCTCAGTCCATAAAAGAGGACTGACTTTTACTGTTTATAGCAGCAAGCTTTAAATACATCAGATCAAACAAAGCATACATTTCTTTTTGTTTTGTAGTATCTGCCTTGGAATGACTTCTGTGCTTTGGAGTGGCTCTTCAGGTAGATCTCAGAGCAGCATCCATCTCACAGTCTGTAGCTGCAGCATGTCCAGGATGACGCTCTTCACTGTTAAGAGGATTAAAATAGTCATTAAGCTGCAATCCACACCACATGTCCTGTAAAGTATGAAATAGAGATACAGACAGACTGAACATGCTGGAGTGAATCAGTCTGTTGGAATGCATCAGGGTGGGAACATCTTCAACTCGAGCCAGATTTGATATGCTCATATCACAGAAAGATGAAACCASGGCTTAGTTTTGGAAACGCTTGGCCTGGTGCTGTGTAAACACACTTTCTTGCTTTTGTTTTTTTCTGCTGTGTTTGAGTGGATAGTTGGTGCCCTCTGCCCCACCTTGACTCCTGAGTGACACTTGAAATGGTGTGTTTGGCACTATTTATTAGGATGCTTCCTGCAGTGAATTAACTTTGGGAACAACCCAAAGCAAAGGACTGTTCTGATTTTTTTCCCATATCTCTAACGTTCATATCCTTTAATTGACAGGATTGTATAACTATGAAAGTACAGACAGCCTATAACGCAGTTATGTGATTGTGACTGGATAGTTGCTCCATTTGCCTTTGCTGTTCAGGCTGTAGAGTTACCACATAACCTTGTCAGCTGCAAATCCATTTTGTGCTGGTTGCCAAACCTGTTTTCCTCCTCCAGCAGGTACTACAGTGAGATAGAGAAGTTCTCAGTGCAGTATTCTCAGAATGTTCCCAGCCTCACAACACAGCTCCAGATAGTACTGGTCCCACTGCTGTCCAGGCTGGCTGAGAATTTTGCAGGGAGCTGCAGCCTCCAGGATAATTAAAGCATGGTCTGATAAGGAGCCAATTTGGGCTCTCAATGATTTTTTTTTTTTTAATAAGATGTTCAAAGTAAGGCTATGAGAATGAGGTATGTTTCTGGCCATCTTGTGCTGTTGCATCATTGGGCTATAATTTCAGCATAGCTTTCTGGGGTGCTGCTCTCTTATGATGCTCTCATCTGAATAGATTTCATAGGGCTAATCCACACCAGGGATTTGCCAGGTCATCCAGAGTTAATATTTGCAGCTGAGATGTATGCACAGCTGGATTTCTGAAGTAAAAAACCCACCTTAGTGGGCCATATMTGAAGTCAGCCAGTGAAACATAAAACCACTACTCCCCAGGGATAGAACTTTATACAACATTTTCATCGTTTGACTTTGAGAAAGCACTATTGAAATGACTCAGCCCATGGCTAGGAAAATGGTGAGTGGCCAATTGCATCAATAGGCAGATCAATCTACCCTCCAACCACTGTCCCAGTGATGGGATTTGCATGTTAAATCAGCGTTTCCATTGCTGTCCTTGTCTGCTTGTAGGGTCAAGGAAARCAAAACTTGTTTGGAAGACTGACCATTTATTTCTTTTCTATTCAAGCATGTCTCCCAAGAGCGTCTGACCTGGCAAATAAAAAGCATCTCTATGTAAAAGTAAATAGTCACTTCTTTCCCTGCCTGTTAGCCTTTTCCAAGCAGGAAAATAAAGATTTGCTTGGTATGCTTGTGTTCAAAATAACATATCTTGATTGTTTTCTTTACAGTTCCTCCAGCTGGTGTTTATTAAAAAAAAAAAAATCTTCTATGATGAACAGCCCGGGCAAAGGGTTTAAAAAAAAAATTAATAATACTAGTACATTTCAGAGGCCTTGAAGGGGAGTTTCAGTTGAGGTGATAGAAGTTCTTGGGGGACAGTGCCTCTTTAAGGCGTAACTAGATTGAGTAAGAGCAGGCAGAACAGTTTTAGACAAAGAGTGATTTCCCTTGCTGTTGCAGAACAGGCAGTTTTTGCTTCCACCTTTGTAATAAAGCTTTCAGCACCTGATGGCTTTGTGCTTTGAAGCCCTCAGTGAAGTGTCACATTCCTTAAAACTCATCAAAGGCACCACAGTCAGGTGGGTGCAGCTGCAGTGTGTAAATTCTTTCACTAATCTTATGATCAGTGGTATTTCAGCTAAGCAGACAGAAAAGCACTGTGTTSTCTCCCTTACCTTGAAATCTTTCAGTAAATGCTAAAGGAAACATCAAGGAAATAATTATCAGTGTACACAGGGTTCATTCTTCCCACTGAAACCTGGGGGAGACTATTAACAAGGTGAAATCTCACTTTATCAAAGATAAAAATCGCCTCTCCCATTTTATTTCCACGCAGTGCTACACCATCTGATACAGTTCAATAGAGTCAAGAGCTATAAAATTCAGCATAAGAAATTMAGGTGTTCAGCATGCAAAGCCAGGTAAATGTTCTGCAGTGATAGCCCTGAAATATTGGATGTTCTAGGCTTGCTTCTGTGGAGCTAGTTTTACTTTCTGGATCAGCAAGATCAGTAAAGGGCATCTCAGCCCAGCCAGTTTGAGCMTGTTCTATAAATTACTGCTTAATTTTCTAATAGCATTAAGCAGCTGTTCTAAGTAGAGCTCTGCTGCTTTCCATGAAGGAACTGGTTAATATGTCCATTAGAGCYTGTGTACAAGCGTCGCTGTGGGGTGGTGCTGTGCCTGTTAAACCCCAGCTGATGAATTAATGCTTCAGAAATAAATTACTGCTGAATTACTAAAGAGTGCTTTTAAAGAGTGGAAAAAATGGAAATGCATTAAGCCATTGCTGAGGTTTTTTACTTTCTGAGGTTCTTTACTTTTCCCTRCTGMTGATGAATTTTGGGGTTACTTCAAAAGGGTTTTTGTCATTTGACTTCTCTTGTGTCAGGCTGCTCAATCCAGGTGTTTGAGTTCCAGGGAATGGATGGAAGTCCATGTTTCATTCTCTGCTTTGTAAGAAGGTARATTGTGAGATTTGAGCCTGAGTTCTGGTAATAGTCCCAGTATCTTTTGAGGACTGGTTGGCTGTGTGTGATAAGCATAAAAATACACAAATGAACGTTATGCCTTCAGACTCTTGGCAGTAAGTGTTGCTCCAAGCCTTCTTCCCACACTCCAGCTTCTTTCCTRCTTAAGCAGGGTAGTGCTTGGCAATCTTGCTTGTGGGCTTGCACCCTCACCTTCAGTTTGCTGGCAGTAGTGAAGGCAACTGGCAGCCTTTCACCACTTTTATTGCTGTTTACTGGGATCAGAAGTAGCTGCAGTCAGGAAAATTTCTGAAAGACTGTGTTTTGGTGAGCATTTGAGATRGTTTTGCTTAGTTATTTCTCTTGCATTTTGTTTTTTTGCAGTGAGTGGTAGGAACTTCTCCTAATGGACAGTTAACTGTAAACTAAACTTTTCTTGGGGCAGTGTTCACATTGAAGTTTTGTTTAGGGAAAAAGATGCTGATTACTGTAGCTGGAGATACTTAGAGTGTCAGTGTAGGAATTTCTTTAAAGCATTGATTTCTGCATACCTAGACATTAAAGGTTCTTAAAAGATTTTATTTTGTAAGTGAGCAATCATGTAAGGTGCTGCYTGAAAGATACTCCATAACAACTCTGAGTGAATAACAGGAGGAGGTGTATGGGAAGATGGTTTTGGTTTCAAAGCCCAATTTCCTTTATTTTCCAAATAGGTTTACTAAAAGCCAGAGTTGCTACCTGTTCTCAWTAACAGTACTGATTGCTGACTGTTTTCATAGACTTGAAGTTTCTGGAAGCAACCTGTGATTTTGGATGGACTTAAAAAGTTCAAARTATAAAAGTATCTTCAGTTTTTATGCTGGAAACAACGAGGGTATTCCAAAATTTTTTGGGTAACTTKTTAATTTTGGTTTGGATCAGCATAAGCTTGGCAGAGCTCAGAGAGCAGCAAGGATAAAAGTAGCCCTGTATTTTAGCAGTGGTTTCCAGTTTTCAAAAGATGGTCATTAGCATGGTTTGGAAAGCCAAGAATTAAAAACCTCATGGTTTTCTCTGCAGACTTGAAGCTTCATCTGAATTGTTTGGAGGATGGAATTACCAATTAATTGGGTTGGGTTTTTTACAGAAGATTGTGAATTAGGGGTGAAAAGYRCTAGGCATGACCTGCAGAGCTCCAGTGTGGTCATCATTCCTGTGTGCTGTAGGGAAGTTGCTGTGTAGTCTGATTGCAGGACTTGAAAATTCCAARTAAGTTTTTTATCATGTTCCAAAACACATGCAGTCTGTACACAYAAATAACCAATCTGTGATGCTGAACAACATCTGTAAGGGGAGGGATACTTGAACCAAACCCAGATTACATTGCAAACTGCATTCCTGCTTGTTACCCTTCCTTTATTTTGCTTCCTCCCCCCACCCCCCAGGTATTTTTCCGTGCCACTTCAAATTCTCTGTTAAAATATGCCCTTCGGTTTCCTGCCTTTTGGATCATTGTGGTTTAGATAAAAACACGATCTGTGCAGCCTTTTTATTTGGTGTCAGCTGAGTGGTCAGACATATGGTTGGAGTGAGGAACCACAGGTTCCTGCAGTGGCTCTTTTGTGCAGCTCCCAGTAARCTTCACAAGATCTGTAAAACAAATGTTTTGCTGTTTTGAGGAAGGAATTTTGGTTTCTTCCCTTCTGGTATGCTAAATCACTTTGAATCAGTAGTAAGGAGTTTATTTTTCTGCCTGCCCAATATTAACAAATTATTCTGTCTCCTTTCTGCCAGTTTTAGCCACTAGGAAAGCTAGTGCAGAACTTGTGTGGGTGTGTGACTTGTGATTCGTTTCAGTCCAGGTGTTATTTTTGCCTTGAACAAATTGCTTTGAAGTGATGAAAGATTTTCTAAAAGTATTTTCCTGTGTATTATAGAATCTGTATCCTGGTAACTACAGTGATTATGTTCCCTAATTCTTGTGTAGCTAAAGTGCCTTAAGAAGGCACGAACTCTCTTACCAAACCATGGAGAAATTACTTACAAAATAGCATCTCTCAGTACTCCTCCACATGTGCTGCTGTCAGTAATGCCTTTGTGCTATCAGCAGTGATGGTTCATRTTAACAATCAGTTTAGAAATGAAARTTAAATCTGAGAGTTAAACTTTTCAAACACTATTAAGCCATAGCTGCTGTCCTTAGATTTTGGGTTTGATTTCCCTTCTGGTTGTCCAGGAAGGCAGAATTGCCCCATAGCCATTTTTTTAGTAGAATATTAGTGAATGTGAAAATATTAACCTGCACTCGAGTTTTTACTTGCTGASTGTCTAACAGGACATCTTGGGTCTCTCTGCCTCAGATGCCCAGATAATTAATGTGAGAAGACAGCAATTAGTCGGGCTGTGCAAGACAGAGTGATGACACAGATTGGAGCGAGGAGATGAGGATTAAACTGAGCTGAGCCTGCTGCCAGGTGACCTTAGGCAAGTCACTTGACTTTGTGCCTCAGTTTAGCCCAGTGATAAATAGGCCTGGCTCCCTGTGCTGGGATAGGACTTAGGATGGTGCCATCAAAAGGGARCTTTAAATAGCGCTGTGGCAGTATTCTGCTGCAAGGGGAAGGAAGTGACCATGAATGTGTCTGTCTGACACAGCTTGGAAATGGTCCCTGACGTCCTTGTGACMTGTGGAAGGCGACTTTGCTGATTAAACCCATTTGGACCTACCTATRCGCTGTGTGAGGATTATCAGTGTTTGTGCTTTCCTCTTCTCTCGCCCTTATTTTTAGGACGGTTTTGTGTTAAATGGTTCCAGTCCCAGCCATTACACCCAAGCTATACTTTTGAAAGCTTGAGKCCCTGCAGTTAATCTTTTTCAAGGGACACAGTACTGAGTACAGCAATATTTGTTCAGGGAATGTTCCAGTGSATTTGTTTTGAACTTTGTCTCTCCAGGGACAGAAAAGAGGATGCCAAAGGCAGCCATGTTACGCAAGCAACTTCAGGAAGCTGAGGCAGTGCTGAGTCGTGACTTTCCTGGGTTTGATCACCTCTTGCTCAGCCTAGCTGTGCACCAGCACTGCCTGCAATGTGATATTCTCTATTGAAATGTGGCAGTTCCCGGTGCAAATGTCTCACAGGCCGATTATGTGCCCAATGATTCATGTATGCCCGGTTTATGGAGCATGATAAACTAGAGGAGGAGAGGGAAATAATCTGTTAACCTCCTAAACACGAATTCCAAGGGTTGCCCGTGAGTTGCAGGCACTTGGAAATCTCTTTTCCTTGTGGAAAGGCAGTGGAATGTGTGAAGCAGTAAGTGRTGCTTTAGGCTGCAGTCTTTGTAATCCAGGGTTGTTGTTGGCACATATGGAAATACATGATTATTGTCACTGAACTTCTGAGCGTTCAAGGCTTCATGATAGCCATAAACACAGGCATCTAAATTTAAACTGCAGCTCCTGCCTTGGCTCCCAGTTCTCTGCTGGTGCAGACTCTTCCACCACAAAAGTCAATAAAGGACAAGCAGATGAGAACTCCACCCCTTCCAGCAAGTTAAAGCAAGCCAAAGACTGCTTTAGTGAGATTTCTGCCATTTAAATTCAAAAGCAAACATAGGCTGGTATTATCAGCTCACACCAGATCTGCCTGCAGACAATAATTCTTCCTGTCTTGGACCCCTGCCCATGTGCATTATTGTAATTATCAGCAATTTAAAAAAAATAAAGCAATAAAGCTAGGATGAGCTGCTAGTCTGTAGATTTACTGCCTGCTGTGTCAGGCATTCATTAGCCTTCCTGGGTTCCAGCCACCTATCTACTGAATAAAAGCAGGAAGAGGAGCTAGGGAAAACAAAGCATGAAACACCATTGGAAGCATGAATTGAGAGCTCTGCTCACGTTTACAAGTTATAAATCCGAAACCGGGGAAATTCTAAGTATTCTGTCCAGAAGTTCTTGTGTGTAAAGTCTCTTTTCCAACTTACCTCACTTTTTAATTGAGGTGTTTGCTTCCTGAATTCTGACTTGCCATTAATTCCCAGGTGASATTCATGGCAATGAACATTACATTTAAGGGCTGTGTGGCACACTATGACCCAAGTAAGCTGAGCTTTACAATGGCAGCCCAGCTGTTCTCCTTCCAACAGTTTCAGTTTGTGACTGCAGCTCTTCATAATTTTCATTTTGCCAAGGGCTGGTCTCTCCTTGTGGAAGGAAAAAGGCCCATGGACATCATTTGGATGCAACAGTAATATGGTCTGTGCAGTTGAACTTTGAAGCAGCTGAGTCCCAGCACAAACATTCGCTCCAATTCTTCAGCCCAGAAAGGGCAAAACATTAGAATACTCACACATTCAAAAGCAGCAGCCATGGAGGGTTGTGTTCGCAGGAAGGCTGATAACGTAACAGGACTCAGTTTTGTGTCAAAGGAACTCTTAGAATTCCTCAGTGGTTTTGGAAGCGTTCCATTTATGTCCACCATTTCTGTGGGTATTGTGCTGATGTAGGAAGAGTTACAGAGTTGCTCCGGATAGAACAGAAACTGTAATTTTAAAAAAAAGTCTAAAAAAAGTCCCTCAGGTTGTGGTTCACATGCACCCTGATTTAATAACCAGTACTGCTTTTGAGGCGCTTCACTTAATTTTAAAAACAAACTGTGCCAGTAATCTTTCCAAGTACTGCCTAGCTGCCTTTTTTTTTTTTCTTTTTTTTTTTTTTTTTTTTTTTTTTTTTTTTTTTTTTTTTTTTTTTNTTTTTTTTTTTTTTTTTTTTTTTCTTTTTTCTTCAGTGTAGCAGCAACTGGTTGTGGAATTCATGCAACTCTCAGGAGCAGGAAATCTGATCTGTAGAGAATCCTGCAACACTTAAGGCAGGGTATGCCCTCAGGAGCCATTAATCTGTTCTCTGGCCACCAATTGGAGCTTTCTGCAGCAGTTCATCAATTCTAGAGGCTGGAGTTTCAGTCTTTAAACAGCTTAGTCTTCCATGGTTTTATGTGGAGAGCCACTCATGTGAGGCTGCAGAGGAAGCCTGATGGAAAGCATGGGCAGTGTGGGTTTTCCTCACAGACTCTCCATGCTTCTCAAGCTTCCATCCACTCTAGTTTTGCTGGAATAAAGGCTCRTTCTGGTTAGTCTGATCAGCTGGACAAGGTTAAGGTCATGTTTGACCTAACTGAAAATGCATAATTCAGTTAAATATGACATTTTGCTGATACCTTTGTGCTATTAAGGAAAGCTCTCAGAAGCTAATTTCTGTGAATTATAATTATCATCTTCTCTTCACAAGAGAAAAGCTCCAATCACCCTTTAATCCTCAAGTCCCCGGTAGCAAACCAGGAGGTTTTCCTGAACAGCATTCCACAGGGAACTGTAGAGACAGCATGTGAAATAAGTTGGTTGTGATGAGGTTTAACAGATCCTGGCAATAAAAGGCAAAGGCCATGGTTGTGGTTTTCATGTTTAGAGCTTTATAAACCAGAGCTGCAATGTACTGGTTGTGTTTTCAGGGGTAAATGTAAAAATACTCTTTGTTTTRCTAAAGTTTTAGCCTTGTGTTGCTCCTTTGGGATGGGTGATACTTGCAGGAAGAGCAGAAATGGTCCAGGCCTCCAGGTGGGCAGTGCTCATGCATCAAACCCTCTGGCACAAGCTGGAAAGGCCATTYGTAAGAAAAAGCCAGGATTCTTGGGTAGACACTTCATCAGAGAAGAGGAAGATTTAGAGGTTTGAATTCCAGTGTTTTAGGACCATGAATCAGGCAGGGTGAGGARTTTAACTGACATTAACTGGCCAGAGATTTTTGTGTTTATGGAATATAAAACTTCTTTAGTCTTGGAAAGCAAACTGGATTGCAGAATTATATCAAAAGGCAGAGTCCAGTTTGTCCTGAAAATCTTGTAAATGCAAGTGACAGTGAGGAAAGTAATGGTTTATGGAACAGTCTTTTCCCAAATAACATTTGTTTTGCTTGCATATTATGGGAGTGTATTAATAGGATAATAGCTACTAAAATAATGTTCACCAAGGATGTACACAACTGGATGAACTCTCTTCCGTCATGCGTGTGTTGCTGCTCCCAAGCTGTCAGGCTGCTTATTTAAGGGATTAAATAGTTGCTCTCCATCACTAAAAGAAGCAGCTGCTTCCATTTATGGCTGGGAAATTCCCAGAGAAAAATGTGCTGTCAGTTTGTTCATCCCTTTGCAATGTGGAATGGGTGAATTCTCTGAAGTACTAAAGAGCTTAACTACGGACATGGCTTTATCCCAAGCTTCGTGCTACTTTACATGTTCTGCAGCCTTCCTTTTGGAAAGTGATAGCTTGAGTGCAGCCTGAGGGATCAGTTTCTAGTTTTGATACACCGAAGGCAATTGTGGGAAGCATCAGAAAGTTACTTTGTCCCCAGAGGCTTTTGCATGTGACCTTTTTCCCTGTTTGAGTGTCAGTGTTGTAGGTGTGGCCTCCATGAAGTTTGAAGGTGCTGTATTCACTCATTACAGCTAAAATGAGATTGAAGTATTAAATTAAATAGGGCTGGAGTGGATTGCCAGTGGAGGAATAATTAAAGCCCCACTTCAGAAATCTTGCCTTGCAGATCCTGGGGTTAAAGAATCAACTTGTGTATCTCAAAGTTCATTAACTCACCCAACAGCACAATTCAAGAGAAGATTTCTGCCTGTTGATTAAAAGTGATGAAATCAAGCAAGTAATTAGTCTCGTTTGTTCAGCTGTGAATTGGGGCTTAGCATGTTCTGGTAGCTATGGCAACAGCACTCGACTGATATGCAAACTATGTGAGCAATCCAAGGAGGRGGAATGGTACCTTTGCAGAGGGCAAGCCAGAGAGACAGCAAAAACAAACACTGGCTTGCATCAGTGTGTAAATAGGGGTGGTCATGATTTCAGGGGGTTGGTATGTGTTTGAACAGTTTTGCTCATTGGAGAGCTGTGATGAATGGATTACTTACGGATGTTTCTGCCTCTTGATGGAGCCGGCACCTCTCCTGCTCATGAAGTTCCCTTATTGTGCTGCAGGCTTGTTAAGGTTGCTATGAGGAGCCAGATTTCAGGCATCAGCAGTGCCATCACAGCACAAACATTKTATTCTCTTTTGATGTCCTGTACTCTTCCAATGGTTAACCCTCTTCCTGGGTTCTTGATCTTGCATTTCTTTTCATTCTTTTGCAGGGGTGGAAGTTGGATGTGGTTGCAGTGTTGCCATTCAACAAAACTGTTTTGGAGATTGCTTGCTTTAGCATGTCAGATCCTGTGCTCCCTAAACAGTGGTTGTTGGTACCAAAGTGGTATTTGTTTGGAGCAAAATAAAAAGGGCTTCTTAAAAYGTTTGTGTGTGTTTGGAGAGTTATGAATGATCATTCCACATTTGCCTCTTTCTTCTGAAAAGACACAGCAGGGAGGATGGTGGAGCAAGACCTGTCATAGGTTCTGCTGTGTTCCCTTGTGAGATGTTACTAAAGGCTTGATTTTTGAAAGAACCAAGTTACTGCACCATATTCCCAGCCTCAGTCTMTTCCTCAGAGTTCTTCCTGTACCTGAACTATGTGACCTTTTTCCTCAGGACAGAGAGTACAACAAATGTACTCACATTAAACTTGAAAATGTATGTGAATTGTCAGCATTTTGATACTGGGACATTGATGCTGTTATCTCTTACATGTAGTTTGGTATTTCATTACTTTGTMGTCTGTGCTAAAACATGCTGTCATGAGCATCTGTTTGTTGGAATGGTCAGAGTAAACTGAAACCACTTGTATAAGCCTGTTTCTCTTAAGTGATGCACAGGTGAATAGTACTTAAAACTCARTTTTGCATTTTTCTGCAGTTAATACTTGAATTTCTGCTTTTGTGCCTCTGGTTGGTTTTCTCCCCCAAGCATTAAYCTTGTGTTCAGCACTAAACAATCCTTGACTTTCTGAGTGTTAAAATGTCTTTATCTTCAGGCAGTGAGATAAGGGGAGGGGGAGAAATGAGCTAACTATACTAGAGTTTTTCTTTTTCCTAATATCCAGTAACTAGGAGCTGCACAAAGAAGTTGTCCAGTTGAATTCTACTCCTTTATTTGCTTTAAGCATACAAATATTTGCATATGTGTTGATGTGAGTTGATAGTGGTCTGCTGGCAGTAGGGAATGAGCAGTGTCCACAATAATTTATGCATTTTTCAGTGTGCAGAAAGTTAAATATGAAGGTAGGGCTGGGTGCCTGGGGTTGTGTTGCCTGCCAGTGGAAAAGCATCTTAGGCCAGCAGACTCTGTGCATTGCTGTTTCTATCCGGAGTAGTKGAAATGAATTTCATTCCCCTGAACACCTTAAAGAGCTTTTGATTTAGGAGTTCATCTGTTTTTTTGCCTCATGCATGCCTCTTTCTCTTTTACAGCAGCTAGTAGTTATTTAGGAAGAGCTTGTTCAGCTCCCAGCACCCACTTGGTCTTCTCAGGAAAAAAAAAAAATCTGCAATTTACTCCTCTTTTTCGTTTCAATCAGCCAGCACGACTAGAGAAAAGGGCCCTGACCTTATTTTCATTGATCAGTCTGCAGCTTACCCCAAATGTGGGCCTGGGCTGTCAGGTTTTTTCTGCTGGTGCAGTCTGGGAAGTGCACAGAATACACATCTGAAATAGCTCCCCATAGGAGTGCACCTAATGGGACACAACAGGCTTTGAAGAGCTGGTTGCCATAGCTGTTTTTTCTGATTCAGCAAAAATCATCTTTATTTGTATGTTTGAGCAAAAACCTTTCTAATTTCTATTTCAAGTATTGGGATAAACACATCGCTTTAAACTCTGAGCAGGGTTCTTACAGTGGGATGCAGTTATTTTTATTATTAGTAGTAGTATCTGCTTGTGTGTAATCTMACAGAGGTCCTTCTGCCAGAAGTTACTAGTTTTACTTACTTAGTAAGTTTTTCAGGCATCTGTTTTAGCCCATATAGGTTCAGCCTTTAAGTGGGAATTTCTCTTGGTTTTGGTAAGATGTTGTTTCAATTATATAAACAGAGTTTGGGAAAACAAATGCCTTGCTGGTGAAAACTTGGGGTGGGCTCAGCATCTCAAGGAATGTTGTTACAAAATAATTTGCAAGACTCCACTGATATTCTGAGTCAAGCAGGAGCTAGCTGTCTGAGAAGATGCCAGAGAGTTTCTGGTTCTTTTAAGTTGTTGAGTTCTTGATCAGATAATGCAATCAAGGTGTTTTGGTTTGGTTTGTCTTCACAGGCCCTGGCAGCCAGTGCTGGGACAGGATTTGCGGTGGCAGAGCCTCAGATTGCCATGTTCTGTGGGAAGCTAAATATGCATGTGAACATCCAGACAGGGAAATGGGAACCTGATCCTTCCGGGACTAAGAGCTGCTTTGGAAGAAAGGAGGAGATTCTGCAATAYTGCCAGGAGGTGAGATTTTCTGTGTAATCGTGACTCTCTACTGCCGTGAAGGAATTGGATTCTGATTTAGCTGCTCAAATTAACCTTGTGGGAGATGAGCTTGCTTTTGCCTAGTCCAATTCCTTGCACTGAGTTATTGCCCAGGAAGAGCAGGGAGGGCACTCCACTGGGATTTAGAAGCTACCTCAGATCAGCTCACTCTGCCACAGAAGGTCCTTGGTCTGTAAGTCAGAGGTATCTTCRTCTGTGATTGCAGAGCTTAACCCARATGTTTTGCCTCTGAGCTGGTTAACCAGCATCTGCTCCCTGTTGTGTAAAATAGAATCTAACACCTATTCTAATTAGAATGTGRCTGTGCTGTTCTCAGTGATATGTTTAGATCAGCCAGAATATTAGAAAAATAATGTATTGAAATTTTGACAGTGTTTTTAAGCTCTTTATACTTTCTTGCAAAAGATGTAATCTTCTTCCAATGTGTTCCAGATATAGTGTGACATATTTGCCTTGTCCAGTGTATTTAATTGCTCCTCTGAGGTGACAAGCCTGTAAAATACCACACAGAACGTAGTTTTTTTTTTTTTTTATGGGAGAGCAACAGAATGTACCATGCCTGCAGTGGAAAACTTTTTAAACTGTTTTACGAGGCTAATGTAACTGGGGCTGTGTTTAATTCACATAGTAGAAGCCTAAATATAAGTCAGTGTCTGGACTGGGCAGGGCATAAGGATCAAATTAATACATCATAAATGGACCAGGCATCAGGAGACCTGAGGAGGTGGGTACATAGCTTGACAAGTGATGAGAGAGTCTGAAGATGTTACTAAACCMTATTTGTTGGTGATTGCTGCTTCARAAAGAATYAAACARCTACATCTCCTCCAAACTGTAATACCCAAATGCTCCTCTTCTATTGCTGTGCAAATCCAGACCTTTCAGCTCAGTGTCAGTGAGGACTCTTGCCCTGACCTGGCTTTCTCCTGCCTCAAAGCAGTGGTATATCCATTTSTGAAGCCTTGTGTGACAGACAGTTGTAGCTTTTTTATGTCTCCAGCTGCCCTAAGCTTGATCGAGAGGAGCGTGTGAGTCCATGTRCAAATTCCAACTTGTTCCTGTATAGATAGTTAGACTCACTACTCTGGTAGGAGCCACTCTGCACATTCTCTGTCAGTTCTGGAGATGAACCTCTATGTGTGTGCTGTTCCCCAGATGTACCCAGACCTTCAGATCACCAATGTGGTGGAAGCCAACCAGCCTGTCASCATTGATAGCTGGTGCAAGCGTGGCAAGAAGCTGTGCAAGGACCACCCTCACATCGTCGTGCCCTACAAGTGCCTGGGTGAGTGTTTACTGGCTGTACTGTGCATTCATGTGGAAAAGGCAAGGAATTCCCTCCCACATTCTTACAGAGAGAACAACTCCAAGTTTGTAAGACTTCTCTTGTATAAGATTGTCATTTCCACATTCAACTTGCACTGAAATGTTTTTCTTTCCACAAGATGGAACTCTGCTTTTCTGGAGCAGATCGACAGCTTGGTAACAGCTGTGGTGGAATAATGGTGCCTGGCGTGAAAAACAAATACCCATTCTCTCTGCAATTGCCATAAAAACCTGAAGGCTATTGTATCTGAGTATCACAAAGACATTGGGATTTCATACTTTGATCCTATTTTTGTGAAACTTTAATATTTTGTTGCCTTGGAGACTTAAATGCTCAATGTGCTCAGGCTTCCTGCTTGGTCTTGGCAAGAGATCTCTATTCTATTTCAGTGACTATATTTAAACTTTGCTGTTTCAAAGAGGCCCTGCTTCTTGCAGCTGTATCCCATGTCCCCATTTTGAACTGTGAAAGAATGAGATAAACTGTGATGGATTYCATGGTGCTTTCCAGAATGTCCCCACACACTGGAATCAGGCAGCGTATTTAACTGGTTAACTTGTGACTCCTGACCTGTGGATTGTGACTGATACTGCATTGCTCCATGTGTGTTCTTAGGAGTAAAGTCAGTCTCAGCTGGCTGTCTTTCAGTTATCCATTGGAAAATACTTGTAAGAAGTCTTGGGAGAGTGTGAKTGCTGGGAGCATTCAGTAGGAACCAATTTTCGTAATTTATGTCCGTATCTCAGGTTGATGTGTGACTTGACAGGGAAGAACACCAGCAAAGCAGCAGAACCATGTGGGTTCTTTATGTAATGCCTTTCACTAGACAATCRTAAAGACAATCATAAAATTTATTGTGGACGCATGCTGGGAGAAAGGTGCTTGTCTTTATAGATGTGGAAATTCAGGTTTGGGAAGCAACCAAGACCGACTGATCAATAGGACAACTTCTGATGGAAGTAAGCATGAAAGCAAGATCCCTGGATTTATAAGGAGTCATCTCTTCTAGAAATAATCCTTCTCCAACCCTATTCTCCAGCTGAAAAATAAGCTGATTTTACTGACTGTCCTATAATTTTATAAGCATTAAACTGTTTATTCAGGTTTTTAATGAGTATATTTCACAGTGTTCATGACTCGCAGGCCCCAGCCTGTGAGGCAGCTTTGGTTTKCAGGTCTGAGTTGCAAGTCTGGAACCTATATATCTATAAAATCTCTTTAGCACTTCATAAATTGCTTGTTGTAAATGGATGATGTGTTTCTCTGGATTATAGTCAAATTGAGRGATTTTGTTTCTATTCTTGGTTGTGTTTTCCTTAATACATTCATGCACAGAGTACCTTGAGGTAGGATCCTATCACCACACCCTGTTTAATCTTCTCTGCCCGCCCCCCTGCCAAGGGAAGCTCCTTTCTATTTCAAAGGTGAAGATAAGAACCCATGAATCTTCTGCCTTCGGCCCTCAGAACCACAGTTTTAAAGTTTTTTCAGTTTTGCTTTTCTTATCAGAAGCACTTAAACCTTTCCCTATAGAATAGGATGAAAGATTATTAACTCAAACTTGTAACTGGCCTGTTTTGAAATAAGGAAATGGGGAAAATACAACCTCTTTGTTAGTTTAAAATGTAACTGCAACGAGATGATGAAGGTAATTTGATTTCATTATCTTCAATTATCAAGTAATCTAACTAAACTATTCGGTTTCTCTACAGTAGAGAAGTGTAGGAGTATCCATGAGCTTTTAGTATTAACACTAAGGAGCTGCAAAAAAAYTGGTTGTTATTGGCATTGGTGTAAATATTGTTATTGGCAAACAATATTTAAGATATATTTTGAAAAGATGGTGTGAAAGATTGGTTGGACAAAGAATTCTGCTTTGTGGAGACTGTGACAAAAATCTTTGACTCAAAAGCTTTTCTCCAGTTTTAACAAATGATTATTGAAGCTTCTGGTCAAGTGTGCAGGAAATGCTGCTTTGAAACACTTKGGCTGAAGATCTTTTCCTGGTCTTCTCAAAGTATCTAGCTATCTCCTTATTTTAAAATTATTGAATGCAGCATTTGTATATGCAAGAAAGAAAAAAAAAAAAAAACCTCTGCTTGGAGAAAACCTCATGTTGGGATTCCAGTGGCAGTGTTTACCAGGACTTCTGGGCTAAGAACGGGAAGTGATGCTCATTTAGTTTTGATCCTTATTTCACATGTCTTGGTACCAAACTGGATGATGGTGGAAATTTAAAAAAGTCTGGGTTTGGCACAAAGATAGTGCTAAGCTTCCTCATGCTGGTGAGGTTGTGGTTATCTAGATACTGGAATACAGTGTGTTTGCTGACTCTGATTGTACTCTGATACTTAAACTGTATAGTTTTTATTTTCCAGCCCTCTGTGTTTTGATTAGGGCAGTGCATGTGCTGTGGTTGATCTTGAGTTAAACCATCTGGAAACAAAACAAAACCAAACAAGACTTGCTCAGATACTGAAAATATAGATAACACTCACAGCATATAAAAATTTCCAGGCTGTTGCAGCAGCAGACAGCATGAAGGAATTTTGGGATGATGCAGCTCATTTGGAAATAGGTGATTAAGTGGKTTGARACATCTGAGTGCAAACACAATCTTYTCAAAGATTTGAGCGACRTCTCTTCAGTCAATTCTTTCATGGAAGAACAACTATTGATTAACTTGCACTCTAAACTCTGCYCTCAGTTCAGCTTTAGGGGTCAGGAGGATCACCCTGTGCTTCTGATTTTACCTTGGAATCTCTGAGACTTGGGGTTTTTTTTTTAGCTTCTTGGAGATAATTTTCAAAGCTGCTGTGGGTTGTCCCCTTTAAGAATATATCAAACCCTCAAGGCACATGCACAGAGTGCACTTTGGGGGAGTTTTGGTGGAGGCTCTATTTGCTTTTGGAAGCTGGACAAGTGTGAGCTGTGGTCATTGTGTTTTTCAGTGGGTGAGTTTGTAAGCGATGTCCTGCTGGTTCCTGAGAAGTGCCGGTTCTTCCACAAGGAGCGCATGGATGTGTGTGAAAGCCACCAGCACTGGCACACTGTGGCAAAGGAGGTAATGCAGCTGCTGGGACAAGAATGCTTGTTCTGCATCTGTCTGCTTGGATGCTTGTAGTATTGGATCACAGCAGTCTCTGGGTTGCTATTCCCATGCTCCAGTCAATGAACTGAGACAGACATCAAGGAAGCAAAAATACAGAARTACTCAAGTGACTTAAAAAACCTGTGTAGCCAGTTGGGTTATTCTTCACGAAAAGCTGTCCTCTTCATGAAGAGCTTATCCATRTCATAGAGCTAGGAATAGAAATCAGTTCTCTGGGATACTGCTTTAACCAATGGTTCATCCCTCTTTCTGTTCTCTTTCCAGGGAGATACAGGGGTGCAGGATAGTTCCTATTTTTCTTGCGCATTTTGCTTTARTGTACCTGCTGCTGCTGGGGATTTGGTTGGGAGGGCTTGCCTGGGAGCAATCTGAATTTCGTTGGGACTGATTAGTGGAGGTTTTACATAAGAGATGGATTATATTCTCAGAATAAATCTAGCCCATGGTTTKGGAGAGGGGGGAGGGGTTGTGTTTTTTTTTATCTGACTAGCTAAACTGTTGCAAAAGCTCTGCACTCCCATTTGAAGCAGATCATGCATGTTAATAAAATGCATGTGACAAAACGTGCATGTTAATAAAAACAAGATAATGACAAAATGTGCATGTTTTCCATTTTGTGGAAGCAACAATTGTAGAAACATCTACAGTGATTGTAGAAACAACAACACAACAGCAACACAAGTTTTCCAGCACTRTTTGGCTCATTTAAAATCTGTGTTGTAACAAAGCAAAGCACAAAAGGGCATAATAAAGCTTTTCTTCATTAATTTCTGGGCACCTCAGAGCCAAGTATTTCCTTAGCTTAAGACAAATGTATAGACATAATGTCTGGCTTTTTCTTGAATTATCTRATTGATTTTCATCTACAGCATGGTTAAAATAATCTTGACACAAAGACCATTTGAGCAATTATTCACTTGCTCCAATGTAAAGTTTAATAGATAGAGTTTATTGAAATGGCCAGCCCAGAAAAGCAAACACCCTTTGTGGTTCTTTCAAGTGTTCTCCCTTGAGCTGGCACAAAATGTTTGGGTTTTTTTCCCTGAGCTTTGCCCAGCAGAAAAACCAGCAGTTGTTGGGGCTGGGGTGTGAAAGGTTAACACCAGGAAGTACTGGGTAGTTCTGAATCTGGGAATTTTCTGGGGATTTTCTTTTACACTACAAGTTTCAAATCCACTTTCCTTTGATGTTCAGGTTTTGGTCATATGTGGCTGTTGTTTGTGCCATAAAATTTAAACAGTTCTTGGGATCTCTGATAGACAAACTTGAGCTTTATCCAAAGGAAGAGCACGATGCTAAAATGCTATGAATGKGCTCCACTTTCAGGCCTGTCTGACAGAAGGGATGATCCTGCACAGCTATGGSATGCTGCTGCCCTGTGGAGTGGACCAGTTCCAYGGAACAGAATATGTGTGCTGTCCTCAGACTAAGGTTGTGGATGAGGCTCTGTCCAAAGAGGAAGAGGATGAGGACGAYGATGAAGAYTATGACCTTTACAAGAGGTAGAGTTCTTMCTGGTGTGTTGATGTTGACAGCTTTGTATATGAAGCTGCTGCTTCGAATATTTTGCACAGCAGTTCCCTTGTGGTGAGAATTGAGCAAATTTCTGTGCTTCTGAGTTTCCTGAAGTTGAGCCTGTGGAGGACAAATGGCTTTGCAGTGCCCCTTTTAGGGAACTAAAGACCCCTTCTCCCTTCATCCTTGCAGAGAGTTGGTGTCATTCAGCCTGCAGAATAGAAGGCTGGGAGTCCTTAGAGCCCCTCCAATGCCTAAATGGGCTCCAAGAGAGCTAAGAGAGGGTCTTTGGACAAGGGCCTGCAGTGACAGGACAAGAGGGAATGGCTTCACCCTGCCAGAGGGCAGCATTAGATGGATTTTGGGAAAGAATTCTTTGCTGTGAGGATGGTGAGGCCCTGGCACAGGCTGCCCAGAGAAGCTGTGGCTGCCCCATCCCTGAAAGTGTCCAATGCCAGGTTGGACAAAACTTGGAACACCCTGGGATAGTGGAAGGTGTCCCTGCCCTTGGCAGGGGGTGGCACAAGATGGGCTTTAAGGTTCCTTCCAACCCAGACCTTTCTGGAATTCTACATTAGGAACCTGCCCCAAGGGTAGACTTCCACTTTCTGAAAAAATAGAAAGAGGCCACATGAAGGCAGAGCTGTGGAGAAGCTTTGCCTGCAGCAGCAGTAGTGTTTGTAATGAGGGGTGTCCCCTGCTGTGGGTGATGGGCTAATGAATTGTTGGTACACTTATTTTGCCCATTTCAGGTGTTTCTAGAGCAGATGGAAAGAGAATCATTATTCTGTTGTCATACATCCAAGTGATTAGCCCTAAATTTACCCCCTAACTTATCCACATTCCTCCAGTGAGTTCCCTACAGAGGCAGGTGTAGAAGACTTCACAGGAACAGCTGTGGAAGAAGATGAGGATGAGGATGATGAAGGGGAAGAGGAGGAGGACGTGGTGGAAGACCGTGATTACTACTATGACAGCTACAAAGTTGATGACTAYAATGAAGAGACCCCCACTGAGCCCAGCAGCGACAAGGCTGTGGCTGAAAAAGAAGTGAGCAGCGACATGAAATGTAAGACACAATTGCAGTCCACAGGCCTCCTGCTCCCTTGAGATCATTCCTGTTTGCTGTTAGTTAGTGRTGGGGTTTTGATCAAGACAATAAATGCCACTTGAAAGTTTTATTTGCCATATAAGTTAGCAAACAGAGGAARGCTGATGATACTTACGTTTCAAGTGTTGAAATTACCTCTCTAGAGTATGGGCCATATGTTTGCAGATAAACAGCAGYTCTGCTGGCAGGAGGCCAGCGTGCTTGGCACGTTGAACAAGTACCTCCATGAAGGTGCAGTGATGAGTCAGAAAATCTGCAAATTTTGGAAAATCTGAAAGGGAAATTTGAGGTACACTGTGAATTTAAAACCTGGTGGTTTATACCAGTTTAAAATGAGGAAGATAAGGGTGGTGGACCATACTCTGCAGAAGTGCTATCTGGTCATTTAATGGTGAGGAACATCCTTGGTGCTGCCTTTGCATAAATACTTCTGCAAAAGAAAGTCAGCCAGCACAACTGGCCCGACTTTATTATATGTTAAGATGCACTTTCTGCAGTAGTAGAATGTACTGTGCTGGTGGCAGCTTTTGTTGAGTGGTAGGTGCCCTCACAGGGAGCTGATGGTGTCGTGCCTCAGAATTATGTGATATCTTACACTTTGTATGTAGAGGTGTCTGCAGTGGAGGGAGGAGCCGAGAGGGAATGAAATTCAATTAACTACAGATTGCTGAATCATTGCCAGCAGTTCTCGCATCTTTTTGGTAAAATGCCAGCATGCTGCAGATAATTTTCCTTGCTGAAAAGAGGCTTCACTCATGCATGTAGAGGGCTGTTACAGATGTGTAGGTGTTGTAAGAGGCTGGAAGCAATATGATTGGGGTGTCTGTTTTGAGGGTACACAGTCTTTTTTGCCTGAAGGAACAGTTGCTAACTTACATACTGTATCTTCTGTCTTGCCTCAAAACAGCTCAGCTGCTGTTGCTGGCTCACAGTCAAGTGTTCCCTGTGCCATGGCTGCACGGAGTTTTGATATTTGGTGGATAGATGTTTCAGACCTTAAAATCTTAGTGTCTGAGGCTGTCATGGAGATCACTGCCCTTGTTAGCTTGCTTTTTTCACTTATTCCCTCCCCTGTAAGATGTGGAGTATCTGTCCAGGCGGAGTGCAGTGAACAGGACATCCATGGATGCTTTAAGCAGGCCTAATGGACTGGCTTTCCATGCTGTTGGTTTTATAGTGTGGAGACTCTCCCACTGGGGCATCTGGGGCATMATAGTATGGCATCAGCAGAACAGATTCATGTTGTCCCAGTCCCTGGCTCTGGAGAAATCTCTCACAGATGAGAGCTCCATGTAGAGACAGAGCACCACATACAGGCATCTCCTTGAASAGCTTGTGATGGATGCTTTGGAGTGTTCAACCCCCCAAAACTGACAGAAGCCCTTGGGTCAGTGCAGCAGTGATGCTGAGGCCGGTGCCTCAGAGAAAGGGGTGAAACAAAATCACCTCTGCATCATGTAAGTCTCTCAGCAAGCCATGTGCTCCTCACCAGCTCATGTTCTCACCGTCTCCACACAGCTGTCTGCTCCCAGGAGGCCATGACAGGGCCCTGCCGGGCTGTGATGCCTCGTTGGTACTTCGATCCTAACAAGAGAAAATGCATTCGCTTTATATATGGAGGCTGCGGAGGCAACAGGAACAATTTTGAGTCAGAGGAGTATTGTATGGCTGTGTGTAAAAAGATGAGTAAGTCCTGCCTCCCGTTGGCTTTTGCAGCTGGCCACTGTCTGTCTGGCGTGTGGTGTCTCCTCCTCCTTGCCTTGGGCAATGAGGACCCGTCTGTAGCTTATCCCTTTGGTTCTGGTGTCTGTCCCTTTGCAGCAGTCTCCTCCTGTCTCYGCTTCCCTAGGTCTGTAAGGTGATTGTTGCTGAGGAAAGTGGCTCTCACAATATGCTATCTGTGCTCTCTGGTGACTAGCAGCTCTTGCTGAGGGCTCAGCTGTCCTCTTCCAGATCTATGGCAGGGACCAGAAGCTGTCTGACYTCTTGCCAAACTGGCTTTTTAATCAAAATATATGTAAGGAAGCCCTTGCTTTCCCCCRCATGTTACCAAGCATATGTTTGACAGTAGGTCCTGAAAAGCAGGCTGGTGTTCTCCTGGTAGTAGGCATTTTCCTGCTATTTTGATTTTGGAAAATATCAGACAATAGTATMGAATTTAGATTCTCATTTTCAGCTTGCTATGAAATACAAATCACAGCTCATTCCCTGTGTTTTTGAGTGCTTAAGATTTTTGGCACCAATTTCAACTGGCTTTTATGTCAGATGATAAAACTACCAAAACCATTTTAACCTCCTTATTAATCTTATTGTTGAACTCCAGCACTTCCACTTCAGCTACCATTAAAGCCTTTTGAAAGGCTTTTTGTGTTATCTGGGGCTTGGCAGCCTGACTATACAGCCATAATCCTGTTTACAAAATGTGCTTCATGCAAGTGCTTTAGATTGGGGTGATCTGACTGAGGTGGTGAAAGAAAAGATGCGGATGTCAGGAGCTTTTTGTACTAAGGTTTGTCTCGTTACAGAAGGATTTGGGACTGGGAAGAGAGTTCTCTCTGTCCAAGCCTGGTTCAGAAATGCCAGAAGCAGGCCCAGAATATGGACSTGATGTGACATTGTACCTTGCATGCAACAATAGTGCCTGTGTTGTATGTTGTCATTATTTCCCCCTAGTTAGAGGGAAGGGTGGTGGATGCAGTGCATGCTAAACTCTTACCCTGTGTTCATGCTGAAGTGCCAGGTAATTTRTTTCTGAAGCATGCTGTCCTTAATGATGTGTTGGAGGGTTTTTCCACCCAAATACCTAATATGGATGAGAGGTTGMCTTACATGTCCCTTTGTGCCCTCCCTCAGGCAAAGGGCAATGACAGAGTGCATCACGTTTGCCACAGATCTTTCAGAAASGTTCTGGGATGTGTAGTTCATAAAACTGTAGCACAGGAGCATGTTCAGCACTTCCTGACCTGAGTATATGGAATACAGAGCCCCTGATGTRGATTCTGCAGATGCTTGAAGTTTATCAGTTCTGAAATTTTGTTTCTCCCCTTGTCAAATCTGGATGTCTTGAAGTTACAAACCATCCAGTGTATTGGACAAGTCACTTCGTTGCACTGAGCTTCTTTCTGTTACTGTCTTGTCTAATACCATTGCCTGTAAGTCCTGCATGGTGTATCTGGTAGGGAAGGTAGGTTTGAAGTATAAAATATTGGTTWTGTGGAGATTAATTGTCAAGCTCCCTAATCATATTAATGATGTCTGGAGCCAGCTTGTCAGTGAACAGGTAATGCACAGAATAGCACTTAGACCATCCAAAGCCAATGTGAAAGGGAATGGAAAAGGAGTTCTTTATCCTGCCATGCCAGACACTGTTTCTGGAGCTGAGTGCTGCTCACCTCTGCACTGAGCAGGCCAGACAGTGCTGGGAGCTGTGGTCATYGCAGCCTTTTGGGCTGATGGAGCTGATGTTGGACAGAGGATTGGTGCTGTAAAGATTCCAAAATGGACTCTAGAAGATGACTGTTCAGTAGGCTCAGCTTGAGCCTGTTAATTAGGCAGACTATTAATTAGACAGACATGGAGATTTCTCTCCCTACCCTSTGCAAACCAGAATAGTGGGTTTCCRATGCTCTGCTTACCCTTCCCTCTTCGTGCAGTGCCAACTGATGATGTGGATGTCTACTTTGAAACCCCTGCTGATGACAATGAGCATGCCCGCTTCCAGAAGGCCAAGGAGCAGCTGGAGGTCAGGCACCACAACCGCATGGACCGGGTGAGTGTCAGCCTTCAGGCTTCATTCATGTGTAGGGTTGCTGCCCCTGTTTTACTGGAAAGTTGGTGGTGAAGTGACTGGCTTTCCAGTTTCCAGGCTTCATGTGTTTCTTTCAGTATGATCACACCACAGCAGTTAGATTTTTATTTCTCCAGTGTTGGGAGAGAGGAATTAGATTAGATGCTGGGAAGGAGTTCTTTACTCATTGGGTGCTGAAGCCCTGGCACAGGCTGCCCASAGAGGYTGTGGATTCCTCATACSTGAAAGTGTTTAAGGCCAGGTTAGACAGGGTGTGGATCCATCTGGTCTAGAAGAAGGTGTCCCTGCTTGTGACAGGGCGTGGAACAAGATGAGCTTTAAGGTCCCTTCCRGCCCAAACCCTTCTGGGATTTTGTGAAGCTTGGCTTGTTGCTCAGAGGGATTAAGTGCTAGGTTTAAACTGCACAATAGCTCTTTTGTGCCTTCATAACCCAGCCAGGCTGTGCTAGGATCTGCCTGTGAAGGCAAATCAGCTCACAAAGATCAGATTTAAATTTGTGTCTTGTTCATGTGTTCTCCTTTTCCTGTCCAGGTGAAAAAGGAATGGGAGGAAGCTGAGCACCAGGCTGTAAATCTCCCCAAGGCAGAAAGGCAGACTCTGATCCAGGTAAGAGTGGGAGGACCTAAAGATGAAAGTTACTGAGAGAGCTTGCAATATTCAGAGCCAAAAAACAACTTAGATGTAGGAGCAGCCTTTCTGCTCTGTCAACAGCTGCGTTTTAGAGGAGGTTTGATTCAATTGTTTTGTTCTTAAAACTGGAGATGATTGGATACTGTGTCAGGCCCTTTCCTAGACACACCTAGTAGAAAGTGATCTTGCCTCTCAAGCGTAGCGACTGCAGAGCCAAATTGTAATTTCAGACCTTTGGCCTGTCTTGCASTAGCCACTGCCCTCAGAGCTTGGTTCAGAGTCAGCCCTGGCTCTCTGGACACACATTTCCTGCTTGGGCAGACATAGTGAAAACTGCTTAGACAGCAGATAAAACTGGTTTGCTGCCAAAATGCCAATCTTGTGCCTTGTGAGGAGAGTTCAGTTGGACTGAAGTTAATCAGGGATATTCACAGTGTGGGATCGTTAGGGGAAGGCTCTTCAGGCAGTGACAACTCCATGAATTTCTCTCAAACCAATATACAACTAAGTGASTGACTCCAGCTTTTAAGCCCATTTTGGATTTTATCCTGGGCACAGTTTTCTCTGCATTTTTTAATAACGAGTCAATGTTTCGAACTATGTGCAAATCCAAGAATTTGTCATTATCTCTGTTGAAACACAACACTTAGTGGACRTGGTTTGGAGATGAAGGTTATGACCTTTCTAAAAGAACACGAATTTGATCTGAAGGCATACTGATGGAAAATTCCTTATACAATACCTTTGTAAACGTCTGAAATTCAAATTAATGGCTTCAGGCTGAAGGGATCAATCCTATTTTCATCCTGCAGTGTCAAGGAACAGAGTTAATTATGTGCAAGGTCATTTTTCCTCTTCAGACCTTTGAAAYGGCTTCTGAGGGAAGTTTGGAAGGCAGATTGTTACTACGGAATTTGCAGAGATGAAATCTCCATCAGTGTTTCTCCATGCCTTTCTCTCCTAACTGTAAATGTTAGGAGACATGGAGTTTGACAGCCTTTGTTAGTTCTAAGGGGTTACAGGCATTAATGATCACACAGTGCATTTCAACAGATTACTTTGTTCCAGCACTTCCAGGCTATGGTGAAATCTCTGGAGAAAGAAGCAGCAAGTGAGAAGCAGCAGCTGGTGGAGACTCACCTGGCTCGTGTGGAAGCCATGCTGAACGATCGGCGTCGCATTGCCCTGGAGAACTACCTGGCTGCCCTGCAGGCTGACCCACCACGTGTGAGTTCCTTCCCAAYGTGTTTTTCCAGTAGGATAGCACTGAGTAGGGTGGAAGGTGGAAATGTCTTGGTGAGAAAATTGCCTGTGACTTGCAGAAACTGGGAGTTAGTTCCTAGGAAAGCTTCTGCATTGTGGAAGTTGGTGCTGCAGATTTAGCAGTGGGTCTGTAATTGTCTCACTCTCCTTCCTGCCTGGGGAGAAARCCCTCTGCTTTGTTTGGTATCCATAACGCACCGTTCTTAAGGTGTAATGTTCTGAGTCAAACAGGCTTAATTWAAAAAAAAATAAAATAAAATCTGTGCACGTGACAGATCTGTTCAGCACCAAAGTAGCCTCCCACCTGAGGTGCTGTTTTCAGCTGTGGGTTTGGGTTGACTCCAGTGTTTGACCTGTTCCTGCTCCCATCCTGCAGCCCCACCGCATCCTGCAGGCYCTGAAGCGCTACGTCCGTGCCGAGAACAAGGACCGGCTGCACACCATCCGCCACTACCAGCACGTCCTGGCAGTGGATCCCGAGAAGGCTGCTCAGATGAAATCCCAGGTGGGAGGGGCTTTCTGTCAAAGGAACTCTGTTGCCCAGCCCTGGCTGTTGGAGGCTCGGGAAGCTGTGTGTTGCTGGGCACTGCAGCAGCTTCATCCGTGTTGAGCTCTCCCTCTTTCCTGTGCTTATTTCCTGTCACCAGATACACTCCCTGCATGCTTTTCCGTGGTATCTGACTCAGTGTTAGAAACTGAAACTCTGATTTGTCTGTTGTTGTCACAGTGACAAGTTGAGGAGTTTAGAACTAGATCAGAATCAGTTCTGTGRTTTGTTTTATCAAGCACCCCTGAAATTATTTGCTGTGGTCTTGGTTATCCTGAACAGACTTCCTCACTTCTCCAAGTGTCTACATATTTCTTTCCTTAGGCCTGTTCTTCTTAGTGCCTGTGTTTGGGGTTTGTGGGAATTCTCTCGTGCCTCTGCAGASTTACTGCCTGGTTTTCAAAGCATAATTCATAACTCTTTCCAAAAACTTGATCATAGTTGTTATCAGAAAATCTGGTTTTGATGAGTTGATGTTGTACCATTACTTCTGAACAGCCAGAAGATCTTTTTCCTTCTGCTGCACAGTGTATATGAATATGCTGCTTCAAACCTGGCCATTGTACTTCTAAGAGTACTTGCAGATACTCTGCAAATCTTTGGAATTATGTCCTGATACTCATTTTCACCTCTTTTAAAATGCTGAAAGATGTGCTGAAAGGTGCAACTGAATCAAAATTCRAATCAAGAATGGCCTGTTARTGCCAGACTGATTTTTGCCTTTTATATAKTCTCTGTATTCTTTACACATCCATTTTTAGCCTATCATTTTATTAGGAGCTTCTGTCAGTAGTTTTTCCAGTAGCTTTCCATTYCTCTTCCCYAGGCAGAAAGACCAAAYTCATTCCAGGGCCCCCAATTCTRTCTTGGTACTYCCTGGCTACCAAGGCCAAAAAGRCACATTCAAGGCTCTTCAAGACACATTTGTGTAAACAAAGTACAGCTAGTACGAAGGAGGGGCTCCAGAAGAAGATTAAACTAGAAGGGAGAAATCACCTCATCACCTGTGCTTCTAATTGGGAATTCTTGTCAAATATGCTAATTTGACACACTTATAAAAAAACTCTGTTCACCCTGTGRGGGGTGGGYTTTTATGGACATTTTTCCATATCTGCTCCTCCATTTCATATTGGAGGCCTCCAATAAAGACCAGCTTTTATATTATCTCCTATACTAAAATTATCTTGCAAGTGTGTTGTTTCATTTCCAGGGTCCYTAAGGCATCATTAACAATGAAAGATCTAAACACAAGGGTATGCCCTGTCTCAGTTTCAGAGAGAACTCACTGTCCAGTTGAAGTTTAAGGAATGCTTTCCTAGTCCCAGTCTGTGACTGGTATGCTGCTTTGGAGTATCTTTGAATTCTGCAATGCACAAAAGATAAGCAAGAAGAAAGAATGGAGAGCTTCATAGAGGCAGGGCTGTGGAGCACATCCAAAAGGAAAAAATAGGCACTCAGGGAAAAATGCATAAAAAACTGCATAGCCAGGAGGTGGAAATATCTTGRGTGAGGGGTAGGACAGGGACTGGAGCCTGTTGCTGTCACCTCTGGTCAAGGGAAGAGTGGTGTTTTTCCAGAAGCAAACTTCACACTGGGAGGTGGCAGATCCCATGGGTTCCACCTTGTTTCTGGGTGCTGGCAGTGAGCCATTTTCTCGTGTCTCCTGGATTGTCTCCCACTGCCTGTGGGATTCTTGTTAAGCTGCACATCCCCAGGAGGTGTGGTGGTAGCTGTGGTTGTCATGATGGTGCTTGACTCTCCACGTGGAATTCATGGTCATGTTTTCAGAGATGTGCTGGGCACAGCCTGGCCCAAAGCTTTGTTCTGCTGCTGCTCCAGCCCAGGAGGGAGCTGTGTTCCTAAGCTAAGCTCTAAACAGCCCTTGATTCATTCTGAAGGCTGCAGTGTCAACAAATCGACATGTGAAGGTTGTGGGTGGTAGAGTTCAATTTCCATTCCTGTTATTTTTCAGGTGCACTTTAGGCTCCTCAGTCTATTCCCCTGATTGACAAGCAGCCACATGCAAAATTAAATTGTTTTCATCCTTGCTCTTAAAGATCAGGCACACATTGGACCGTAAAACAGGTCCATCTGACTCTTWAGCTTTTTGCAATGTTTGACCGTCCATACAAATGTTTTCCTTGCTCTCCATGATCCCTGATGATGCAGCACCCTCTTCAGGTCAGGCCTGACTTCATTGCTGGGTATAATACACTTGGGAGGAGTGATTTGAGCTTGAATGAGCCCAGAGCTTGAATGTATTGCTCAAAGGAGGGAGAACACTGCTGCCAGTGGGTGGGTGTAGGACAAATGTAATGCTGCAGTTGGTTTGAAAGGCACCTTTGTTCTGAAACTAGAGCTGGTAAAATACCCTATCTGCTCCTTTTGCCTCTATCTTTTCTAGCAGTCAGGAATGATAATTCATTAATAAAGCACGCACTTGTGGCTGCTGCAGCAGATGAATTATGACTTTGTTGGGCATATGGGAAATAGCAGTTTTGATGGCATTTTGTTGTTTCCAGKGGAGAGCTGGTTACAGTGAGATTCAGTTGAATCCTCTCACTCCAACATTTCCCAGACTCCTGAGAGCACCATGTACATACGGCCAGTTCCAATGAAGTGTGAGAGCATTGGTCAGAGAATTGTACTGGATGGATCTGTGTCCCCTGTTGCCTGCCATGGCAGATGCACCAGGAATAGATGGGTTTTTTTTGAGCAAGGAAAGAAGTGGTACTTTGAAATGACTGACAGTCTTTGCCTACTCCAACACACTCTTGTACATCTGCAGGTGATGACACATCTTCATGTGATTGARGAGCGGATGAATCAAAGCTTGTCTCTGCTCTACAAGGTGCCATATGTAGCTGAAGAAATCCAGGATGAGATTGGTGAGTGTGTGTGCCAGCCCCTAAGCTGTTGTGTTAAGACTCCCAAGTTTTTRTATCCAGTGAGCTCCCAAAAGATTGCTCTCCTTAGAGGGGGTGCCCTTGACAACAAGCACTTGGGCTTGGACTTCAGGGAAGATACTCTCTGGATGCTACAAAACAGCCAGTCAGAATAGCTTGTTCCCAAGAATTTTTGCTGTCCATTGAATAAAAATTCAACAATGTTCAGAATAGCAAAATTGTCTTTCTAAGGGAGATGAAAAAGGTCCATTAAAAAACCCCAGATATTTTCTCCCTTTATGGTTTAATCCCATCTTGCCAAAACCTCTTGCCACATCAAACCTCTTGGCCCTTATTGGAATATATTTCTAAGTAACTCAGTAAAGGTTACTAAGAATTCCAGATAAGATATGCAAGAAAAAGTAATCTGGCAGCCCTGAGAATTGTTCCCCTGCAGCCCTGCCTCAGCCTGGTTCAAACCATCTGGCCCTCTTGATCCCTGCCAGGTTTCGTGCAGTTTGTRTAATAATTCCTCTTATTCCTTTCAGATGAGCTGCTTCAGGAGCAACGTGCAGACATGGATCAGTTCACATCCTCCATTTCTGAGTCCCAGGTGGATGTCAGAGTGAGCTCTGAGGAGAGTGAAGAAATTCCACTGGATGGCAAACCTTTCCGCCCATTCCAGGTGAAAACCTTCCCAGCCGTGCCTGAAAGTGAAGGTATGTGGAATTAAACATTGGCTTCACTGCTGGTTCTCCTTAGCTGGTAGGCTCAGCTGGAACAGAGAAACTTCCATCTCTTTGGGTTATTTAGAGTAAAGCAGTCACCCTGCCAGCACCCCTCACTCACTGGAGAAGCAGTGCTGCGAGTAAGGTCCACTGAGCTGCTTTCTTGATTTTCTGRTTCTTCTCTTTGTAAATTGGTCCTTTCTCTCTTCATTTTGCAGTGAGTGTTAAGTTTTTACAGTGTGGCTTGACTCTGGAATTAATTTTCAGTCTTTAACAAAAACACTCTCATGTAATGTTAAGAAGCTTTGTGCTGTGACCTGCTGAAGGGTTGCAGGAGTTCCCTTTTTTTTATAGTACATATTTCTATTTTTTTGTATTGTTGGGTGTTGACAGCTGGCGTGTGCGTGTGTATTTATTTCAAAAATGCTTGAACAGAGTCCTGAGCTTAAAACTGTAGCCTAAAAGCTTTTCTCAGGGTCTGAGTCAGAAATCATGCACGAGCTTTTTTCCTTTCTTTCTTAATCTCCTTTCTCTGCTATTTTTGTTTTTGTTTTCCCTCCTGCTAGATCCTCAGCCGGATTTGTACCATCCAATGAAAAAAGGTTGGTTCTAAGCTGCTCCCTCACAGTGCTTTCAGTCACTCTGTCTCCTCAGTGTGTTTGATAGCTTCATTTTAGTTCCATACTCACCTTGATTTTAATTTCCCTGCTCTCACTTAGATCAGTAACATTCAGTTTTGCTTGTTTAGGCCTAGTGTTAAAGAAGCCAGCTAGTCTGAGCATCTAATTGTGTATGTGTTCTTCCCAGRTAGGCTCACACTTCTCAGATTAAACCCTGCAGTGCTGGTGGGGAATAGTCCAGAGGCTCTTCTGCCTCCTSTGCCACCTGTCCTTGATGCCCCATGATACCACTAAACTAAGAATGAGTGTTCTTCAGGGGACAGGCTATTTCCCATCTAAATGTCCTCATGGAGTGCAGTATGGGACAGATAAAACAGGAGATTCCTCCTCTGTGTTAGTGATTTCCTTGGCATTACCTTCCCACACGTAGCATCTCTCCATTCCAGCAAAGTGTGTGTGGTCTTCCATTTCTCCCTTAGCTCAGGATTAATTCTACAGTAGCCCAGTGCCTGGTTAAAAAGGGGCTTTAAGAGCAGCATAGAAATATTAGCATTAAATAATGTCTCTGTTAGTGATATGGAATCAGGGAAAGATCAGTAGAAATGGGAGGCTCTTGCAGGGTAGTGCTACATGAGCAGTGTGTGGACTTAAAACCAGTGTTTTAATCTGCTTTGGTTCCAAATATACTGTGTAGACCTYAAAGGAGAGCAAAAGATTTTTGCTAATAACCATTTCTTATGAGCACAAGTAGTTTTGTAACATGGTAAAGGCCAAATAGCTTGAAACTATTCTCGTTATCTGCATTTTTCTGCAAATGTAAGTCGCCTTCATCCCTCTTGYAGAAGAGTGTACAGCTAATTCAGTGTGCTGATTGCTCTGGCAGGAACTGGGACAGTTTTATTTTTTTATTTATTAAATATTTTGACATCTGCTTTGTTGAATTGAAGATGATTAATTTGTGGTAGTTCTYCCTGTCTGGGTAAATGTAAGAGACTCTGATTACCTGTGGACARTGATTGTCCTACACTTGTTCCTTCTCTCCCTTCACTTTTCATTGAATTGCTTGAGAGCTTTGAGTAAGTTTTAGATTGGGGGGATGGGATTTTGTGCAGTGTGTGGTTTTAGTTTTTTTCCCCTGGGAGGCATTATAATTTAAACTGTGCCTTTGAGCTCCATGGAACTGGGACTGTTATTTGGTACAGCACCCTGAGACAARTAGCAGAGCTCAGTGCAGCAGCTGAGCTCTCAGCCCTGGAGACTATGCTGGGTTGGCTCCTGAGACTGGAATAAAGCAACCTTAGGCCAAAAGCAGRCACAGTAGTTCTGTACAAACTATTTGTAGCTTGTCTCTCCTGAAAATCCCAATCCTTGACTTCCATAATAACATGACCTGCTTCGACAGTTGWGAGAAGTCAGACTGGCAATCTTGGCTGTGCTTGGAATCTGATTACTGCCTCCAAAGAAAAATGTGATGCACTAAAACCTGAGATGCTTCATAGTGAAACGTTATTTCCGTGGCATTTTCAGGCAATAAAAGCCTGTCACTGTTAAAACTTGCTTTGGAGCCAAGTAGCCTTTTCCTGCATCTCATCAAAGAACATGCTGCCAATTCCAGCAGCAGTTGGCATAATGTCTTGGGCACCTTGCAAGCTCAGCAGTTTATGCAGGGGGATGGTTTGCAGTCACCAGCAAAGCCTGAAGTGCTGTAGTAGAATTTCCCCCACTTTGTTGGAAAGATCCCAYTGCAGGTTTGAGCTTTGCTGTCCTGGTTTTGCACTAGTGAGTCACGGGTCATCCCGTTGTCCCTACGTCACTGCAACACTGGTGTTCTCCTGACATGCTGTGCTATGTCAGGTCAGGGCAGTTTGCATCAGACTCTCCTCTTAATGATCTRATCTATTTATAAACACTTTGGATCAGAACAGTTATTTGGAGCCTTCTGATAATTGATATTCTTCTCTTGAGTCGGGGCTGATTCCAGCTGGAAATGGGTAGTAACGTTCTGGTACAAAGGCTGGTGCGGTTCTCTGCTCCTCCCTTGCCCTGGGATTTATTATTTCTGGGCTTGTGCCAGATATGGGACAGCAGCTCATTACAGAGCCACGCTGGGTGACCTTGGAATTCTCATTCCCGAGGCGCTTGCTGATCTGCCTGATTCCAGCAGAATTGGTGATGCTGRAAGCATTTCCTGTGTGCTGGCTCTTGGTGGAGGGGTGTGTGTGCACTTCTGTCCGGGGTCATGGAGGGTGTTGGTGACCCCAGGTGACACCTGCAGATGTCACTGCACTCAGTGTGTACTACACCTTGTCTAGGGCTGTCTAACAGAACCACTTCACAGTGCAGTTTGTCTGGATCGACACCTCAGCCTGGTTTTGGTGATGAGTTCTGTCTGCTCCTCTCATTCCCACCTTGTTTCCCCTCATTAACAGCTCTCCTAATCACTTGTCACTATAGCTTGTGAGCTCCCTTCTGACACAGCAGCATGAGGACAGGTTAATGCTCAGTGGTCTGTGCAGTTAAACACACGAGCTATGGCAGCTCTAGAAAGAGTAGGTGATCCTTTCAAAATGTTCCTCAGGGCTGATGGGCTCTCCTTGCTCTTTTGGTGCAGGTTCTGGCATGACCGAGCTGGACGGGCTGATTGGTGCTGAAGAAAAAGTGATTAACAGCAAGAACAAGGTGGATGAAAATGTGGTGAGCTCTTCACCTTTATTTTGTGAAGCTAAACCTGCCGTGGACACTAATAGCAATGGCTTGTTTCCATGTGCAATTCCTGCTCACAAAATGTGTTCATTATCCATATGGTGTGGGGGAGTTGGTTTGGTGACTGTTGCAGGCTCCTAATACTGATTAGCATTAGAGGGGAGGGAAGGAGAGAGCTTCAGATCTTGGCAGTCTGAGAACTCTGATTTAGGAATGCTTTTCCCAAGCAGAGACTCTTTGATGTCCCCTTATTTTCACTAGGTAGCTCACTGTCTGAACACACTGAATGCTGTGTGTTCCATCTGTGCTCCCACTTATTTTTCATGGCAGGAAAGGCCTCACCTTCCTCTGAAGGGGAGCGATCCAGCAGGAATTGTCTCTATCCACAGTGTTAAGAATTCTCTTGGTTCTAGTGACAGCTGCTTTGCCTCAGTTCCATGGRTTTAAAAAAAAGTCAGCTTTTGAGTTTCCTTTCAATACTGTTTTAAAGCCACAAGTTAGATCTTACGTGACCRAAATGCTGGGTCCAAAGTTAAGACCTATTTTTTAATTGATTWGTTTTCTGGGGCTTTAGTTTGAGGTAGTGTGGAGGTAACTAGGTGTAGTACTATCTCTGATGGCTGTATAAGAGCTGGTGAACATTCCATGCTGTTGAGAGCAGGGGGGAGATGGTAAATGGCCTGGAGCTTTTGCTGGTGAAGGTCTCTTGTCTGTCTTTCCTTTCATTGTCCTGTCTTGACAAGGTCTGTCTTGACCTTTCATTGAAGGTCTCTTGTCTGTCTTCCTCTTCTTTCTTCTCCCTGTTTTGTGTGGATCCTTCCATAAAACACTTTTGTGGCTGTTTTTAGGTAATTGATGAAACCCTTGATGTGAAGGAGATGATTTTCAATGCGGAGCGTGTCGGAGGGCTGGTGGATGAGCCGGTATGTTTGTGGCTGCTGAATCCAGGGACTGGCACATTCCCAAAGCTGGATTTTGATTCCTGTTTTTATTGAATTTGGGGTTTGGTGCCTGGATGCTGCTCTTAGGACTCATGCAGAGGGAAACACAATACAACCCTTCTGCATGAGATGTAAACAGTGAATACGCTGGATGTTAACCTGACTCTACTGCAGAAGTGTTTTGTGGGATAGGGAAGTGATGTGGTCCAGTGCCTGTCCAGAGGTACTAAGTGGGGAAAGAATTTTGTGTTTGTTATTATTTTGATGGAATATTTAGAGGTGAAATATTTAGGGGTGGAAGGCGTAGGGGTGAAATACGTACACTATCTAGYGTATAATCAGTCATATCTCGATATCACAGATGGTCGAAGACCTTACTAGTGCCCATGGTTTAGGTTTGTGTTTAGCAGTGCATCTCCCTCATTGCTCTTCCTCAGCCTGCTCCCTTGTTTTCTTCCTTCCAGGATAATGACAACTCCCTCCGTGATGACTTCAGCTTCAGCAGCAGTGCCCTTATTGGGCTRTTGGTGATTGCTGTTGCCATAGCTACTGTTATAGTCATCAGCTTGGTGATGCTGAGGAAGAGGCAGTATGGGACCATCAGCCATGGAATTGTGGAGGTGAGAAACAGCTCCGTAACCAAGGATGAAAATAGGCAGTGTTGAATCACATGTCGTGTGTGGGGGTAGRGGATGGCAGAAACTGCCAGGCCGTGGACAGTTCTGCTTCTGGCTGGGTAGGAATTAACTCTGTCCCTGCTGACACTGTCACTGCTCATTCCTTGGTGTGCAGGTGCCAGTCCCTGGGGGTACCATGCTGGCATCTGCCTCTCCTTAGTTGCATTTGCTTATCACTAGGATTCAATTAGGCTTCCCTGGCTGGCTCAGGGTAGGATTTAGCMGTAAATGAGCTTTACAGGTGATATTTTTAGCAGGGCAGTCAGTCAGTCAATCCATAGCAATTTATCCTCCCAGCTAATTGATGATTAAGATGTCGAGATTGGCCAAATGCTGAGGAGCGGCTCCTTCTTCCTTGCACATATCTAATGATAACTTAATGGAGCCCAGAGAAAGCTGCTTTTTCCTTCGTCCCACCCATGCAGGAGATCATAACCTCTTYAATGAGAGAAGTGAGTCTCTGGTTCACACTGTTAACTGAGCAATGACAGGTTTGTGAGAACACCCCYAAAGGGGTTTGAGTGGGCAGGAGGCATCAGCACCTGAACAAGCACCTCCATTAAACGAATTACCTTTTGCCGTTTACCTTTTTTCTCTGTTTACTGTTCACTTGGTATTCACTCAGTGTTTATTGCCTCTTGTTCTGTGGAATCAGTCCTGGTAGTGTCTCCATGATCAATATTGTGTTTTTTCCAAAGGTTGACCCRATGCTCACCCCTGAGGAGCGGCATCTGAGCAAGATGCAAAACCATGGCTATGAGAATCCCACTTACAAATACCTGGAGCAGATGCAGATATAAAAGAGATGAAGATAGACTAGCCCTGATGGGATAAGCTGCGGGGCGAAGGGCCAAAGTGGTCCAGTGTTTGGATCAACTACTGACCAACAGTTGCTTCAAGAGGACTTCATCTTACATTCAGAACTCCTGGATCATTAAGACTATAATTACTACTGTAGAGTTGCAATTTCCATTCTTTTAAATGGGTGAAGAAATGATAATATAACAATATGATATATAAATCTCCTTAAATGGGAAAAATGGATCTATTGCAGATGTTTGACTGAGATGTAGTTTTCTTTTTTTTTTTTAATAATCTGAAAAATACCAGTTCTGTTGTACTGTTGTCTGATACAAGCTCTATATATATAAAAATGGGAAATGCTGATTTTTATTTCTGATAGACCACCTGTATATTGAGGGTCGTTTGTATCAGCCCACCTTGGAAAAAGGAGACAGTTGTGGCTCTTCACATTTTGGCTTTTATATATAAAGCAGTATTCTTTTTTYCYTTTTTTTTAAGTGAATTTCACTGGGAGTTGCAAAGAGATTAATTTAGGAGTAGGAGCTCTTACAGCATAAGCAAGGAAACAATTGGGAATGGTAACTAACAAAATTCCTTATAATGAGGAGAACAAAAAAAAAGAAAAAGAGAAAAAAAAAAAAGAAAAAACCCCATCCTCATATGCCAGTGGTGTGCACCCTGCTGCTTAGCAGCTTGGGCTCTAGGAATCAAGACTCCCTGGAGGCAAGGAGTTAAAAGGCTTCTAGCATCTCTGTTTGTAGTTATTCTAGTGGAATGTTAGAACATGGTTTGTGCATACTGGGGTCTGCACATTCCCCTTCCAGATTTAGTTCTGCTCTAGAGCTGGAAGTTCTGGTATTGAATTGAAATCCTCTGTTCTCAGCCAGTTTCCTTCAGTACTCACCTGGCATTAACAGCCCCCTCTTGCTACTACTTTCTAATTTCCCCAGCTGTCCTGCCTCACCAACATGGTAAGTAGTTAAGAGCCGCAGGTTTTTGAGCCTTTGCATCTCCCTGGATGATGTCAGGCCAGAAATGACAAATCACTGCAATAACCAGGACCTTGGGAATTGGCAAACAAAGCTCTTTTATTAGCTGGGGAGGGAAGAGGGTGACACGCTGGGCAAGGGATGCTGCCTGCTTTAAGGGAAATGGGATGCATAGGCCCCAAGAAGACCAAAAGGGGTATTGTTCCACTCACCATCATGTCTTTGTAATGCTTGTATAGTTGGTGTTAATGCTCACGGCTTTTTTAAATCTGGAGGTTCTGGTAACCTGTGGTGTATTTTTTCTATTTTTCCTGTGACTTTATTTTTTCTTCCCCTTTCCGTGTTTCTTCCCACTATGCACAGATTTACCTGCAAACTCCTTAGTGTGGTCTGTGGGGAATGTACAAAGTTTAAACACATCAATAAACACTTTAACTTCCAGATTGTTTCTTCTCTTTATTCATGGGCTCTCTTTGAGGTGGGTTCCTGCTGAACCCACAAGCTCTTTGCCTGACTGTGAGGACTGTTACAGGTACTGATGTATAACCATGCCTGGARTCTGTTGTGGTATTTGCAGATCTTGGTGCCCTTTGTGGAGAGGAGGAGGCAGGATGGTGAACCAATGGCCTGGATCCTGAGTAGTGCTAAAGCAGCCCATGGGTSTGRGRGATCTGGGGCTGCTGCTCCCTCTGKCTSCTTGTGGAMGATGCTGTGGATGGTTCTCCCCGTTCCCAGGATTCAGGTGCCTGCTGGCACAGCGTGTGGGAGCAAGCAGAGCAAGGCTGGCTGTGGTGACAGGCTGTKCTGTCCCTGGCCATCCTCCTGCACTTCCTTTGGAGCCACAGGGATGGGATGGGCCCCAGGATGGTTTGTGCAGCATGGGAGCCTGTGCTGCCTCTGTGCTCGAATCCTGACACCTGCGGGCCTCAGCAATGGGGGTGGGCACAAGGACAGCAGGAAATCTGAAAATTCCTAGACATGAGGGCTTGGAAAAACCTCACAATGAYGCCGTTTCCATGGATGCTTCTTGTGGACGGCCAGATCTGAAATAATTAAAGTTAMAGAGCCCAGGCCAGGAATCAGCTAATTATGGTTAGTGCTCACTGCATCGCTGCTGCTGGTGCTGTTTTATGAGGGGAAATAACTGTTTGGTTTAAATTTCTCTTCTAGAACACCTAAAACTGAATACCTATAAAGCTTACACCTATCTCTGCTCCTGGGTGTCATTCTTCTCTCTTCTCCTTTCTTGAAGTGAGACCTCAAACACAGATTCCTCCTCTRTCACATCTCAGTGACACAGCCAAAGAGTCATTGCCACTTGAATGTCATTTTACAGGTCAATAGACAGAAGTAATTTTCCTCCATATTAATCTGTGCAGTTCCCAATAGGTCTAGATGAAGAGAAGGAGAGGAGGAAGCAAGAAGGTTTATAGCAATTTTGAACAGGAAGCACTCACATATCCTGTTTCTTCTTAAAGACRGGCTCCTTGGTTCTGCTGGAACCTCCATATCCTGGTTAAATTATTCAAACACCGAGAAAAGAGCAGATGCTGTGCTAGAAAATGCCGTCTGGTGACTTGTCACAGCTACTTGAGAGTTTTGATGTTAAACTAAATTTGATTTAAATTATGCCAAAGCCTATCTGCAGCCTAAAGCCRTTCTTGGACTGCACCTTCAGGTACAGTGACCTGCAAGAGAAAAAAATTACAGAGGCTACAGATTGATTCCAGCCTGATGTATTTATTTTGCAGGACTAACAGAATTTATCAAAGGGAAAATCTAATAGCACATTTAAATCTGAAATTCGAGGTCTGTTAGTTCCATGCTTTGGCACAGACTGCCAAGTACTTGGGATCGGTTCTTTAGGATGGATTTTGACCATAGCTTCTGAAAAGTCATGTTGAAATTTAGCTGCTTGAAGATGGGTGCTGAGGCATGTCCCAGGTGTTCCTGGTGTCAGTTGTGCAAGCAAAGGAGCTGCTCCCAGGAAAGRAGCCCCGGGTTAGTTTGGGGAAATATCAGTGGTTTCATGGTGATAAYACAATGATTCAGACAACAGTGGAGCTGTTGTTTGGGGAAAGACTTGTAGGGTGTTGTAGAGAACTGCATTTCAGTAAAAAATTTGTGATTTTAGAGAAGTGCTTTAAAAGGAGCAGCGCAGCTGTCTGTGAGGAAACAGGATGTTTGAGGAGGCCCTTTGGGAATGCTGAGCAGAGGAAGTGCTGGGTCAGTTCTCCTGAAGCTGTAAAGCTTCTGCAAGGGCACAGTGACGGATGTCAAACCCCTTYTGTGCACAGGGACAAGTGGATGGAATGTGGGTGGATTAATTTACCAGCCTTACTTGTCTGTGATGGGCAAAGCAATGCTTCTGTGAAGYGTGGTTTGGATCATTCAGCCCTGGCCAGCAGGAGAGATCAAAGRTGCTCATGCAGAGCTCAAGGTGGTGATGCAGTGCCTGGAGACTTTCTCTTGCCTCATCAGAAGGTGACACTCACATAAACCCTCCTAATGCTTTGACCTGGGGTATTTCAGGAAGATGTTTGAGAGCTGCAGGTCTCATGGTCAGGTGTCCTTTGGTCCAGCCCAGGTGGTGCTTCAATTTGGTGTCACCACACAGGAATTTGGGTGGTCTCCAGAGCAGGGGCAACTTGGTCAGTGGCATCAGTGGCTTTGTTGTGGTGACAAAGACTGCCAGATGTGCACAGTGAGGGGCAAYATTGATGATTCAGAAAAACAGTTCCTATAGGAAATAGTAGGGAAAGGCAGGTAGAGTGGAGCTGTTCCTTGCTTTCAGGTCTCAGTGAGCCCATGTGCAGATCACCTGGCTGTCATCTGCACTGGCAGCACAAGGTGGAAGCCTCAGGGAGCTGTAAGRCTCAAAAGCTTTTTGAGCTGCTCTCCAGTGCGGGAGTCAGAGCATCCTTAATCTTCTGGGTACCTCTCCATAAATTCACATTTTGATCCCAGCAGGCACTGGTGGCTTTGCTGCAGAGGTGGGGAGAAGATTCTGCTGAGCACAGCATCTGACAGAGATGAGGGTTTAATTCATGTATATGTGGTTCTGCAGGAGTGAGTGGGTTAAAAACAGGAGTGTTTTGCTGTATTTACCAGTGACCTGTGGGGAGATTGTGCCTTGTAGCAGGAGCATTTAACCCCTGGCCCAGTGGCTTTCCGTGTGTGCTGCCAGGATGGGTTAGTGTAAAATTTTATTTCCAGCAGCAATGCTTTCCTGAGAGCAATTTGAGAACAGGCTCTGGGCTGAATGAGCTGGTTGTTAAATGCCATTGGTCTCTGGATGGCAATGGGGAGGTTCTCTAGCCCACCTTCAAACAGACTGTGGGGCTTGGAGTGTGGAGCTGAAGGTGGTGGAAAGGACTGGACCTGAGGGAAGTGGTCCCATTTCCCCAGAACTTTGTATGATCTGTGTTGGTGAGAGGGGCTAAAGACCCTTAAGAGAAGAAGGTGTGGAATTTAATATCCTGYATTGCTGGCACTGGCTGGAAGAACTTGGGGATATCCCTGTTTTCTGAAAGATTCCTCATCCTCCCATGTTGGAGCTTCATGGAGCTCCTCCCCACTGTCCAGCCATGCTGTGGGAAGGTAGGAGCCTTAGCCAATGTTCTGTTTCCATGCCTTAAACTTCCTCAGATGATCTCTGGATGTAAGGGCAGCAACAGGAATCAATTTACTTGTGAATGATCCTTTCTGGCATCCTCAAAGTCTCTGCAGCAATGTGAGCTGGTCCAAATCCATCTTCTGGTCTTGAACTGGAGGCCACTCTGGAGACAGGAACTTCTCAGGAGCTTCTCACTGCTTTCATGTGAGTGTGGGGATTTTCCTCCTCCTCACCTGCTCCCTGGGAACATTCCCTGACAGAGATAATGTCTGTTCCCTCCTCGAGTCCCTGCCTGCACACCAGGGGCTTTTCTCTGCCCGACTGTGTAGCAGAGAATGAAATACCTGAGAGTTTGAATGTGTTTACTCTTGGCTTTCAAATTTCTGTTCACTCCACGAGTGTATGGCTGTGAAATATCTCCACCTGCAAAACATTGCTCTGATGTCAGAGGCTGAGGGTWCTTCTAGTTCTGRTTCTCTGGACAGTGTCAGTGAGGGRTAAGGGAGATGCAGATGGTTTGCTTGGATTTAATACCCCTCCTGTATTATATCATAGCAGCTGTATCCTCCTGCAAGGTCTTTGAGAGGAAGGGCTCTGCCTATGGCAACCTCAAAAAAAGGGAAACTCTGATCTCTTGGATAGCACCAGGGTGGATTTGTTTTGGCTGAAAGCACAGGCACTTCAGAGAAAATACCTGCAGGGAAAAAGTGGTGTAAAGGCATCTGAGCAGAGGGATTGGTTCCCTTGGCTGCTGGGGTGGGGACTTGGCACAGACAATTCTGGAGCTGGGCTTGGTGCTTCCAGGGTGTGTTTGTGAACATTGGGCAAAGAGGGCCAATTCTTAGAGCAAAGTGGTTAAAAAGAGGCTTTACAGATTGGGCTTTTAGTGTTGCTGCCTGGATTTGCAGGGTAGAAGTGGGAAGGGCAGGGGAGGGGCTGTTCTCCTGGTTCCAGCAGTGGAGAGCAGAGTGGGGCTGGCRCTGCCTCACTAAATGCAAAATGAGGAATAATTGTTTTCTCCAGTGTGRTGGTTTGGCAGGGAATAATCCTGCAGCTGGTGCAGGCTCATGGAAAAATGAAGGCTGGAAGGGACTTCTGGAGTGCASCACACTGATCTCTTGATTTGGGTCAGAGCAGGTCGCTGGGTGGTTGAATATAACGCTGCATTTTTGGGCAGCAGCTCTCCTGCCTGTGTCCATTGGTTTTGGGGCAGGAAAAATGATGTGAATTATTGTCTGAGGTCAGGAAAGTCTAAAGGTGGATCCTTACTTCACCTTGACAGCAGGCTACAGGGAAATATAATTCATTTTTCCTCCTCTGGGCAAATTTATTTGCATGCAGCCCTTTTTCTGGGGCTCGGCTCTTGCTG
>NW_026623433.1:199460-211416 GCF_030028575.1 Malurus melanocephalus
TTTTTTTTTTTTTTTTTTTTTTTTTTTTTATGTAACGGGATCATCTGCTTTACATTTTGTGTTATCCTGTGAAGATGCAGTTACAGAGACGAGGTATCAGCAGGCACAAGGAAAGAAGCACTCCTTATGGCCATGTGAGTATTTGGATGCTGGAAAAGAAATAAACTASAGGTAATGATCCAGCCACTCTCTGCTGAGGATGGATTCCTCGTGGTTTGGGGTTTTTTGAGCGCTGAATTTTGGGCTTACCCCTTGCTGGTGACACAAGTGAGTTACTGGAGCTCACTGCAGCTACTGGGAATCAAGAACTAGACTGGGACTATCCCAAGTCTTGGTCACAGATCCAGCCTTCAGCTCTTCCAGTTGCTTAATTAATAATCCTTTTTTGTACAGATTATGTGTTTAGTGCCTTTCTCTGGTCATAATTCTGGGAATGTTGTTTGTTTTGCCTTTTCCTAATTGCTTTCTCCTTGTTTTGAAGAATGAACATCAGGAATATCTTTTGTGTTGAACTTGCAGCATTTTTCATTTTTTGGGATGATGCATCAAGAGCTACAAGCCACAGATGAGAAAGTTCTTGTAATTTAATTTCATGCCTATTTGCTCAAGTTTATTTTTAAAAAAGCAGAGAACACTTTGATTTCCAATGGRCCAAAACAAGCAGTGGAGCTGGATCTTGAATCAGTTTGTGCTCTGAATCACACTYTGGGTTTGGATGGTGCATTTATTCCTGTACTGTCACTCCATAAKTTTCCAAGGGACTTTACACATTGGGTATTTGAGGATGTTCAAGTGTTCTTTACTTTTACAGACTTTRTATTTATGTGTACATATATATATGTAGATTAACCTGGGATGTGTYCATCCACCACAACACTTCACTGGTTTGTTTGGAATATCTTGCTRAAAAAAGGAGCTTCAGTGTGGAAATTGTGGTGATTTTTTTCTGATGARGGACTTAGAATTTGGCTCACTTGAAAGAATTTTTGATATTCTCTGTTTTTGGATGCCTAATAAACCAGAGGACCACACTTCCAGGTAGTTGGTGGGTTACTTTTTTAACTGGGGGGGCACTTTTTTTTTTAATGTATAAACTCCAGGGGAGAGAGGGCTGCAATGTTCATTTTTACAGTAGTAAACATCAGGGTGGAACCTATCTCAGAAGTTTGGATTTTGGCTGGGGTGGAACAAGTCTAGGGGCAGCTGCTGGTGTTTGGAAATTTTTTTWWTTTTWWYYKKWAAWWSWWTTTWAAWTTWAAAAATAAAAACTAKAAGTTAAAATAAATATAARTTAAAATAAAAGCAAAAATTAAAAGGTGAAAATGAAAGCAAATAAGTGAAAATAAAAAGCTAATCATTAAKCAAAGCTTAAAGCAAAGCAAAAATTAAAGAAGTTACTTCATTTTTACTTTTATTTTTTAAAAATTATTGTAAGGCTGTTGTGTTTTGCTTGAATAAGTAGAATTTTTTTTCTGATAAAATACAGAATTAGGAGGGTTTTGTTCAAGTGTTGCAAATAGAGTCTCCCAGGGAGGAAGAAACAAGGGAAGAAACAAGAGCTGCACCACGTCCATCAGAYGCCAGCAGCCCACAGAGGGGATAAAAGAACCACCTAATTCCAGCAAAAAAGGACATTTTTGCCACCCTTTCATGACAGTGACAGCACTCAGCAAGTGATGGAGCAGCTGATGGAGCACTGGTAGCACATTGCAGGCAGCACATCAGGTCAGTAGAACAGATGTATCACAAATATGCTGCAGATCAAGTAAGAAAATGTTATTTGATAGATTCAAATGACACCTCTCTATTATACCCACACATCAATGCAAGAACTACGTCCTTCATTTTCCAGTGCAACCCTGAGAAACGAGGTGCAATTAAAGTCACCAGTGGAGGGGGGTGAACAGAGGCAGCTGCTGTTCTTCAGCACCCCAGCACAGCTCTGGAGAGCAGCTTTGCTTGGTTTGAGCCACGTTTCCAAGTAGTGCTGGCAGCTCAAGGTTCAAATCCTGGTGATTCATCTTTTAATCCAGGTGATTCATGCCTCCACCACAGCATCACCACATCACACACACAAAGCAGAGGAAGGGATTGGATAATGATGTTAAGCATCAGAAAAGCCTTTCTTTACCTTTATAGCCAACTTTAAACTGAGGCAACAGGGCAGAGAGAAGCCTGGCTGCTGMTGCTGCTGTTGAAGACTCCAAAGATGAGCTCACGTTTAGCTGAGGTATCCTGAGGACAAAAAGGTTCACTAGATTTTAGCAGCTGCACCAAAGATGTTTCCAAGTTACTTTCCAGAAATCAGTAGGATGTGTAATTATCACCTCACCCGACTCCACTGTGCTGAGAGGGGGCTCTTATTGACCTCAAATCACTTCACAGAACCAGAGGAGCACAATGAGGTATCCTAATACCAGCCTCAACACTCACATGGTGCACATGTTGCCTTGAAAGGCCAATTTTTAATAATGACACAGACACAGTTAAGGGGATAAAAACGGTTTTACCTCGGTATTTGGGATCCCAGGTGCACAACTTGATGGCAGAATACACCCCCGTGTACAGCATGGATATAAGTTTTATAGATTTCAGGAATTAGCATATCTGTCTAGGATTCCCCAATAAGAAACTTCACAAATGCAGCAATGTCCCTCTATTCTAATGAATTCCTCCCCTGGATGAGGTCAGAGCTCAGTTTACACAAGATGTTCCAGAGAGAAGGCTTCACTGAAGGCTGGAGCCTCGGGTTTAAGATAGCACAAGGCACACTGAGCCCTTCCTCAGGATGTTTGGTCTTTCTGCCCAGCAGAACTCCAAAACTAAGCTGGAATATCAGGCTACAGGAATTACAAGGATGTGGGCTAAGGGGTGCAGGGGAATGCATAGAGGGTACAGAAAGCGTAAAAAGGAAAAGCAAAAATCATCAGGCATCACATGAACCTCCCATGGCCTGCAGGGAAAACAAATATTATTAAGGTTAATAAACAAGGCAAATTTATTTTGTGAAATGTGGTGGCACATCTGTATTTTTAAATTTTATTTKTCCCCACAAAATACAGTCACTGGTATCTATTTTCAAAGCAATGCTGGGAAAAGGAACACCTACCAGGAATTAATAGACATGTCAGGAAAGAGGTGAGTGATGTGAGCACAGTGAGACTCCACAAGATGGTACTTCCAGGGGAAAATTGTACATTTTTCAATAAAGGCACTCTAACTCTTAAGATTAATTTTATTTAAGCATCACATTCAACAAACTGTTTGCTGGTCTGAAGTGTCACAAAGTACATGGAAAGGCATTAACAGTTAACAATGAGTTTATCACCGTGTAACTCTTGCTGGAACCCAGAACATTCTGCAAGCAGGAGCAGCCTCCTCTCTACCAAACACTTCATAATCACCAACCAGAACATCCAAGAAACTACAGCTTCCCAAAAAAACTTCTCCAGCCAGAGCTGGAAAACTTCTYCCTCTCTAGAAGCACTTCCCCAGTTCTGTTCCCTTCCCTGGACAAYCTCCAGCACCACAATGTCTCTCTTGTTGTGAGGGGCCCAAACCTGAACCCACTGTTCAAGGTGCAGCCTCCCCATAACCTTGGATGAGATCCAAGTTGTGCATCCTCACAGAGGAAAATAACCATGGACTGCTGAATGTTGTTTCTTAAATCACTTGAGTTAATAGGCAAGAAATGCATTAAGATTTTAAAAAAGGGAAAAAAGTAATGAAAAATTATAAATTCTGGAACAGACAAGTGACCTAGAAAGTTCAATTGTCCTCTGAACAGCAATTGCWTTAAGTTTGGAAGCCAAGTTTAATCATTGAGCTCAAATGGTAGATTTTCATGGTGCTTAAACTGCTAATTTCAACTCCTCTTCAAACCATGAATCTCCAGCAAGTCTTTCAGCAATAACAATAAAAGGTTTTGCATATGGATCTGAGTAGAGGGTCTGCAAAGCACCTCAGCTCATCCAGCAGCACTTTTCCATATGGTCTCGAGAAGTTTCTCTTCCCTCTAACTGAGGCAAGKGGTACCCAAATCACACTCAGCCATTCTACAAAGGCTTCCATGGCCACTTTTKCCAGGGTAAAAGCCTATTCCAGACATTTACCATCAGCAGAGGATTTGTGCAAATGGGAAAACTTTTATATCACTCTTTCCACAACATTATCCCAGCCTTTGCTGTGAGACAACTTGTGAATTCAATCTGGAAGCACAAGGGTACCTAATCCTTCCAAACATTTCAGCACGTGTGTTCTGGAGACCTCAATCAATTCTCCAACTTTAATTGTGCAGCAGGGAATATTTGTCAACAAAACCSCCAGTCTTAGTGATTCTGTGTGCCAAYAGACAGGAAAAAAAGGTMAWATGCAGSTAAGAATTACCTTAGATCCTGGCTYGTGCAGCATCATATAAAGCTTAACAATGTGTGAATAGCAAAGRGACACAGCATCACTTTCTGGCCAAGGTATTTTCAGGGATTCACAGTCCATGGAAARAGAAAATCATCCACATCTCTGTGTCTCCCAGGGGATCAACAATGCAGACAGAGCACAGGAGCTACACAAAGAATCAAATGTTCTGTCAGAATATAACAGGAATAGCATCTGTCAGCTCTGTGTATGATAAATAATGATGTCCCCAGTAATTAAACTTACCCAGGCACARATCCTAACCTACCTCGGGGAGGCAGGGACTGCCATGGAACAGGATGTCCAGTTCCCACCTATCTCAGGGTCCCTGTGTTCACAGCACATGACCAGCAACAGTTTTGTGTGGACAATGGGGACATTCCCCATCACTTGCACCTTGTCTGGCCATGRAATCCCAGAATGGTTTGGRTTGAAAGGGATYTTAAAAATCATCTCATTCCAACYCCCTGMCATGGGCTGACTCTCTACTCAATGAGTTTTATTCCCTTCCRACTTCACTGGGAGAGAAGATGCTACAGGAAATATTCCATTCCACACCAATATTCCAAACTGATCAACAAACACAGCTTCACCCTCAACTACCTCATGTTTTCTTTCTATTCTATTGACACAATGAACATTAGTGTCTCATCTCTAATGTAACTCTCTAGAGTCATAGCTCTATCATCTAACATGGTAACAGGAAATTTTGGGTGCCCTGTTCAAAGAAACCCTCTTGGGTTTGGRGCATAATCCCAATGAACCTGTCAAAACACACAGCAGAATGATCATTGTTTGCTCTTACTTTTTTTCAAAGAAAGAAGAAACATCAACAAAACCTACATTTTATGCAGCAAAATACTCACCAAGAGATTCAGCACTGCAAAGATGACATTAGGGCAGAAAAGAAAACCAGGAAAAAAAGTAACTTTACTTGATAAACAGGGACAGAGTTTGTTTTCCCCCCTTTTTTTTCAATCCAAGCTCATTACTCCAGGTTGTAACCTCTGCACTGAGCTTCACATTAGTGGCAGCCAGTCTTACAACAACCTGACACAATGACCCCACTTCTGGTCCCAGGAGAATTAGAACAGTGGGAGCACATCACCTTCATGGAACAAAATACAAGCTCTCATTCCAGTACTGGAGACCCACATCATCCCAACTTAGAGGCAACCAGATCCTGGAGAAACCTTTGCTCAGGAGGGCAGCCTGCTTTAGAATCCCAATTAACCATCCTCTGTGTGTGGGTGCTAAATGTGGGACCCCAAAATACTGCGCTTACCTAGTATTCTCTGGTCCTCAAGTTTATTTTTTTTTCTGTACAGCTGCCAGCATTAATACWAAATAAAATACAAAAATGCAAACCAAAAAATTAAATAGGCAGTACTCACTTTTCTGGGAGCTCCAATGGGGTTGGGAATTGCAACTGCTTTGATCCAGAAGAGATTTTTCTTTCCTCCCAGCCTGTGCAGCCCAGCAGGGATGTGTTCACACTAAACTGGCTCTTGCATTTCTTAGGGGAATACAGTAAAGGTGTTGGAAGATAATGAAATCAATTCTGTTTGTGCTCCCCTGTTCATCCAACCCAGCCCTCAGCCAAGGACATGACACAAACATTTTAGATGCTGATGATGAACTGTTGGATGATGATTAGTGATGTTCTTTCACAATCCTCCTAATGCTATCTTTTAAATTCATTTTTTTTTCTTGATGGCAGGAAGGATCTCCCCACAGTGTTCTGCTGCAAACAAAAGGAGACATCTACAGCAGGGCAGGAAGGTTTTGTTTGGAAGTGACCAGCTCCAAGGTGGGGAATAAAGGTGTTGGAGAAAAGCTAAGAACACTGCAGGGCTCTCAGAGACTTACCAAGACCATCCAAACACCCACCTCCCGCCAGCTAAAGCCATCATTTTGCTTCAAGGGTCTCTGTGGGCTGAGCCCCCTGCCCAGAAAACATTCCATCTCCCAAGAATACCAAACCCCCTGGTTCACCAGCCTAACTCAGCTTCCAATGAAAAGCAAGCAGAAGAGCAGCTCCCCTCCATCATTCCTTAAATCACCACAGTCCCACCCCTCAGATATTCCACCACCCAAACCATTTTGAAGCCAGCATTGCCTTAGCCTACAGCATTGTATTCAAGAGAAGCATGGGAGAGGTGTGTTAAAGCACTTTATTGGTGACCACACTCTGTACATTCAGCTTTGTACAAAACCCTCTCCATTAACACCAGAGTGAGTGACAACCACCAGGAGCTGTGAATGCTGCTTTGCCTCTCTTCTGAAGAAGCAGAAGGGAAAATAATGCTTAARAAAAAAGATTCAGATTTGCCATGCCAGTTTGACTCCACCAGCAAACCAGTCCTGCAGCCTGGGCTGCAGCTCAGAGAATTAAAAACTTGTGGCTGTCAGAGGGATGCACAGGAAAAGGCTTTGAATCCCCTGCCATGCTCTGCCTTGGGGTCCTGTCTCCCACTTCTGATGCTCCACTGTCAAGTGCTGCTGCAGTTTACCAAGACTAATTAAAAACCTCATCTCAAGAGTTCTAAACCAGCAGGGSASAGATTTCCATGCCCACCACAGCCTCATTTGTCATCTGAGCTGCTCTCTGGCAGCAAGGTGCCACTGGAACGCTTTCTCCCTCTGCGGAGGCACAAGCCACAGTCCAGCTCCACGTCGATGTCCCCGAATTTTAGCTGGCAGGACTCATTGCAGCTGCAGGAGAGAGAGTGGCACTGGTCAGGGATTTGTGGGCAGTGAGAGCCACTGGCTCACCCCCCCTGCCCGGGAAGGCTGCTCTGTGCTGGCAGGTCCCACCCTATCCAGCCTGGCCATGCTTGGATACACACAGGCACCGCACTCCTTATCCCATGGCACACACTGCTGCACCCATTTCCCACCCCACTGTTGGCTCTGGGTRTTGCTCTTGGCTACCCCACCCCATGCCCTTGGCCAGGACCCATCATACCAGCGGGACACAGCRGCGTTGGCAGCCACGATGGCGAGAGCGCCCACGTAGTGCCAGCAGAAGCACATGGTGAGGAACAAGAGATTGCTGGAGTCGCTCTGATCCCAGCCTGGTCCTCCCCAYGGAGGGGACAGCAGAAACCCAATCTGGTCACAGATGAAAAAGAAGTCAGGCTTTAGCACATTCCTCATGTTTTTCCTCTTGATTTAGCCCTGAATTGCTTCAGCTGATTGTGGACTAGAGGCACTATAACCCCCAGTAACTCCTGGGGCACTGCCCTTGGCTTTCCCAAGCACCCTGGTCCCCCAGACTGACACAAGGGTGTCAGATGGATTCTCTGCAGACAATCCTTAGGGCTTGCAGTGCAGCCCAGCATCCTGGAGAGATGTGACATCCCAAAGGTGACATTGTCAGTCTGTGCATTTCCCCCCAGACAAAAGCTGGGTGATCACATGAGAGATTACCAGATATTTCCAGTTACTTGGAACAGAGGAAGAAAATGGACCTAATAAAATTAATAGAAACTCATGATTGTGGTTTCCTTCCCTTGTGGGGTCTGCTTTCCATTTTCCATTCATTTCCAGGTCTGTCCATGCTGGTACAATACACATGCAATTCTTCACTATGGCATCTCTGGCACTGAGCCTCATTTCCTCTTATTTRCAAAGATATTTGAACAGCCTACAGTTTAACCCCAACAGATGTGCCTAAAGGGGCAGAGCAGCCCTGCTCCACTCGCCTTCCCTGGTACAAATCTCTGAGAAGTACGCTGAACACACACTGACCTGCCAAAGCCAAGAGCCCTGGAGAAGGAAGGAGCTGGTCCTGAAGGTCTCCAGGATGATGTGGTCTCGGAGGAACACCTCTAGGAGAGCACAGAGGGCTCCAGCAAAGATAGCCATGGCCAGCAGGGAGTGGAGGTGCTGGTCCAGAGCAGCATCGCTGTAGTCACGGAAACAGAGGAGCAAACCTGCCAAGATTCACCCTGTGTTAGCAAAGAACACTCTGGGATTTGTTCTCTGAAAAAATCATCTGAAAACTCAGACTGTGCTCCAAGCCTTCTGCCTTGSTGGGAAGAACCAGAGAGTCACTGGCTGCTGTCACCACCTTCTCTCTGCCAGGACCAGGCAGCCCCAGCACTGCTCTGCTCTGTCCCCAAGAAGCTGGGTACCTGTGGAGGTTCCTGTGCCCCTTGGGGATCCCTGTGCCCCAGCCAGGCCTGCAGGAGGAGCACAGGGATGGGCAMCTTGATCTCAAAAGAAGATGGGGAGCTTTGTGTCGGGGCTGTCCCTCTGCATCCAACCAAGGTGAGGGGGTGACAGCTTTGTGTAACCCTAGAGTGAGCCAGAAGAATCACAGAGCCCTCGAGCATCTCCTGTGGCACTTTGCTATGGCTGGATCCATATTTAGGGAGGGGATGATTTTGTCACACAGGCAGTGCCATTGTGCATCCACATGCCCTCCAGCTCTGTCTTTGTGGCCCCCAGACTGCCCAGGAGCTGTCACAGCCACGAGCATGGCAGCAATTCCTGATTCTGTCCCCTCCTCCCACAGCTGCAATTCACCTTCCACAAACAGAGCCAGGGACAGTGAGAGCCGGTCCAAGCCAGGGGGCAGCTTGAGTGGGGAGTGCAAGACGTCTGTGATGCCGGAGAGGAGGAAGAAGAGGTAGATGGTGGAGTAACACCAGTGGGTGAGGTCAGTCCAGCTGTGTGTCTGGGGGCTGTACAGCTGCAGGTGGGGACCGCTGGGGACAAACTGCTCCACCAGTATSCCTGGGCAAAGAGAGAAAAAGGTCACTTTTCCTTACACATGGGGAAATGCCCAGCCTGAGGGAATGTTCCTCAGCAGGGGTGAAGCTGTAGTGGTGTTTGCCCAGCAGAACYATAGCAAGGTCCTGTCCCAAGCACGTCCCCAAGCCCTCCCATGCCGGATGTTTTCCATTACAAACAACCCCAGTGTGGTRGCAGAGAGTGGCTGCTGTGCTAACAGATATTGGGGCAGACACTCATCATCATCATCTCTTACCTATTAGAGCAAAGAAAGCTTTGGTTGCCCCTTCGAAGACCTCTGCTCGCCCTCGGCCCGGCTGGCCCTCGGCGTCCCCTTTCCTCCTGAGGAACTTCAGGGGGTACCTCACCGACCACCAGAGGCCAAAGGCGAAGAAGAAAGTGCCTCGGAGGGCACTGCCCACAAAACTTGTTGGCATCGGGCTCGTTCTGTGGACCTGCRAGGAGAAACAGTGCCTGAGGACCAACCCAAAGAGTCCCCGAGGGAATTGTTGGGCTGCTCAGCATCCCCAGAGATGTACATCTCATGATGTACATCAGCTGCAAACAGRGAATACCAGAGATGGGATATCAGCACAGGGAAGCTGCCACTGTGCAAGACTGAGCATWTGTGTGTGGATATAGGGATTCATGTGGCTGCACCTAAAATCATCAGGACTTCATGCCAGACAACAATATGTTAGTACCCAAGAAAGCATAACAGCTGTTAGAAGAAGAAACACAATGAAGTTTTTACCAATCAAAAGCAACRTGACAATTATTTCCTTAGACCATATATACTTGCTCCAAACTAGGCAATTACCAGGGTGTGAATCCAGTGCTGGATTAAGAGCTCCAGCCAGTCAAGGCTTCTCTGGGTTGTGCTGGAGGAGGCGACCCAGGAACCAGTAATGTTTGGAAAAAGAGCCTCATGCATATTCCACACAACCCTCGTGTGGCACACAGGTGGTGATTTGACACAAGAGATTTCCTCCCCATAGCAAGAGCTCAAAGACTAAAGGCATAAAAAAAGCCTTGACTAAATCAGATCAATGTCATAGTGTTAACCAAGAAGGATGGAGAGGAGCAAAGGTACAGCAAATTTACATCCTGCAAAGTATTTCAGCCCATACTAAAATTCCTGAAAAATATCCCAGTGTAGCAAGCACAGAAAGCAATAAATAATGATCTGTTTATAGCACTGAGCTTTTGATTTTACCTTGGGATKGTCTTGTTCCCTCCAGAAAGACCTCTCTCTTTGCTCACTGTAAACTTCTACCACCTAAGCAGGGCTCACTTTTCTCCTCCTCATGGGCTTTCCTGTCCTTTTCTGCAGCTCGGGTGTGTGCAGAGGAAGGCATTACTCATCCCAAAGCTTCCACATCAACCTGCCCTTGCATCACAAATCACATCCTCRCTGTGTTTATAAATACCAAAGCAAATTGCAGGGGCTAGATGAACAACTCCAGCATGTTCTCCRAGTCCTCCCACACTAGAAAGTAATTAAGCACTGCAAAACAAGGGTAGGATGTGGCATGGCAAGTGCCTGAGGTGAGGGAGAGCTCTGCAAGACGTTCCAGGCAGGGTTTTGGCTCTGGAGCCAGTATGGGTCGGACTGGCTCATCTCTGTGTGGCGAACACAGGGTTGGAATTTAGAAACCATCGTCATCATTTTAATCTCTGGGACAGGCTCAAATCTGTGCTAAGGTTTCCTTTYAGGATGGAAGTTACTAAACAGCCTTTCAGGTTGAGCATTGAGAGCACTGAGAGCTGAAATCATTGAGAAATGCCACATCCAGGAGCTGGGRATCAGGGAAGGCTCTCTGCCCTATTTTGGGTGCCTACATTAGGGTGAGGTGGCTCATGCCCCAGGAGAACCCACATCTTTCCTGCTTATAGCCAGGATATATTATAGCCCTTCCTGCACAGACATCTACATCTGAAATGGCTGACAACAAACACTATTTAAGCACATTTAAGCATAGCACAACTGCATGATATATAACCAAATTTTACCATTGTCCTACTTGTGACTGAAAGTGCAACAACCTGAAGCTGCAGCGCACCCTGTTTGAGACACATGTCAGGAATGTTAATTTGACATGATTAATTGGAGGAGAGGAGAACAGAGACATCCTAGAGCCCAGAATTAACAAACAATGTGTCCCACCAGCAGCTCCAGAGGCTATTCCAAGCCATGCCAGCACACAGGATAAACCCGAGGATCTGTTACCCCACATCCACCATCCATCTCCCCCCTCACCTGAGTTACTAGCAGACCCAACATGATGTTTCAGATTCTCCCTAAAACTCCTACCCTGACCATCCCTCTTGCTAGCAGAGCAGCCTCGCTCTTCCTTGCAGTGCCAGGGACCCTTTGGCTTTGCAGCCCAATTCATCAAAGCTTTGGGGAGCTGTCACAAGACTCCTTTGCTTCCCAGCAACTGGAAACAATCCTCCAGCAGCCACCACRGATCCCAGAATGGTTTGGGCTGGAAGGGACCTTAAAGATTATCTCATTCCACCTCTCTGCCATGAGCAGAGATGTCTTCCACTGGACCRGGTTGCTCCAAGCCCTGGCTTTGAACGCTKCCAGGAATCCTGCCAAGTCCTGGGGCATCTCTCTTGTAGCACAGATGCCCCAAACCACCATCAGACAAGCAGAAGCTTGCATGTAACTCCCTCAAAAAAATTTAAAAATTCCATCTCCTGATGATGATGATTTTATGTGCAGCCACATGAATCCCTATATCCACACACATATGCTCAGTCTTGCACAGTGGCAGCTTCCCTGTGCTGATATCCC
>NW_026623433.1:211502-213760 GCF_030028575.1 Malurus melanocephalus
CTTTTATAAAACAGCCACTATTTTGCAGCAAAACCAGACGTTTCCGAGCAACAGTCCTCTTGCACAGCTCATGTATTTGAGGCACAGAAAAACACCCCCCACATTCACAGAGCCCTTGGGCAGTGCAACAAGCCCAACGCTGAAACCCCTCACCCACGGCTTCCCCCGCTCCAGCTCTGGAGCCCACGCTCACAGGAAAGCTCATTTAGCTCCAAGCAAGTGGCAGCTGGGAAAAAGCAGAGACACCAGGTTATTTATTCCTCCAGGGAGCTGCTTTGTCTGTCAGGGCACTTGAGATATGGYTGCAGTCAGAAGTTATTACCTGAGCTGCCCTTCTCCCTCCACGGCTTCCAGGCTGCAATGCTCGTGCTCAGTCGCCATACGGGAGCTGCCTGCTGTCCTCACCCAGCCTTGCCTGACTGCCTGCAGCCTCCTCAGGCTCAGCCTGGCAAGGACAGCATTCCTGCCCAGCCTCCAGCCTCTCCCCTGGAGCGATTGCAGCTCCAGATCCATCACCAGCCATGATTTGGACCCCACTTGCCCCATGGGGGGGATCCCTGCTGTCCATCTGGAGACACCAACCTTCCCTACACACACCCATGGGTGAACTTTCAGCATTCCAGCACAGCCACCCATGAGCAGAGGGCAAGCTCTCCAGAGACATTTGGAGAGTCTTCTCTTTGTGAACCCTCCTCCATCCTTGGACATTCCAGGGATCCAGGGGCAGCCACAACTCCTCTGGGCACCCTGTGCCAGGGCCTCCCCACCCTCACAGGGAACAATTTCCTCCTGATATCCCATCTCACTCTTCCCTCTGGCAGTGGGAAGCCATTCCCTGTATCCTGTCACTCCAGGAGTCCCTCTCCAGCTTTCTTGGAGCCCCTCTAGGCACTGGAATGGGCTCTRAGAGCTCCTCAGAGCCTTCTGCTCTCCAGGCTGAGCAACTCTCTTCCTCTGCTATGATGTAGCTCCAAAACACAATAACMCCCCTAAAAATGGCTAAAAGCCAGAGATTTCTGGCACCATCAGCATTACTTCCACCAGCCTTACCCACAGCTGTCATCACATTGAACCTTTGATTCTCAGAGATGTTCTCCCCACATCCCTTCTYCCCAAGTTCCAGCAGCCATGTCCATCCCATGGCATAGCTGCTCACCAGTGGATGGATGGAAGAGTTTACCTGTGACTCCTGTCTGTCCTTCTCCCTCTCCAGATGTGTCAGCAAGGAGTTGTTACTCACAAAGGGCAGATAAAGGGAGCAGCCACCACGGGGAGGTGTCCCTCAGACAGGATGTTTGGAACTGAACATCCTGCGGGCCAGTTCAAAGTGCCCTGACTCAGCCACCTTTTACAACCTGGGCCACCTCCTGTCTGCTATTAAAAAAAACAGCCAAGAACCCTCCTGGAGTTTGCCACAAAAATTGGGATAAGCAGCCGATTCCTGTTCCCATGGCAACCGTTTATATTCAGTTGTTATGCTGGGGTTTGGGATGACTGGGCAAAGAGCCAAGAGGAGGGAAGGCTGCAGCAAGGGCTGACAGGGCTCTGCTGGAGTCTCTGAACGGGGTTGCCCCCATAACCCTTTTAGGGGGTCCAATCTTTTGAGGGCAGGAGATTTTGGGCAGGAGCTCACAAGCCAGAGCAGRGCCTTTGTGAGCTCCACCTCCCAGCCCACAGCAGTTGAGAAATGGGGACCATGGCACTTTCTCCCCCAAAAGATTGGCAGGCAGGACACAGCAGCCTGTTGCCWCTCCTTTTTCCTCTCTAAAACACAACAATGCTCTTCACCAAGCAAYCACAGACACAAACTGCCCCAAGGCTGCTGCTCATCCCATTGATGGCTGCAGAGATGAGCAAAACAAGTGCTTCAGTAAATAAATATACCATCCCAGTGTCCCCATGTCCCTCCACAGCACCGAGGTGATGGTGCAAAAACACTCAGCATCACCCCRGAGCACTGCCCAAGGCCCTGACCCCAGGACAGCCATATTCCCAAACCAGCAGCTCTCCTGGGAAGTTGGGAATTTCTGCYACTTGTGTTGCCAAACTGACCCCAAGCAAGCCTGCAGGACCAGCCCTGCCCGGAGCACRCACGTGAGCCAGCAGCGCATGGAAATGCAAGGCTGGAGCAGCACARGCTCAAAGCAGCCTCCCCAAGGTGATGGGCTGTGGTCCAGAAAAGCCACCAAGCCATAGCCAGGAGCCTTTTATTCCATTATCTTCATATCAAGTGGGAGGAAGGAAGGAAGACAAGAGGC
>NW_026623433.1:214350-218941 GCF_030028575.1 Malurus melanocephalus
GCTCTGTTTTCCTTTCTGCAACCAGCCGCCTCTACAAACCACTACCCCAAACGACAAGAAGCCGTTTTCCAAGCAGTAGGAGTCAAACCCCTGGAGAAGGTGGGGAAAAATGAGGTGGGAATGGAGCAGCTGGACAGTGACRGCAGGAAAAGAGGTCCAGCTGTAAAGTATCTACTCAGAGGATCAATGTGCTTTTTTTTCCATGGAGTTAAAGGGTCTGCAAAGAGTAAAGGCCAGAAAGAAAGCTTCTGTGGAAAGGGCAACTGAAGTTACAGACAATGAAATAAATTTTCAATGCCTTAAATAGCTGGGAAAAGGGGGTTTCTTTTAAATCATCCCCATGAGAAAAAAGAGAATTTAACCTGACAGGTGGTTGGGAACAGCCCAGTGAGGGGGGACCCAGAGAAAAGACAGCAAATCTCCCCAAAATCCCCTARCAGGGGATGACACCCCGTGCATGGTAAAATCACTGTGGGCACAAATGGGTGCAATTCCATTCTGGTTCCTATGGGAATATCCCAGCACATGCCCATCCTCTCTTCCTGCTAGGAAAAGACTGGGGGTGGCAGAGCTGTGTCTGGCCCCCTCCAGCTCCTCTAATGTCCTCAAGCTAAACCCTGAACTAAATTAGATTTCATATTTCTGTTTACGTCTTTTTCTATTGCTTTTTTTTCCCCCTCTCAACTGTAACTGCAACATCCCCTCCCTGAAGGTTCATCATCAGCCTCAGTGCTAATCAAAAAATGTGATAATGTTTGTCTCCTTCCTGGGGGTGGTGGGGAGGCACAATCTAATTAAAGGTTTTCAGCAGCTCAAGTGCTGCAGATGGATGGTGTTTAGGAAGTGCAAAGTATTATTATTATTATTATGACGAATGCTAACACCAGCCTTCATAAACAGGCAACAGGAGGTGAAGCAGGTGGTAAAAGCAGAGGCAGGGCTTGTTCTGCTGTTACACCTTCATTTCAGCCTCACCCAAATGTGGCTGRGCAATGGGAGATCCTATCTCTGCCCCAGGAATGAGTGGCTCGTGGATGGGCTGTTCTGGCTCCTGATAAAGGGTTTGCMTTTCCAGCTGCAGGAAGAAGAGCTGCCAGGACCTTTAGCTGCTTGGAGGGTGTTGTCTGGGCTCCTTTGTAAGAGAAGGGGAGGATCAGCAGCTCCTTCCGGCCATGGATGAGCAGGTGACAAAATCCAACATCAGGCTACAGTTACACAGGAAATAAACATCCCTGAGCCACCACCCAGGGCATCCTGCTCTTAAAATCAGTGTGGATATGGATACAAACATACCCCCAGGTCACTCCAGCTGCGTGGCCAATGGATCCAGGACAGAGACCCTTTAATTCAATTTATAGAATCATAAAATTGTTTAGGTTGGAAAAAAACCCACAAGATCATCAAGTCCAAATATCATGTGCTGAAAAACATGATCCAGAACAACCATTAGATATTAAAGTTGTGTTAAAAGCAAGTGTCTATCTAGGATTGTCCCAAAATATCCATCACTCAAGGAACAAATGTGAGGATAGCTTATGATTGCAGCTCTATATAATAAACYATCTCTGTATCACTGATCCAGATACCTTTATATCTTGTTTGGGTACCTAAACTATTTACAAACTGTTTTTTATTAAAATGGACATAATTAATTTTCATGCAGAAATGAACCCCAACTGTATTTTCTTYCTTAATCACAGGCKGAATCTCTCCTCCTTTGCTGACCTYCATACCTTGGAAAAGAATGTGCTCCAGAAATGTGGAATGTGCTGGAAAACAAATTAGTGAGTGCTCTACTGACAGTCCCGGGATGTCTGTAGGAGCAGGGAATTAATGAAGCAAACAGAAACCATTCCAGACACTGGATGCTGTGGAGGAAAAAAATGTGTTTTGTGGCCATACAGTGACAGAGGCAAAACAAAGGAGGGGGGAAAGGAGACAGCAACTCGAACAAGAGCTGTGAGGAATTAAATAAACCCTATCCCACTCCCAAAAGCAAGGAGTGCTTTTAAAAACCAAAGTCGGCTTTCATTTGTGCGCCCTGGAACGGAAAAAAAATCTGGCTTTCRGGGGTGGGAAGGAAGAAGGTGACTCCATCCAGCTTGGATCCACTCCTGGTCCAGCTGCTGCTGCCCTCTCCTGGCTATTCCCTCCCCTGGGAACAGCGGTGCTTGGGCTGTCTCCTAAAAGAAAATAATTCAGAGAAGATCAGAAATGATTCACAGCATCACACAAGGCCTTTTTGTTCTTCAGTGAGCCCATCCTTGTCCTGCAGCATTCCTGGGAACTCAGTTTGTCCCCTTCCTCACTGGGGCTCTCTGCCATTRGTGGGGGGCATCTGCAGAATGGGTTGTGTCTGCCCACAGCAGCTGGAGGAATTAGTGATGTTTGGAAAAGCTATTCTGCCTTGGCAGAAAAAATAAATCTACCAAATGCTCTTCATGTTCAGTGGTTATGATTCATGAGACCTCATCATGAGTTTATGAGATGGATTTACGGAGATGCAGCTCTGCTGCTTCATTCTCCGCATGCCCTGTGTGAGTCTGCACCTCCCAGGGCTGCATCCAGCTCTGCAAAATAAACCAGCTCAGCAGTGGATATAAGGAAAGCTGGCTATTCAGCTTTCTGAATACAGCTGGATTCAGCTACATWGGGATATTCAAGGAAAGCTAGTTAGTCTTAATAGCACTGTTAATAAGCAATTAAATCCAGGCCGTAGTTTATAGTCTGTGACAGGCTCTTTGCACAAGGGGAAAGGGCTTAAAAGATGAGCTTTGCCTTCCCTTGGACCTGCCAGGAGCTGCTTTTCTGTGTTGTCATGAACGTGAGCACAAAAATCTCCTGCCATCCATCCCCCACTCCCCAGCAGGGAGAAGATCTCAGTGCAGAGCATCCTTCCAGCCCCAGGGTTTGAGGCACCAACAGTTGCAATTCACCTTGTGCTGCTGGTTTTTGTTTTTTTTTATATATATATACTTATGAAATCCCCCCACTCACTACTGGCACATTTTCCTCCTATCTAGGAGGTGACATTTCCAGTCMCTTTTTTCAGGAAATTAGATAACAAAGGCAGCTTAAAACCAAACCATGTGCCTGTTTCATCTCGCTTTCCAAGCTGAGGGGGTTTATTTTTAATGGAAAATTGGGATGTTTCATGAATCCCTGCTGCTTAGCTGGGTATCTTAYAGTCCTTCAGGCTTTGCAGGTCTGARGGATGGATTTTTTWAAGCTATTATTACACACTCTATAATTTATCAGTCTTCAATCTAAGGATATCAGCTCAGTGAGGATTTCTRTTTCACATTTATTCACTCTCTTAGTCTTTAAGTGAACATGAAAACGATTAACAAAACCCCTCTTCAGTTCAAAGCTTCAGTAATAACATTTGTAATGTGTGCAATCAAGCCCTGGTGTTGCAAAAATTGTCATAATCTCATGTTCAACACTCCCTTACTTGTCCTTCTTGGGGTGATGCCTTGCTCCAGAGGAGCACGACCTTAGCCTGGAGTTTTCCCTGACTCAACATAGAAGGTCAAAGCCTCAAGCTCTTGGAAAAGTCAGCTGGACAAAGGATGCCCTCCATGGAAACACACAGGGGCTGAACAATCTTGTCGTGTTGARTTTACATTCTTTGTTTTGCTGCTAAAAATCACTCCAAGCTGTGCCTGTGCCCGAGCCAGAGATATTTGGGTGTGGATGGAGGGCAGCCACCCCTGCATGCTCAACCTTCCTCCCAGCAGCCCCACAGGGGCACCTCTCACTTTTCCAAAAYGTAAATATTTCATTAGATTTCTTTCTTCTGGGAAAAAAACTCTGTATTTGGAGCAGGAGTTTGCACACCCTCTTCATTCTTCATCGGAGCTGTTCARGAAGGCAGCTTGGGATTTGCTGTCACCCTTCTGCTGCCGGATCCCCAGGCTGATGTAGGGCTCTCCACTGCCTCTCCCGAACCTCTGCAGACAGCTAAAACACAGGAGCAGAAAATCACTATTAGAAAACTCCCCAAGCTAATGCCACTCACCAGAAACCTCATTCTAGAGCTCCTAAAATGCTGTTGATGGGGGATTGAGTGGGTTTAGTTCTGTATGAGGTCTATTTGATAGCATGGACTGAACTATGAATTCYTTACTCCTCAGAGCCTCCCTTAAAGTGGGATAATCTTCCCAGCCCCTTGAAAAAGCCAAACTGGGGGCTGGTAATGTTTTAGTTTTTGTACCTCTAATAATTTAGTGACCTTCAACTGCTTCAAAGTGCTTATGAGGCAGAGGACGAGTCAGGGAGTCCTGGCAATGCTTTGATGTCTCTATCGAATTAAAATTTGACTTCAGCACTCAGCACAGAGGAAAATAAGCAGTGTGACTTCCAGGAGCACCCTAGGGACTCAGTTGTTTGACTTCTCACTGTTTAATGCCCGTGAATCTCACTGACACTGTTTTGCATTCTGTGCACTCGACAAATACCATGCCCTAAAACCTGCAGTGTTCTGGGACTGCTTATTCAGCTGTGACTTTGTACTGCAGGAAGGGCTGGGTTACATCTGTGTCACAGACATCCCACCCGGCCTGCCCACCCCAGACCTGCCCCAGCCCCA
>NW_026623433.1:220053-225654 GCF_030028575.1 Malurus melanocephalus
CAGCTTAGTTTTGAGAGCAATTGTCTCCAACTGATTTCTTTGCTTGTCCAACTCCTCCCAAAGCAAGCAGCTGGCTGTATTTTAACTCAGCTGTTTTATTGCTGGTGGGGTTTGTGTCTTTCCACTAAACCAAAGGGAGGGCTGCAGGGTGCATTAGACACATTAAGCAATCAGTACTTGGTCGTTAGATACTGCAAAACGTTGCTCACTTGCTTTCACTCTTCCCCCTGGAGAAGYAATAAGCCAAGACAAACAGCTCTTGCAGCAGGAGCAGCCATCAGAGATGACCTGCCATAAGTAAATTTTCATTCTRGGTTATGAGCTATTTATGAAGTGAGCCTGACAAAATTATCCTTGGGATATGTGTGATTGATAAGTGATGTACAACTCCTCCTCCTCTTTTCCCTTTGCYTCATTGCTCTGGAAGGGCAGAACTGACCTGCCAGAACCACGTTCCCTGGACGATGGTGACGCTGGCTCGGAACATTTCCAGGACAATGTTGTCACGCAGGAAAACCTCCAGCAGGATGCTGCCAGCCCCCGCAAAGATGCTGATGAGCAGCAGGGAGTGGATGTGCTGATCCAACATGGGCCGGTGAAGGACGTGGTAATAGAAGAGACAACCTGCCAAAACAGCAGCCCTGCTTAGAGCAGTGTTAACAACAACAGAGTCGAGTCCATCACTGCCTGATGGCAGATGGAGACAGGCCACCATGAAACATGAAAAGAAGGGCCTCCACACAGCACCATCCCCTAGGTCTCCTGGCATCCCAGCAGCCTGGAAGCATCCCGGGGCACCGTGGGACAGGAGGATCTGAGCAATACAGGCACCAAGGACAGGGGAGTTTTCTTCCCCCATCTGTGCCATCACTTCTTCAGATAAACCTTCTGTTGTAGCCAAGCTTCTGTTGTGCCTTTCTTTCTTRTTGCTAAATTTCACCTTTTTTTTGGGGAGCTGTAAATAATAGATTCCTTACATGCCAAACTGCATGTGGAGCTGCCCCTGCTCCTGCTGCCTCAAAAACTGCTGTGATCAGGAAAGGGAGAGTAACAGGAGCTGTGCCTTCATTAAGGAGGTTTCTATATAAACAAGACCTTCTTTTCCCATGGCAGGGGGTTGGAACTAGATGATATTTAAGCTTCCTTCCAAGCCAAATCTTTCTGTGATTCTATGATCCAAGAGGGTCTGGAATCCTGGCTGGTGACTTGCAAGGCAGCCTGAGGACGAAGTGATATTTATGATGTGCTGAAGAATAAATAATTTCAAATTGCCACGTGCCACACAAGCAGATGAGGCTGATGATGCCCGCAGTGCAATTAATGTCTCTCAGGAGGCAGGAGAGAATGGGGCAGGAAAACAGCCTATTGATGGCAGAGAAATGCAGAGTCCACCAGCTGTTTATTGTAACAAGGAACTTCCTTCTGCTGCTTTGCACCGTGGTAGCCCCAGAAATCCCAAAGCAGAACTTATCCGTCCTATCTCATTCCAGCCCATCCTGCCATAAATATCCCCTACAATGTGTCCATAGGCATCTGGAGCAATATCTCAATTTTAGGGCAATTTTTAGTCCTTCCCCAACTCAGTCCAACTCCCCAGTATCCCTCCCTGAATTGAGCACCACCTTCTACCAACCTTCAACGAAAACRGCCACGGCCAACATGAGGCGGTCCAGACCCCGTGGCACCAGCTGGGAGATGTAGGTGAGGACATCCACCACCCCAGAGAGGCCATAGAACAGGTACATGGTGGTGTGCTGCCAGTTCATCAGCTTCACCCAGTCACGCTTCTCCCCGCTGTACAGGTACAAATGGGGACCATCGGGGACAAACTGCTCCGCCAGCATCCCTGCAGGACACCAAAGAGCATCGAGTTGCCAGGGGTTTCTTTGCAGTGGTTGAGACTATCCTTGCTGCTGGGGGTTGTGAAGCAGGAGCTGGTGAGATTGCATAGGGAAAAAAGACTGGATGGAAAAATCAGGCCTGTGTTTAACGGCAGCTCAGCTTTGGGAGGGGGGGAGAGATTTGCCTTTCCACATGAAACTATACCAGAGGTCAAGAAAAGATGAACATCAAGGATGCATCCAGGCTGCCCAGGGAGTGTTGGAATCACCATACTTGGAAGAGTTCAAAAACATCTAGATGTGATGCTCAGGTTCATGGTTTAGTGGTGGACCTGGCAGTGGTTAATGGTTGCACTCAATGATCTAAGAGGACTTTTCCATCCCTAATGATTCTCTGATCATTCCACATTTAAATCAGATCCTCTGGAGTCAGGGCTCCTGTGCAGTGATCACTGCAGGTTAGGAATTCACTGGCATAGCAAGTGAAGTATAACCCTTACCTATCAGAGAAAAGACGATTTTGATTCCCCCTTCAATGGCATCCACACGCTGGAAAAAATGAGTCCTGTGGGATTTCTTRCTTATTTTCTGGCTGAGATACTGCAGTGGGTATTTCACAGACCACCAGAGCCCAAAGAGCAGGAAGAAGCTGCCTGGAAGTGCGTGACCCTTAAAATTTGCCATCTTGTCAACCCGCACTGACTGCAAGGCAAAAAAAAAACCCAATGTCATTATTCAATTCACACATGTTATTTGGCATAACACAGGAAAAAAATAGGATTTCCCTTTCAGGAAAGACTGGAGAAGGCTTGACCAAGCACATGGGAATAGGAATGAATGCTGGGAACACCTGGGACCTTTCTGAGGTCTTTGCCCCAAGATTAGGAAATGTTAAGAAAAGCCACAGTTGTTTCAAAAAGGCCCCAAATCTGCTGAAATCTCTGACACATCCCAGCCTGCACTTTTAATCCCAAGGATTCCTCCCAGCAGTTGGTCCTGCTTTTCCTGCTCTCCTGCAAGTATGAGCACAAGGATCTGCTGCAGATCAGGGCGGGGTGGGCTTTTCCAGATCAGGTAGAAGAAATAATACACAGAGAAAACAGAATGTCTAGGGGTAAACACCAGCATGTTTCTTTAGCTCCTCAAACAGCCACAGAAGTGGTGTGCAAAGTCCAAAATTTTTTTAATATCTCTGCAATTATTTCAGGCCATGGAAGAGATGAAAAATGCCCTGCATCTATTTCACTAACCAAAGCATTTTATTAAAAATAYACCTTCAAAAATACCTCAAAATCTGCTGGAAACAAAACACTGTGGGTTTGGGCAAACAAACCAAGTCGTTCCCTGCATCCTGACCTGTTCACACTCCTTCCCTCTCCTGAGCATCCCTAAGCCAGGATTTGCACCAAGCTGCTGGAGCCTCCGTGCCAGAGCACACACACGCAGTTTGCAGGATGCTGGGGGACCCATTTCCTGGGAGAATTACAGCAATTAAACCCAGCCAGCTCCTGTTTTCTGTTTGCTTAATTAGGTTGAGAACTGATCAGCTYTTTTATGTGGGCTTGGCCATATGTTTGAAGGCTGCCTTGGTGTGAGGTGGTGCCAKGCAGGGCAATTAGGAATGTTTTAATTGACAACAAAGGCTGGGCTTCTGGTGCCCAGGACTTCTTTCTCTGTTTAGTGACTTCTCAGTGCCAATCCACACTTAACACTGGTCAGAAACCTTCTGCCTTGTGGAGTGGATGCTGTCCATATACACAGCAGGAGTTGCAYGGTTTGGAGCTGGATCTGACCTCTCCATCTCAGACATCCTCATTACCCTGAAACTGCCTTCCCCAGCAGCATTCTGGGCTTCAGACCCWATTCTCTGGAAATATAAACCAAAAATGTTCTCATTCTGCTGTTGCACAAGAGATATTGTGTGTGGGGTTAAACATGAGTTGTTGCTGTGAGCCTTGGAGAGAGGGAGGTGTTYCTTTGGCTTTATTAGAATCTGATTTCAGGTTGGTTTGTCCCAGGGACACTTTGCTTGATCCCTTGAAGTCTGTGGCTGGTGAAGATACCATCTCCTAGAGGAGTCTGTCCCTGAGCAGGGAAATCACTGGGTTAGAGCCAATCTCCTAAATCCCTGCAACCARCCTTCCTGATCTGAACTGCTTTAACCAAACAGCGAATCCAACAGCTCGAGCTGAGCAAACATTGGCTCCATGTGCAAACATCACCCCAGTACATACAACCACATATGGGGCCAATGTCCCTGCAGTGCCACCAGCCTGGTCCCCATCCTGCCTTCACCAAGCACCTCTGAGCCACCTCAGTGGATTCATGAAGGTGAATTTAGGGGGGATTTAATCCAAGAGTGGAAAAGCTGTGCATGGAAAGGGTATGGTGGGGACTGGCAGCTTTGCAGGTCATTTAGCACTGCAAGGTTCTGCCTTATTTCATGACTTAAAAGGAAAGATTTCTTGACAGTGTGTGCATTGGGTAATTAAACAGAAAATCAAAGCAAGGTGCTGTTTASCAGCAGTGCTGGCACAGTCCAGTGGGTTAATACAATCATCTCTGCAGTGCTTTGAAAGGGAATTGCAGAATAGGAACATCCACCTGTTTCCCTGTGATCAAGGGAGCAGCATTCCTGAGCTGTGGAGAGGGCTGAAAAATCCTTATTTTCTAAGTRAGTAGAGAATCTCAYCATATACATGAAATGGGGGTAATRGCTTTAAACTGAAAGAGGGGAGATTCAGATTGGGTACAAGGAGAAATGGTAAAATACCAGGGTAATAACTGGAAGCAGAATACCCATCCCAGAATATAATAGCAATAAGGATTGCAGCCATACCATGCCATACTAATGCTATAATTATAACATGACCACTGCAATATAYAGTCAAATCTATAACTGATGTAGCTCTTGCAGTTACATGTTAAAGGCTGATACAAAGTGGAGCCTGACAGTTTCCCAACTGAGATTAATGCAGTCAAACCAGGATGACCTGAAGGATACACTGATCAACCACAATTAAAATATCACCCAAATGGGGTATACACAGCCAGCRTTTACCTGATCTGGGCTGAGCTCAGGGCATAATGGGGGCTCTTTTGGGGCTGCTGATCTCCATTCCTGCCTGAGAGCAGGGAGCACATGGCTCAGCTGGGACATGTGACCAGCAAAACTATTTGTCCTGCTTCTCTTCCTCCTCTGAAAACATGCAATGGGTAAGCACGGGGGAAAAAACCAACCACAGTTATGTTTGTGCCCTGGGGCAAACAGCTCTTGTTTATCCCCATAGCTCCAAAAGAAGTGAGACATGCCTACAATCAGCAGGGAAAAGAACAAGCTGAAGGTCCAGTGGGGGCTGGTATTGATGGCCACAGCCACCATCTCAGGGCATCCCTGCTGAGYGGGACTTTGTCCCTTCCCTCATCACCCAGCCTGCATGTTCAGCAGCACCCCCAGATCCCTGTTGGCTGGTCATTAATGCTCTTTGCCCCRTTTATTATGGTGCCCCACGCTGTGTCTGCTTAATGATTTACTGTTTCATTGGCTCTTATCACCTCCCAGAGGAGCTGGTTTCTTCTTGTTTTATAGCTAATGCACCCAACAASCTGGGGAGGCATCTGGAGGATGGTAAAGAGCCTGATTAGGCTTTCACTTACTCCTCTCACACTACCCTGGCAGCCACAAACTCTCTTTTCAGCCAAAACCTGGGCCATTTTACTATTCCAAATGTCTCATTTGCTTTCCTGAGGTGTTTTTTTT
>NW_026623433.1:225679-255972 GCF_030028575.1 Malurus melanocephalus
TATTGACTAATTAGGAGTAGCCACCCTCACCCATCCACTTGCCACATCTCAGGGAATGTTGCTCTCACTGAGCAGCAGGGTGGAATTTTGGCTTGGTTGGTTTGGTTTTTTTGTTCTGTTTAAGTCTATTGATAGTGTCCTATTCAGGGCATCACTTCCATTTTCCCCAGCTTGGAAATTACAGTCTRAAGTTCACCAGTGGGGAGATCTCACAGCCATCACCCTCACAATTAACTTTGCCCTTCAACCTCTATAAATCAGGCAGTTCAGATACACCAGAGCTGGTTTGCTCACCGTGCTTGGCTCTCAGAGTATCTGTGGGTGACAGGGATGGTCCCCAGGGAAAGGCTGACACAGGGAAGAGGAGGAATGTCTTGGTTTGCAAAAAAAACCACCCAGGCTGAGCTCAGKCTGAGCTGGGGAATGCCACTGAGATGTGCATCTGGAAATAATGAAGCTATTTCCAGCCCTCCAGAGAGGCTCTTGTGTTGAATCTGCAGCTGCTGGAGCACATCAAATGCAGACCTAAAGACTAACAGCAGCTGAGGTGCTGTGCTCCAAACCAATCCTCAGTCAGCCCATTCCCTATCCTGCATGTCCTCTGTGTGYATCCCTGAATACAACAAAACCCCACAGCCCAAATCTGGCACCTGAGGGGGATGGCAGTGATCTAGACACGGGTGAGATGTGTCTGCCTCTGAGGACAGAGAGATGGGAGGAGAGACCCAAAAAGTGTCAGGAGAGGCATCAGTGACAGTGGTAAGCTCTCCTGTACCCTGTGCTGCCTCACYCATTACCAGCACTGTCTTATTCTTCTGCAGAGGCACTTACAGCAGCACTTCCATTAGCTCCCGCAGGAGCTGGATCCCTAACGCATTAATGTCAGCCTAAAACCCCACTCTAACCTATTTTATCCCATTATCTKGGGTTCTCTTTTCCCTCTGTCTCCATCCGCACCAGGGAGTGTTAACGGTGACACTGAGCAATCGTCTGCTGCATACTGTGAGCTCAACTGTGTCTGCCAAAGCAGAAAAGCAACTTTTCTGCCTCTAAAGGATCCTTAAGGGGTTTGGACTCAGGTTAAAMAATTATCATCACCATTGGAAACTATTAAGCTCTATTGCCAGGAAGAATCTGAAGGACCATCAGATACTGCAGGAGCTTGTACAGTGGYTGCAGACAGAACATGAACTGAAATAATCCACTCCATCCCCCTGAAATGGGAAAGTTCAATGTGGAAGTTCAAACTGGGATGAAAGCTTTAAATTCAGGATGCTGGCCAGAGGTCTATTTAATAGATATGATGGATCCACCTGGAAAGAGACACTGGGGGAGAGAGAAATGTAAAAACTGCTGATGGAGAGGTTATTTACACTGCTCTCTGCTTCCTCTTCCTTATGCTGCATTATTTTGCCTCCTCTTTTATAAGTCCCTGATTTGGATTCTCCATGCCTATCCTTSCTCTGAGACCTGCCATCAGGGAAGCAGCAAGAAGCTACATCCCAGCAAAGAAAGCTGAGAAATGAAATAAATTAGCCAAAGCCTAATTACAGGGACTTGGAATGGGCACTTGGTCATTCCTTCTCTTTYGACCTCCATTTATTTATTTGTGGTTTCAAGACAGTGAGGTCTGACTTCAAAAATTACCTGTTGGGAGAAATGCACGTTATCCTCTCCAAAGCCATTTTTCTTYGCCTCTATGTGATGGTGAAGAGATTAAAGATTTTGGAAGGGGTGGATGCCATCTGTGCCCTGAACTGCCTCCCTGGCTCCGTGATGGTGACAGAGCAGTCCTGACTCCAACAACCCCTGTCACATCATAGGTACCAACTCAGAACAAACTCAAAACCAGCATTATCACAATCAAAAATTCCACAAAAAAAAATCAGTATTTATAGAATCATAGAATCACAGTATGGTTTGGGTTGGAGGGACCTTCAAGATATTATCATTCCACTCCCTGCCACAGACAGGGACACCTTCCACTAGACCAGGTTGTTCCAAGCCCCATCCAACGTGGCTTTAGGGTGGGAAAGCCATGACTTTGCTGGATTCCAYAACTTCTCAGGGCATTTCCCAAAGAGGAGATGAATGCTTGTCCTCAAATTGCCCCAATCGCCCCAGAWTGTGAGACAGGTTAAGCACTATGTGTCTTCTACATCCCTCAAGGAAAACTATCCAAGACAAAGAATTAAAACCATTTCCATTGCAATAGATCACCAAAATATCCRTAAAACACATAACCCTCAGCCTGCTGAGTACCACAGATTTTCCCTGGGTACCCCAGAGCTGTGGTCCCTGGCATCCCCTTCCCAAAGCAGCTGGAGCCTCAGCTGTCACACCCCGTGCTGCCAAGGTTAAGGGTTGGCAGTTTTTCAATGACAAGCTGGTAGGAAGAATGGAAGAAAGAAGGAAAAAACCCTTCCCCTGCAGCAAAGGGGCCCCTGCCCACAGCAAGTGAGGTAGCACAATGAGCTTTAAGGTTCCTTCMAACCCAAACCATTCTGGGATTCCACGATTCCAATCTGTGCAGTTTTAGGCACTAGAAGTGACTTTTGTTGGCATTTCTGTGGGGAGACCAAGGTGGGGAGGGAGTTTTTGGTTCAGTGCATGCAGCAGCAATTTCGGTTTAGCTGTGAGTCAGAGGGTTTGATTTTAATTTGGCTGGGAGTGGAGCAGGACGGCAGCAAAGGCTCCTTGCAGAGTGGCCAGGGGGTTTTGGGGCCCTGCTGCCCCCAGGCTGCCCCGCTGTCACCTCTGCCTGCTTTGGGGCCCCACATATGTTTATTTTTCAACTTCCTCCTTGGAAAAAGTTGCTGCCAGTTTGCTGGACTGTCCCATCGCCTCCCAGCCAGGAAGGAACAGCAGCCAATCCCCCTGAGCCCCTTCACRGGGACACCCCAGGGCAGGGGGACACCCCATGGGCTGAGGATACCCAAATCTCTCCAAATTTGCTTTCCTAAGGGGAGCAGTGGTTCACYCACCCAGACCCCTTTCTTACCTCCCTGTGGAGTTTGGATGGCAAATTGAGGGGGTCCTAAAGGGCAGGCAGAGGGTGGGGTGCCCTTCCATGGGGTGGGATCTCCCACCAGACCCCCCTCCCGTGCCAGCCGTGCCCAGCAGAGCCCTACCTGTCCCGGTGATCCAGTGCTGCACCTGCTCCAGGTGCTCTGTGCTCCTCCCCTGCCCGTGGCACACACCTCGCCTGCCTCCTCCCTTCCTCACCACGAGGGAAAGGTGACCTGGACACAGAAATCCCTCAGCAACACCAGGTGCTTTCATCTGCAGCTTGCTCTGACAAAAGTAATCCATGATTTGCTGACTTCTGGCTTCTGACTTCAAGGCTTTTTGCCCCCAAATTTTAATTTTCTCACAGTTTTGGCAATGATTAAATGCCTTCTATCAGAGTTCCCCATCACCCAGCTCAGGCAGGGTGGAGCTGTGGGATACAGGGGATACAGAGGAACTGTGCGGGGCATTAACACACAACACCCCCCCCTCCCCCCAAATCCAGATGCCCACACTCCTCATCCCCAAAACACTGCATTAATTATTAACTAGATTAACTAGATTAATTATTAACTAGATTATTAACTTTAATTCCTTCAAAGCGCTTCATTTCCCATGCTTCCCAGGTGTGATGGATGCCCCTCCTGGGATCCTCACCCATAACCCATATTTCAACTCCAAATGTGATTTTCAGACCAGGCCTCCTATAAAACTGAGTTTATCCTTAATAATACTTTCCACTTTCATCTCCAGTCCTGTGAGTGCTTTACAAATGTTAAATAATTAACCCTCATGACACCCTTGGGAGGGAGGGAAGCGTTATTATGGCTATTTGTAAAGGAAATTCTGACAGGGCCTTCTGTGCTTCAGTCCTGGGTTTTACTCACTTTTAGGGAGCAGTGCAGGTACTTACAGCCACAGGGAATTTGTMGTAAGAAAGGCGGATTTTAATGTTTTAAATATATCCACTCTGATTTATATACTATTTAAGGATTAGAAGAGCTGTCTGGCAATCCCCTGTCTTTTTCTTTTATTATTGKATTGCTATTTCAATWTATTGACATCAAATCTATTCCCACYCCTGGTCCCACAATGTTGTTCTTACATAATAAATAATTATCCATTAACTCACTTCCCAGAGAGCTGAGTGCTGTTGGAAGGGAGGGAGCATCCCACAATCATCCTCTCTTTTATCAGTGGTTGGATGCCCAAACCCTCAGGAATGTTTTTTAGGTGGGATGATTCAAATTTTCCAGAGGCAAAAGCCAAGCTGCAGGTATTTCTTGTTTCTTCATTAAATTGTTTCATGAATGTCCCAGGCACCTGATGATATTTTGTATCCTATAAGCCCTGGAATAAATCAGAATTAATTGAGGGGTTTACACTCACCCTGCTCCAGGCACATAGAAGGATTTACCCCCAAAAAACCACCCCTGGAATTGAGGCTGAGAAAAAATGGAAGCAAAACAACTGGTGACATGGAGGACCTAAGAAAAATGAATTATTGAGCTGGGGAGTTGCTACAAGTTAATGAAAAAACCGCATATTCAAAAATGCTAATGACACCCCAAAAAATGTCATGGAAATGTCTTGGTCAGTTGCTATAGCTGTTGCATAAGAAAGGCTGAGTGTAGGTAAAAACTGAACCTTTAGTTAAACCTGACTCTGAAATGGGAGCTTGTTCCCTCCCAAAGCTCTGCTGAGTCATGTTGGTGTTTCTTGGCTACCAGGAAATCTGCACCTTCAAATATTTGCACAACAAAATCACAGGGTGTGTAGGGGGGTGGATCTTACTCTGAGGAAATAAATAACCTCTCTGGGTGTATTGATTGCAGCAAAGACCATCCCTGATCTGGGGTTACACAGAACCTCAGCAGAATGTCTCATTTCSATGTGGTTCTGAACAACCATTTCCTGATAAGACGCACCGAAACCTGACGTAATCTCCAATTTACATCTGTAACTTCATAGAGCTCAACCACCATTAAAACCCTTAGCTCTTCAGACAGCCTTGAAACAACATGTAAAGGCTGTAAATTCATAAACCAGTTCAGGCTGTCACCATGCATGGGCACTGGTCCACCACTGGAAGTGGGGATTCCGGTCAGCACAGCACATCCAGCCTAAAAAACCAGTCCTAATCAGAAACTTTTCTAAATCTTATTGCCTTTCCATGAAATCAGTCCTGAAAAAAAGTCAGAATTATTATTCTAGGAATTTTTGAGGTCTCAAAAAAGTGCTTKTGTGTCCTGCCCATCTCTAATTTCCTGGAGTCTATTTTCTCCCTGCTTATCCCACGCAGAGCTGGAGCTTCTGAGCATATCCACATGAGCTCTGGCAGCAAATAACACCCTGGCAGTCTCTTTACATCAACATGCAAATCTGGGAATGACCAAGAAAACAGGAGTTGGCTGCTCTGGGAATCATTTCAGGATGCCCTCTGGTTAGACAATAGCTGCAGTCTCCATGGATGCAGTGTGGGATACAGGCTGGAGCATGCCGTGGGAGTGATGCTCAGAGAGAGAGCTCAGAACTAATGGCTCAGAGAAATGGGGGAAATGATGGAGTGTCAGAGCCAGGAAATTAGTTTCCTCATTTTCCTATGCTGGCAGAGGGGACGGGTGAAGGAGTCATTTGCCACGTGGCCATGCATCCGAGACAGGAGCTGCACAGGCTGCCTGCAATTYTAAGAGGCAAGAATATGGGAAAGCAAGCTGGCACACTGGCCAGAAACAGATATTTGTCTGGTCCCTCGCTGGAATACTGATGTATTTTCCAACCAAAACGATGATGTTTTCCTTCCCCTCCTTCTGCACCCACAAAACCTGCCCGTGTAATGCAGGCAGGGGATCTGCAGGAAAAAGGTTTTGTACCAGATGCTCCCACATCAAAGTGAGCCACTCCCGGTAGCACCTCCCTCAGCCTTCCTGGTACCCAGGGGATGATCCCTCACTGCATCCTCCCATCTCAGCTGTGTTTGTCACCTGAGTGCTCACCCATCGCGTGCAACCCAGATTTCCAGTGATGCTGAAGAACCTTGGAACAAGGGAAGGGGCAGAGCCTGCAGCTGCTCCAAAGTACCATCACCTAAATTTATTCCTCTCCTTGGGCAGCTTCAGCCCCCACATACGGTGAGATGGGGAGTGCAAAGTGCCCTGGGGAGGCACAAACTTGGAAATAACAAAGAAGATGGCAAAAGACCCACCAGACTGTGCCCGAAATGTGACCCAATTCTTGCAAATTCCTTGTTCCCACACAAAGATGTCCAGGAAGGAGTTTACCTGATGGTAAAAGAAGGAAATTATTAAATCCAACATGGAACATCTGCAGCTGCAGACAGCAAACAGCATCCGTGCAGAGCAAGGAGGAAAAGGGATTTCTTTGGTGCAGAGTTGGGCAAGGAAAGGTGATGTAAGCAAAGAAAATTCCCTAAGGTTTCTGTTACATCCCCCATGAACAGATTTGAGACCCCAGCTGGATAAGAACAGGCGAGAATTAAATAAAAGCAGGGAGGGCTCAGCCCTCATGTGACTCCAACTGCATCAGTCCCAGCTGGAAGCCAGCACTCWAGAGTGCTTGGACATGGCAAAAGCTTTAATAAGACACAGGAGATCATTAAAAGGAAATTTATGTAGCCAGAGAAAAGACGTGGAAGAGAAAGAGAAGGCAGAGCATGAGAAAACAGTGTCAGGCAACAGAGCGGGAGGTTCAGGGAGAGGTGGGGAAAGTTGAAGATTAAAACAGCACCTTGTAGGGAGCACAAAGTGGCCAAACTCCGTGGGAAATTTTAGTAAGATGGAAACAGACCTCACAGCTGATAAGGTGTTTAAAAAATAAACAAGAAGGCAAGAAAATGCTCCCCTAAAACACCTCACATGGAGAGCRACCCATTCGGTAGAGGTGCAGGGGAGCTGGCCAGCCCTCAGGGCYGTGCCATCATCATTGTCCCTGGGAGCCAGGCAAAATTCAATCTTCACATCCTGGGAGGTTGGATTTGGGGATTTTCCCCCTCCATCCAGCTGCCATTCAGCAATGATGGAGCAAGGGCACATCTCGGTGGCAGAGGGAGGAATGTCACCTCCCCAGCCGGRCTTGCCCTTGTTCCCCATACCCAGCTCACCTAATAAAGCAAGAGGAATTTGGGGAGAGGAATTTGTTCATCTTCAGCCCCTGGAGCTGGAAGAAATGTCTGTGAGTGATGGTGAGGTCACTGGGGGTGTGAAGATATATGGGACCAGAAGGCTCAGATYTGGTGGCTAGTTTCATCTGAAAAGAGAGAAAATCAGTTTGTCACCTTGCCATGTTAACAATGAGCCCTTTGCTTTTGAAATTAAAATCGGAAAATGTCTTTCATACTGATATTTAAWTTTTTTTCTTTATTGTATTCATCCTTCTTAGAATCTCACCCCCTCTTATCCTCCTCCCCAGCACTCCTGCTCCAACAATCTTTCCCAAGCAAACATTTACATTTTCTGCTACCTTTCATTTAATTTTCAATCCTGAAAGTTGAATTACCATACAAAATTACCACGAAAACCCATACCTAGGGCCAGGGAAGAAGAGCAAATTTAAAACCTGACATTTATTGACCKTTAGCAATGGAAATACAGCTCTGAWGTGCTGCAAACCAGCATCTCCCACACTCTGAAGAAGCAACTTTGGATGCCAAAGCATTCCAGCTTTCCCTGTAAATCCAACCCCACAGAAAAGGATCCTTTGGGAAGCAGGTGCTGAAGTTTTTGGGAGAAACCTTCACACCTGAGAGTTTGCGCTGGGAATTTGTGTTGTTAGACGGCTGAAGAGAGGTGKGAATTGTGGGTCGGAGGGGTTTCTGGTGGATGTGAGGATGCGGGACGCTGCCCCAGCTYTGGGCACCCGCTGTGAGCAGACACGGCCCGGGTGTGCAGAACGGAACCCCGGCAGTATTTGGGAACACTAGATGGTGCTGAGGGCTCAGGAAAGGAAACCACGCTCTCACCAAGGAATGCTCTGGGATGCGAGGGTGAAGGCCTGGGGGGCCAGGGGCTGCAACCCCATTTTGGGGTTGTTTGGGAGCCCAGGTCTAGGTGTGAGAAGCTCCTTGTGTCACTTTGTCACATTCTTCCCTCTCTAAAGGCACTTGGCAGCAGCTGGATTGTCGCACTGGTTTCAAGAAGACCAGCTCTATCCCAGTCCCTTCCCCGGGCTCGTTTTACACATCACAGGGGGGAAACTGAGGCACAAGGAGAGGCATTACCCAAGGCAATTCCCAACCCACTGGGCAACATCTCTTTTCCGGAAAGGAGGTACAATGTCCTTTTGCGGAGCCTTGGACAAAAGTAAAGGGTTCAAACCATCCTTTGAAAAATAAGGATTGTGACAAAATGCCAGTTTTCACTAAGGATCTCTTTACTGCTGCAGATTTTTACGTGCATGGATGAGTTATCCAGCTCCCGGTGAGAAGGGGCTGCTCATTAGGGTGAAACCACTCAGGGCTGCCCCCCTCTCCCTCTTCACCCCCATTCCTCCTCTGCGGGCTCCGGTTACGCCGCGGGTCCATAAACAGCGTCTGAAATAATTGTGCAGTTGTCACCGGCGGGCAGGGGAGGGGGAACTATTTTAAAACGGCCGGCTTAGCCCAAAGGGCCGAGGGGATTGTGGCGCTCCCCAGCTGTTCCCAGCGAGCGCGGGCGGGGACTTCAAAGTGCCAGGCGGGATGTGTCAGCGCCAGCCTGTCCTGCCTTTCCACCCGGGAAAAGCAGCCTGCCTGGCCCGGGACCGCCTAATGGTGTTTTGACGTTGTTTCAAGAGCAATTGCTGGGAKCCGGGAGATGTGGGGAGCAGCTGGAAGAGTCCTGGGGGTGATGGAGGGGGAATGGGTGGGAGGTGCAGGGGCGGTAGAAGCGGGGTTGGGAGACGGATGCAGACGTGGTGAAGTTGTACATCTCTTCAACTTCAGGAATTGGGGGGAAGAAAGCAAAGCAGGGGGTGCTGCAGTGCCTCCACTCYGATGCTGCAAGTCCCAAATTGGGCAAACAGGGACATGTGGTCTTCAAACTGAAATAGAGAAKGTTAGATGGGCTGTTAGGAGRACATCCTGCYCTGTGAGGSTGGTGAGGTCCTGGCACAGGGTGYCCAGAGAAGCTSTGGCTGCCCCTGGATCCCTGGCAGTGYCCAAGGCCAGGTTGAACAGGGCTTGRAGCAGCCTGGTCTATTGGAAGGTGTCCTGCCATGGGAGGGGYTTGGAACAAGATGATCTCTAAGGTCCCTTCTGACCCAAACCATTCATTTTAGGATTATATGAGCCCAAAGGGAAGCACATMTCATCAAAACATTTCTCCTTGTCCTGTACCACTTCTGACAGTGACACAGGTGACATCTCTGCTCACTGGGGCAAAGCTGGAAGAGGAGAGAAACACTAACAACTCATAATTCCATGGGATAATCAAGGTTTGGCCATGCCTTAGGCTTCCAGGCAGGGCTTCCCCATAGCTCCAGGAGAAGAGAGAAAACTTTGATGCTTCCTCTAATGKAATAGCTGATGATTAAAGTATTATCAGTGCCCAGCCTGCCATTCCCTCTGGTTATCAAGGGTTGGATGGCTGAGAAGACGAGGATACTGTTGTCATCTTGGCCTCTTCTTGTTGTGCTGCTCCACCTTCATGAGAGCAGGACTGTCCTCCCAGGGTCAGAATGGTCATTGAGCACTGAATCCCAGAGCCACAGAACGGTTTGGGTTGGAAGGAATCTTAAAGATCATCTAATTCCACTCCCCTGACRTGGCCAGAGAYACTTTCCTSTAGMCTGGGTTGCTCAAGGCCKCATYCAGCCTGGCCTTGGGCACTYRCAGGGATGAGGCACCAGCCTGCTGAAAAGGGGATGCTCAGCTGGGGCAGCTCTTCCAGATCTATCACCCAGCTCCCTATTTCCCCTCATTTCTCTACAAGCCACTAACGCCCACTGCCTGCACGCTTCCCACATTTAAGTTCCCAGAGATTGTCAGCAGCTTATCCATCCCAGTGACCTTCCTCTTTACTGTRTGGCACCACTGCCTTGGCCATCACGGTGAATTTGCCCTCCAACTCAATCCCCTGGGAGCTGAACAGCCTAATGTAGAGCAGCTCCTCTTGTCGTCTCCATCTTGTGCCCCTGAGTACCCCATGCACGGGCAGATGTGTGGGATGCCTTCAGCCTTGCACCCATCAGGAGTGGCATTTCAAAGCCATTTATCCTTCCACGAATAATCAGCTTTTTCAGGTGTCATCTAAAGACCATCAAGGTTTTTCCTGCATGTCCTGTACACCAAGAATTTCCTGATAACTATGATGTGCTAACGTATCCATTTGGTTAAATWGGTGGAGGTTTGACAAACTGAAATGGGGCTTTATCTGAAGCCAGGACAAGCAATTTTAGGACCTTTATGACATCTCAGAGAAGTTAAAGACTCAGATTCCCTGCACGGTGAACTCCGAGGATTTCCAGAACCAGACCAGAGCTGTCTTTCAGCAGCTGTGATCCATTTATTAGGCAGGTTTGAACACTTCTGACTGGGGCATGGAGGTGGAAAAAAGATCGCGTTAATTACCAATCCATTAGTATGATGTGAAACGGCCCCGGTCTGTCATCTCAKCTCCCTGAGCCGTGGTTGGCCAGGTTTTAGGCTTTCATTCCGGGATCCCAGCCGGACCCGCGTTTCTCTGCATCGCCATTGGGACAGCAGCTGCAGCCGACTGCTCCCGTTAGAAGGGACCGCCGGCGCTCCAGAAACAATTTCAGCAGCATTTGTCGCAACAGCCTCTGCTAATCTCTCTTTCATTTGTAATTATTTTCTCACTCCGGCTCTCCGACAGCGGAGCCGCCCTCCCAAGCCGGCCCTGCAGCCGCAGAGCATCGCTCGGGGATGTCAGGGCGACATAAAAAGGGATGCGGGGGTGGCAGAGGAGACGAGCAGGATGGAGGCTTCAAACGGGCTGGGGCTCCTCCGGGGGCGATTGAAGTGGGCCGAGGGATGGAGCCGGCAGCTTTGAGGCAGCCTGGGCCAGCACGGCCAAGAATAATTGAACCRATAGTTCATATGGTGACCCAACAGCTGTAGGGAACAGGCGATTTCCAGAGGATTAGGTGRGAGCTGTGAAAGGGAGGTCCCATGGGAAGGCTAAACCCCTCGTCTTGAATTCAGTCAGCCAAGAACACATGTTGGAGCCTTTGACTTACGTCTTAAGCAATTTTTCTTCCCTCACTCCACCGCCTTTTTATCKAAACTGTTCCACAAACCAGGATGTTTAAGCTGTTGAAACACAAGGCARGAAAAATGGGGTCCATGGCAATGAGATGACTGGTAGTTGATTCCTACATGGGGTTTTCCTATTTTATTTTGATCTAATCCTGGCAGTAGCATTATAATTTTTKCCTACAATTTCCATTCAGATTTTTTTCACAGCAGTCACCAGCAAAGTGAGGAAGGATTAGAGATGACCTGTAAAGCAAAGCTGAGCCYCAGCCTGAAGCTGGGATGTGCTTTACCTCTCAGCTACTTCACATTGCAACCTCCTCTTCCTCTGCCATGGCACAAACACCCAAAACAAACACTCTACACCCAGCTGTTGCTTCCCCCAGGGTAAGTCAGAGCAGGTTTAATCCCCAACCCCTCTGCTTTTGATTGCATGTGAATAGATACAGTGAGAGATGAAGATAAGGCACCTTGGGAATGGGCTCCAGCTCAGCTATGGAAACTGCTTCTATGTCCTGTCCCACGGACTGCTCCAATCTCAACCTGAAGAATCATGTCTGGAAGAGATCATTCCAGCTGTGCCCCACATTCCCCTCTCCAAAGGCAGAGGCTGCCTTGGCTCTGAACCAGGCCCTCCCAAACCTGTCTGAAAGACTGCTGATTCTCACTTGGACCACAATTATGGATTTTCCAGGCACAGTTTGCAAGGTCAGGAGCCTTCAGYAGCGAGGTCTCAAACTTCTCAGTGGTCAAGTCACACAGAAGTGTCACTGTAGAAGTGGGGATTGCCCAGGGAAAGCCTCCAGTACACCCTGTGCCCACTCTCAATCCACCTGCAGAGCACCTCGAAACATCTGAATCCACTGCAAACCCATCTCAATCCACCAGAAGGCACCCAGAGGAGTGGAACCCACCAARCATCACCAGGGATGAGCTCACCATGGCCAGACAGATCCAGAATGTGCTGCTGGCTTAACCTCCCTCTCTCTCTCTCTTTGCTGCAGGGTCAAGACAACCAGTTTTGATTAACCAACTAATTTTCAAACATCAACAAGATGAAACGCCATTTTCCATCCAGAGGCAGACTCTGGTCACCCTCATAGCACAGCGGATGCTCCAAACCCAAAATCATACACATGTATTCACCCCAAAACAACACAAATCTGAGACTCTCCCCATTTCCCCCTTTGCTTAAACCACATTATATTTAATGATGAGGATATAGTGGTGTCAACAGGTCACAGCAGGTTCCCTCCAAGCCCTGATTTGCAGGAGACAAGAAGACAGAGCTGGTGGGAAGTGCCCCTCACCCCTTYCCACCACTCCAGATCTGTCCTCAGACTTCATTTGGACCAAGAGAGGGGGATAGAGTTAATGAGAATCACTGTTTTTAGAAAACTAGTCCTCTGTTGGGTATGTACTTGACAATCCCTGGAGCTGCATCACCAGCAAGGAAACCTTCAGGGATTGGCTTTGCCTGACACCAGTCATTCAGAAAGAAAATAAACTTTCAAGCCCTTGCCTTGCTGGTACAAAACTATTTTTTACTGCCTTTTCACCAGATCATTATTCAGGCTAGTTTTAAATTCACAGGCAGTGAGAGCTCCCTGTAAAATGATAGCAATTTCTATTTTTTTTTTTATTGTAGATGGAAAAAAAAATATGACAAATTCTGGAGGAGAGATTTGCTGGGGGTTATTAAACCCAGAGCTCTGCAAGTAGATTTCGGTTTAGGGAGGTCGTAAAACACTGCTAAAAATTGCACAATTTACCAGAAAAAAAAAAAAAAAAAGGATTGTTCTGTGCCATATTTCTCAAGAGTGCATAGCCCAAAATTGTCCCTTTTCTTGGTGTTCAGTCAATCTGCAGTTTCTGCTGGGTCTCAGCTTGTAAGTAGAAGGGGTGACTGGGGGGGGGGGGGCCGAAAGATCCTCAGAGCCTTGAATGAGTCACCCAGCACTAAACCCATTCTTGTTAACTTCTGCATTTGGTAGATGGGGGTGATTTCTAGAGAAAGTCAAGTTCAAGGCAGTTCTGGCAGGCTTCAGTACATAAACCACAGTTCAAGTGGAAAAAGGAGGTAAAACCACCTACTTTTATATTATGGGCTGACAAGAGCTTAACAATAAGTCTCATTTGCTGGATTTTTTTTTCCCCAAGTACCATTCAATCATTCCACTTACTGGAGAGACCTTAAATTGAATCTCAGCCCTAGAAAATGCATTACTTATTGCTGAATTGATGTCACTGCCAAAGAATTTTCTCTCGGCTTACGCTGTCTGCAGCAACATGCCAGTGGCACGTTCAAGATCTTTCCCTATTTGTGGAGTGAAATTCCTTATGTTGGTTCCTCACTTTTCCCCCTTTCCCCACATTTTTATTGAATTTTTTTTTTGAGGGTGGGATGTGCCACTAGAGCTGAGAGAACTGAATGAAGCAGTGGTTCCCTACAGATTTCCACAGTTGATAGAAATGAGAAATGTTTCTGTGTCATGGAATGGTTTAGGTTGGAAGGGACCATGTGCAGGGTTACCTTTCACTACACCAGGGTGCTCCAAGCCCTGTCCAGCCTGGCTTTGGACACTCCAGGGATCCAGGGGCAGCCACAGCTTCTCTGGGCACCCTGTGCCAGGGCTCCCCACCCTCACAGGGAAGGATTTCTTTCTCATATCCAACCTAAACTTAGGCTCTTTGGTTTAAAACCATTCTCCCTTGTCCTGTCAATCTAGGCACTTGTCAAAAGACCAGGCAGACTGAAATAATTTGAAGGCTTCACCTTAAAGAAATGTCAGCTTTGCTTGAGCTTCAGTAGAAATGAAGCAACTTCATTACTTCATAAGCTCAAATCTTAATTTCTTTGTTGCCCATTCTGGTTCCCAAACCCCAGCACTGTCTCCCCTTACCTTCCCCCTTCATCTTTGGCCAAAAGGCAGACAGGATATTACTCAGCTCTAGTTTTTCCTTGGCCCTTGAGATTCATTATCCATTTCTTTTCTTGACAGTGCTTTCAAATCAGGACTTTTTCCACATTTCTACCCCAGCTAATATTTTCTGTGGCTGTAATAGCTTTGCTTTTTCCTCCTTTTGCACCAAGTGASCAAAGAATGGTTTTTTACCTTTTGAATTCAGAACCATTTCTGTCTTTTGAGCATGGGCTTTATCCGAACACCAGGTGGGTTTGTTTTGTTTTTTTTTTCTAAACAGGATGAAAAAATTCAGCAGGTGTTTATGTGGAACTTKATGCCACCAAAATTGCCAGAGAGGAAAAATTGCCACAACCCCACAATTTGCCTCCAGGGAATGAAGAAAGTACACRAACCCAGTGTGGGGACCAGAACCCTTCTGATTATTAAAGTAAATTAATTTCAATGAAAGAAGAAAAGGAGGTCAAGAAACTTCTGCCCCAAGATATCCCACAAAGCCACTGAATTAACTTGATAGGTRCTTTCAGTTTACTGAGATTTGGGAAACACAAATTCCAGCCAAGCACAAGCAGGGAAAGGAGCACACTTAGGTTACCCTTCCAGCCCCAGRGGTCTCCTCCATCACCTGTCTGGGGAGTTTTCACCCTGGTCAAGGTTGAAACTGGCTGCCTACCAGGTTTTTTTTCAGCTCTTGCAGGAGAGCCAGCCTGTAGCTGACTCACATTTTAGTAGCAGCTGCCACAGAGAATTTGCAGGTATTTGGAAACACCAAGGCCATTGACCAYACTCATCTCCCATCCCCGTGAAGYTATGCTGCCCTGRCTCARAGAAAACCCTCACAATCAGCTAWAACAGCTGATATTCTGGGGTTATTGCCTATTTCCAGACTAGCAGCAGACAAGGGTTTCAGTCACAATACTATCTGGTGTTTTTATAACATCCCTCTCACCCACYCCTGCTTGACTTTTAAAAGAACCCATCAACTCTGCCTTGACTTGGATAATKTTCCCCATCTCCCAAGCCCCAAAGCCTTGTAGTCCATGGCCATTAAACAGAGCTAGCACGGAGATTTCCCCACAGGTGCCAAGGGAGGAGCTCCAAAGAACAATTACACAAAACCCAGGAAGGGTTCACATCCTAGTGAAGTCAGTCAGATTTACCATCATGCCAGTGTGTGAGCACCTGGGGTCTGGCCCTCAATACATATTTGAAATATCACAATGAATATAGGAAATGTGCTGAACCATTTCTATAGTGCCTTGGCCTCTTTTTATGTGTTGTTTCCTGAAGCCAGATCAATAAAWCTGAACARTAAGGGGGTCTCAACCTACTTTTKGTAAAGYTCCTTGAAGCCAAGGCTTTGCAAACCCTTTCTTCCCATCCCCAAGGAGGACAAAATGCAGCAAGCCAGCATTTTTGCCAACCCTTTCATTCCCATCTTATTTCACAACCACTCTGTCTCCCTCCTATCATCCTCCCTCCCTGCACGTACAATTGCTGGTGTCTTCCCAAACAGATGCACACCTGCAGGAAAAGTTGGCATCTTCTCTTTCCAAGCTGTCATAAAGTCAAATAGTTTATGAGTCTATTGATGACAGATAAATTAATTGCAGAAAGTATGAATGACTTAATATTTTGTGTGCTAGTATCTTTTTTTCCCCTCCTTCTCTTAAATCCACATAATGTACAAGATATATCTCAGGCTATTTGGGTCCTGTTCAGATTCCCATGTCTCACCAACTACTTAAGGTGGCAGAAGATACCCTGTGGCTTTTGGGCTCCTGGATTTGATGTTTTAAGCATGCAACACAAATCTTATGGAAAGATTCTTAATGAATTCTGCTCAGTCCAGACTAAGGATGAAAGGAGCGGGGACTTTTGGGGAAGATTTTTGCTGGGTGTGAAAGCACTTCCAAACGCCACTGTTCTCACCAGGTTCATGCTACTCTCCTTATCCTCAGGGCTTGGGCTCTCTTTGTAGCCAGCAGATGGACAGGAGGTAATTCAAACTTCCCTGATCATCTTTGACATCAGCAGTCTTTTTTTGGTGGCCACCAGATTCTGGTTTACCACCATCCCTGGGCAGGTTCTTGTGGACTCAGAGGGATCCCAAATCAAGGATGTGGATGACCTGGATAAGATGGTGTAAGCCCAGGCTGGATCTGGCCACAACTGCCCTGTCATTCCTGCATGTACTAACCCATCACTATTCAGATAGAGATCTCTAGTCAATATATTAGATCATTGCTTGATATTGATCCAACAAGCCTCAATTATCTACGCAGATTTAAACGGATTTCAGTGTGTGGATTGAGGACAATCATCTGTGTTTTTATGCAACAGAGTATTGATGAGCAGTCAGAAAACCTGACAACTGAAGAATGAGTAAGATGGTGTTGCTCAGCTGAGAAAAGRGGGGCTAGAGAGGGAGGACTAATTAAAGCCATGCAAAAATATTTAARCGAGGTAGTGAAAAAACCTCTATTGACTCTCAGTAAGCTGAGTAAGGAGTAAAGTGAGAATGGAACAAAAGGGTGCAGACTGAACTTTGAGAAACATCTAAGTATAATGAAAAATCAGAGGAGACTCATCACAGATATATGGAATTTGAGCCATTGATGGGTTTTAAGGATTGGCTAGATAGACAAAAGTATCAAACCTGGGCAGGTAGGTTAGCCTTGGTGTTTCAAGGATGCTTTCCATCTCTGCTTTATAAATTGGCTAGAAATCATTTGACCACAGCCCTATCAATATTGTGACTGAARTGGATATTTACAGCTAGATGTGTTCTTACCTGGTCTTGCGCTGTTAAAGTCAATGGCAGATATTGTAAGTGCAGCCTCCTTTGTCCTTTGATCTGTCATTAAAGTAGGAAAACACAGCAGGAATGTACCTGAGAAATAAGAATGAGGATGGTTATGTTGCCTCTGACCCCAAATCTTCACTTGACTTTAGAAGTTGTTCTGAAATGGAACACCTGATAACATAGCTGGTCTGTGAATTATTCCTTACTCGAGCTAAATGGGTTCACCCTGCCATTACAGACAGAACGAGTTATGAGCAGCCACAAGATGAGATTGTTGCTCCCACACACAAGCACAAGATTGTTGACTCTGCAGTGCTACCCAAAGTGGACTCTGACAYCATTGCCAACTCTGTTACTGGATTACAGGTGGATTTCCCCTGAATTCTACTGCTGATTCCCATTGTCCTTGTCAAACCACTTCACTTCTCCCACTTTCCAGTCTGGAGGTGTATTATATAGCCCAGAACAGCTCCTGGTCTGGGCAGCACTTTACCAACACCGTTTGGGCTGAAAGGAATTTCATTGCTCTGCATTTGCAACAGATTTTGCTCAGTGTGGTGACACACCATGGGTGAATTCCAGAGTTTTGTTGCAATAACTGTTAATCGGGTCTGGGCTTTTCCAAGGGAATAATTATTTAAATGAGAAGGAGCAAGTTCCTCCCCACTTGCTTATTTAGCCTTTGGGATGTCAACAGAAAATAAGTCCCAAGTGGCAGAGGCCAAAGCATTAGCCAAGCAAGAACAGCAAGGTGTCTGCCCTACTTCCAGGCAGGACAATTGGTTCTGGTAGAAACATTCTGAGCTTAGGGGTGCTCGTCTGGGTTTGGAGGGAAATAGGTGTCCCTGCCTCTAGAGCCATTCCACCTTAATGGAAAATAAATAAAGAAAAGCTTTGAAATCAGATGAGAATGAAGCCAATGGAAGAGAATCTGGAGGACTGTGCTGTAGAAGACACCCTTGTTATAAAAAGCGACTCTTGATAATTGCTGGAAAACTGCCGGAGAGAGGGGAAAAAAATTAATCTATGACCTAATATTTCTGGAACCCATCCACCAACCTGGGTGCCCTGTGGCTATTTAAATTTTTCATCTGTTTTTCCAACAGGCATTTCACAATGTGGATTGTTTTGTGTGTGCAAGGCAGAGTGAGGCTGTGCCCTGTCAAGGCCCCCTCTGGTCTCTGGCTGGGATGGCTCTTGTTCAGGTGAAGGGCAGATAACACCTCTCCAGCCACTTCATCATCAACTGTCACAACCTGAAGACCTCATTAGGATGGAGACATGAAGAAGTGAGATAATTAAGTCGAGATGTAATTAGAAAGACGCGCTTTAGATTTACTGCTACTGCTCTCTACTGCTACTGCTACTGCTGTAAAACAGCAATAAAAGGAGAAAAATACCATAGTCAAAGTATGAGTAATGAGAAAATGCAGTTATTTATGTGAACATATGTAATTTCTGCTATGTKTTAATGTATAAATATATCTGGGATGATCCTATGAAGTCTGTGTCTGGGTGAAGTTTCCTAGATGTGTTTTCCCATGGGGAATCATGCTGTGATCTCAGCTCCTACTAGCAGATGCTGCTGTCTCAGTGCTTCATGCCAKGATCTGAGTCTCTGAGGACAAAAAAACAAAGCAAGAGTAGCAGTAAGATGTAAGTGGTAAGAGACAAAGTAATTCAGTAATCAACATTTCATGTAGCACAAAGCACTTCTGCCAGTTTCCAGAAAAATCTTCTCCAAATGTGCTGCTATAGTTTAATTCAAAGCTTTTGGCTAAACACAGGAATTAATATTTTTCCTTGCTGGTCCCAGCTTAGCAAGAAGCTTGTCTTCATGTGAATTACATTTGTTTCTGGCTGTAAAACCAGTGTGACCATATTAACCACTTCATGATCTATGGACTGCAAAGTCATTCCTAACTTGGGAAACGTTGATGCACTTAGGGAAAAATGATCTGTGCACTTTTGAGTCAAAAACTTTTAGCTTGTCTGACTTATGCTGGCCAAGAAATACCGATAAACTAGCGGTCCAAGAAACTCCATTGTTTATAACCTGCTGGCCCAAACTTGCTGGCCCAAACCTGTTGCCTGAATACCCTGTTTGTAGGAGGGGAGTGGCCCATCCAGGCACCCATTACTGTTACTGCCCTTGCCCTGGTCCCTAAAACTCCTGCTCCTGGATGAGGGATGTGCTGGAATTCATCCTGTGTGACAGAGGCACCCCGTACTCTGCCCTTGTGAGACCCCACCTGCAGAGCTGCCTCCAGGTTTGAGGTCCCAGCATGGAAAGGACATCGACCTTGTGGAGACAGTCCAGAGCAGACCCCCGAGATGCCCCAAGGGTTGGAGCCCCTCTGCACTGGAGCCAGGCTGGGAGAGCTGGGGGTGTTCATCTGGAGAGGAAAAGGATCCAGGGAAATCTTAGGGTCTCTTCCAGTGCCTGAAGGGGATCCAAGAGAGATGGTGAAGATTGTCTTTGGATGGGGGATAAGGGGATGGGACAAGGGGAATGGCTTCCCACTGACCAAGGGCAGGAATAGATGGATTATGGGGGAGAAATCCTTCCCTGGGAGRGAGGTGAGGCCCTGGCACAGGGTGCCCAGAGAAGCTGTGGCTGCCCCTGGATCCCTGGCAGTGTCCAAGGCCAGGCTGGACATTGGGGCTGGGAGCACTCTGGGACAGTGGAAGATGTCCCTGCCCATGGCAGGGGTGGAATGTGATGAGCTTTAAGGTTCCTTCCAACCCAAACCATGTCTGTGCTCTGAGGCAGCCTCAGCCCCTCCTCATTCAGCTTTACAGGTCTGTCTCAGGCTGAGGCTCTGCTTTAGGGATGGGGCTGATGTGGGTTTGCTGGGTGGGGTGATGCAAAGCATCTTCAATGCCTAGTGCCCGCACTGGGCCACTCTGTGATTCCCACGGGGCTGAGGGACACTGGGACCTTCCAGATGAATTTGTGGGTCTTGGGAGTGCTGGGCTTTGGGCCTGATCTCCAGGCATCTGTGAGGGTTCAGTCTGGACATGTGCAGAGACATYTTGGAGCACGAATCTTTACCTTGTAACCTCCCTGTCCCATCCCGTCCYRTCCCGTCCCCCCCACCCCTGTCTTGCCCTTTTAGCTCAGACTTGAGCTGTGCCGTGTGAGCCCACATTTTCCATTTGATTTTACAGCCCGTGGGGCTGTTTGTACAAGATTGGCTGGTAAGGATGTGAGCAGATTACAAATCAAAGGGAAGGAATTTGCCCCAGAAAACAATGGCAGCAGTGGCTCCCACTGAAACCTTCCTCAGATGTAATTAAACAATGCTTCATATTAGGAAAATGCTTGCACTTGCTGGCTCCCCTAGGCTGAACTGGCTCTTGTTTCCCCATCAATTAATTTTTTTGGGCTCAATCCATGCACACACAAGCAGTGAATCCCCTTGGCAAAGCACAGTGAGATGCTTTCCTCAACCCAGATGCCGCAGCAAGCTCAGCCCTCCGGTCTCCCACATGAAAAGGGAGTGACAGCATCAGCTAATGCAAGACCACAGGAGCCTGAAATAGCACCTTTCATCCCATTTTTAAGCTWCATGACACTGGTAAAGCAACAGCAGTGATGGCGGTTTCAGCCACCACCTAAAGACACAGGAGATGGAGATGGCTGTGACATTGGAGACACTGGACCTCAACACCTAACTCTCTGCAGCTGATGGAAAACAGCCAGGATATAAATTACTAGGTGAAAATGCCACMTTTTCCAGCTTTCCAGCACTTAGTTTCTCCCTGCAGTTGCACGGTTTTCCCTGCTGAATGGGGGCAGTGGCTCATTGTTGCAGCCAGCTGTCCTCCTCCTCCTCAGGATCTGCATCCCTGGGATGCTCCAGGGAAAGGCAAAGGCTTCAGGCAAAGCATTGCTGTGGGAGAGGGGCAGAAGCACTCAGGGATGGTTTAAGAATCCTGTGGGCTCTCCTGGTGAAGGGGATGCTCAGCACGACTGAGAGGAAAAGTAAGCTGGGAGAAAACACAACATCTCAAAGTCACCCTGCAGCAAACACCTGAGGGCTGTCAGAGACAGCACTGAGAATCCTTAAGGACTTTCCATTTCTTACAACAACCTGCAAAATTTGGGTCAAAAAGGGTTGGAAGTTGAAGGATATGGAAGATYAAAAGGATGACAGTGTTTACAGAGGAAGAGTAGGGACCACAGATGCTTTGCAGAGCAGGCTGGGACCAAAGCAGCCCTGGAGCATTGAAGAAAAGTTGACAGGCAGTGAGAACAAGTCCTTTTTTCCACCCAAAACACATTTTTCTCTAAAAATTAAATGAAGCAGGCTTATTGTTAAGCAAATGTTACCTTCCTGTCTGAGCCCCTCGCTGCTGCTGGGTCTAGCATGAATTGCTGTGGTGCAGGAATGGGGATAAAGGAGAATTATGCAGAAACGGACTCCAAATGGGAAGCCCAAATAGGCCCCAGGCTCAAGCAAGGGTTTGTGAGAGGATTAGTTGTGTGACATGAACAAAATGACCCTGGTAACCCCTGTGAGGGGGGCCAGGGCCTGCACTCCCATAGAGCCCACGTGTCCCCAGCAAAGGAGGGGAGGCTGTGGCTCAGGTCATGGCGGTGTGACCAGCCAAGAGAGCAGAAACCAGTCCCTAATTCATTGCAGGCTCGCCTGGGACCTCTTAATCATTTCACCTCATCCCCCTCTGTATTTCAGTTACTGTTTGTAAACTGGTRGTGCAAAAGCATTTTCTGCCTCAGAACCATTTTGCCTTTCTGTGTGGTCTGGGCCAAACCACGTAACCTCTGTGTGACTCTGTTTAGCAGCCGCCACAGCAGTGAGCACAGCATTTACCTCATCAAGGGTTGAGAGGCTTAATTATTCCCAGACGGATGGGTGCTGCATAAGCGCAAAGTGTTATGATGACTAAATCTTCCTGGAGGTGCCTCGAATATCTCTGATTAGTTTGTTTATCCCCAAGATTCTGTACCATGGGCATGACAAAGATTACGAGGAGCATGTTTAAGCAGGGGCACTGATGCCGTGCCAGATACCTCCAGGTCAGAGGGAAACAGATGATGGAAAAMCAATTAATTTTTTACAGCAAGAAAAATAGCTACAGGATTGAGAAACATTAATTATTTATTGAACTGCTGCCTTTTCAGAAAAAAAAAAAAACCAGTTTATACATACCTATATTTCTGTGCATATAAAATAATCACTCATTGCACATAACCAGGTAATGACTTCAGTAATCTGAGCTCCTGTTCTTTTTTCAGAGGTCAATTAAAATAACAAGAGCAAAAATACTTAGGTGCCTCAGGAAGAAAAAACTAGCATAATAATGGCAGGGGGTTGAGTTATGGAATATTTAGCCCATGATACTTGGTTCTGGTGCGAAGTGTTGAACTTCTGTGTGTGTCTAACTCAGTTCCTGGGAGCTGTGGATCTGCCCCAAGATTCAGGTGAGATCCAAGTGTCAGAGATGGAGAAGAGCCATGGCAGTTTAGAAGGTCAGCTGCAAGGTGGACACTGGCCATGAGCACCTCACTGTCCCAGAGATGGGATGCAAACACTGGATTAAAGGGATTTGCTGCAGCMATTTTCCTGCTGGTAATGGTGGAATCTCARAAGGGTTTGGGTTGGAAGGGGCCTTAAAGTTTGTCTTGTTCCAACTCACTGGTAYGGTCAGGGACACCTTCCACTGTCCCAGAGTGCCCCAGGTCCTGTGTGACCAGACCTTGGRCACTCCAGGGATCCAGGGGMAGCCACAGCTTCTCTGGGCACCCTGKGCCAGGGCCTCACCMCTCTCAYAGAASACAGTTCCTGGGTYTCTACCTGGATGARTCTTTTACTGGGGGACACGAAGCTCTTGCTGKGGGAGCAGTGGCATCTCCCTTTACCCTTCACTCTGTGCAGTGCTTTGCAGATCCTGAGATTTCATCTCTTGTTTCAGCCCCTGGGGATAAAGAGCAGCATTGCTGGATGCACCAGTGCCTGAAGGGGCTCAAAGAGAGATGGAGATGGACTTGGACAAGGGCCTGGAGTGCCAGGACAAGGGAGAATGGTTTCCACTGCCAGAGGGCAGGGATGGATGGGATATTGGGCAGGAATTGTTCCCTGTGAGGGTGGGGAGGCCCTGGCACAGGGTGCCCAGAGAAGCTGTGGCTGCCCCTGGATCCCTGGAGGTGTCCATGGCCAGGCTGGATGGTGCTTGGAGTACCCTGGGACAGTGGAAGATGTCCCTGCCCAGCAGAGGGTGTGGAATAGATGGGCTTTAAATTCCCTTCCAACCCAAACCATTGTGTGATCCTGAGTCCTGCCCACACACCTGGGACAGGATTTACTGTGCAAGGCAGATCCCCTAGGGATCCTGTTGGTGTCCTTGCATACTATGTCTAGGTGCAATCCACAAAATGTAAACTCAGAGTCACATGAAAAACAGAAAATATTTTAAGCCAGGTCCAGACTGGAGTTTGCCACATGCACACGCGCCTGGGGAGAAGGGCACCTCCAAGCATTTCCCAGGAATGGCCCTGCCCAAGAGGAGACCAAGCAGCAGAGGCAAACCAGGGCCATCATGACAGTGACTGGGCACAAAACTGAGGGGAACAGCAATCCCCTACAGACCCCCCATGAGCACACCCAGGCACCATTCATCTCAGAGGACCCCTCACCCATTAGGACTGCTCAGGCTACTGTGGTAATATCCCTTTTATCCAGGTGCCTGATGAATTTGGAGGGTCTTCCCCACTGGAGCTCTTCTCTGAGCTTTAAAAAGCTGCACKGAGGTCACCTCTTGGTCCAACCAGTGAGTCAACAGGTGAGACTTTGTGTGATCCCATTCCATGGGACAAGAACATATCAACTAGGTTCCACATCCAGGGCTGATCTGTTCACAGAWAAACTTATTTGCAGAAAATAAGATAAATTTATTTGCAGAAAACTTTTCTTTTTTCCCATTGCAAAAGAAGAAGAAAATCCTTATTTCTTTGTCTGGGCGCTCACTGGAGCCACTTCAGCAAGTTCAGTGCTTCAAAGAGCTCAGGTGTCTGCACAGATCTGTTCATTRTGTTTTCAACACAAAATTTACTCTGCGTCCTCTCTCACCTGCCAAAATCACCATCCTCAGCCCTGCCAATACACCTCACACCATGAGCAGRAGACTTCTCTGTCTTACTCTTTTTCACTGCCTAAAGGGGCTTAAACCAGTCCCCCACAGACCCTGATTATTTTTTTGCCAAAAGTACCCCAAAAATTATTGCAGTAACATCAATAATTATYAATACAGAACTGCAGTAATTAACAACCAGGCGCAATAATTAGGCATTTTCCTCCCTATGATGTGAAATCGCAAAGAGCAGCTGGGTTGGGTCAGTCAAGTTGAATCCCATGAGGATGAAGGTTTGATGACTGAAGCAAAGCTAAACACTTTGGCTAACCTGGGAACAAACTTGGCTTCTGAATTTTTGGAAACCAGGCCCACATTTTGGCATGGTATCTCTTATCACAGGAACTTCAGGTTTCCTTCCTCTCCCATCAGGATGTGCAAAAACCAAGGAAATGCCCCAAAATTCTTAATCTGCTTTTGGGGTGTTTTTGGTTTTTTTTTGGTGTGTTTTTTTTTTTTTTTTTTTTGTTTTTTTTTTTTTTTTTTTTTTTTTTTTTTTTTTTTTTTTTTTTTTTTTTTTGTTGTTTTTTTGTTGGTTTTTTTTTTCCAGACACACTGAGGTGCTTTGATTTGAGTCTGGTTCAAGTTTGTGGCAAAGTTGCCTGGAGGTGGAGAAAATAAGACAGGAGGAATTTCTGATGGCTCTTCTGCCTGAGTCTTTCCAGCTCCGGCTTCACTGCCCTTGCAGTTATGCAGCAGCAGAGGTTTTCCTCTGCAGTTTTTAATGCACTGCCAGGAGCAGGGCTGTCCTGGGCATGGAAGTCCCTGTGGCCACCTACCTGCCAGCTTCTTTGCAATTTATAGCACCATTTTTCTGACATGTGACCAATCTGTTTTCCAGCGTGGTCACTGCAAGACAGGGAACCCACCCACCCCCTAACCAGCCAACCACACCAAGCTCCCAACAGCTTCTGCCAACAATATCTGGCAAATTCCACCCTGTGCTGTTGCCAAGAGTCAACCAAAAAARCCAACAAAGTGTTTTTTTGTCATCATGAGGCTCTGGGTTATCCCAGCAACCATTAGGGCACACAAAAGACACCAACCAGACTTTTTTGGAGRGAAAAAGGTAGACACTGGGAGGAGACTGTGTCCCATGAGAAAAATGAGTTTAATGTCTGACTATTTCTTCCCCTTATCAAGAAGGATTAATTTCCTAGGATTCCCCTGCAAGGAGAAGCAAGTCAGTCAGAGCAGTCCTGGTCTTGGTACAGCAGCACAATCCTGGAGCTTCCAAGGAAACAGCAACAGACAAAAGTTTGATTCATAAAAGCTTTGGGAAGAAAAGAGGGAAGAGTAGCTGATATCATTATTATTATTATTAATAATAATAATAAAAAGCCTCGGGATGATTTCATAACATTAATAGGTAATGTAGTCAATTATGTAGACTTAATTTATTTCAGCAGAGTGCAGGTGGTGAGCTACATCTCCTTGCAGGTGCTTTTCCAATTAGCTGTATGTCTTCTAGGTGAATAAATGGCCAAGCGCCAAAGCTCCAAGCCACCGGCAACAGACTAATCCAAACTAATCCCAAGGACTCATCTTGCTTCATGTTAAAGCAACTAGAGTCTATTTCATTTATTATCTCTTGAAAGATCTCTCCTCTTCTTGGAAAAACAAGGAGGACTRCTTCACAGCCGAGGACATAAATGCACTTCACTCGGCATTCGGTAAGGGCTATTCAGAAGATTATTTCTGCCTGGATTCAATTGCTTATTATTATTATGTAATAGCAGATGAATATCCTGTTCTGCATTTGCTAAATGTTTTCTTTTAATAATCGACTCATATCCAAATAATGGGACAGCTTATGCAATCGGCCGCCTCGTGAGATCTTCAGGGAGACATCTGTTTTTCAGCATTGTTAATTACCATCATGGGGTCATTAAAATGTATTTATTTACTTTTGTTATTACAACTGGGCGAGCCCTACTGCTTAGCAAAGCGGCYGGCTGGTAAAACCGCCTGGTGTAGGCATGGTGTGGGCAGGAATTATCCCAGACAGCCACACACCACACACCTTCATCCACCAGGAGCTTTGGGCTTGGTGTGACACCTTGCTCCTCCCAAAACATGGATGATGCTGTGGGTGCAGAGCAGACAGATGGGAGAAAYGGGGGACAGCCATCCTTGCTGACGTGGCTGCTATGTGATTGACGTTTTACATTCCATCATGGAAACATCCATGTTCATCCTGTAGGACGCATTTTGTGGAGCATCACTGCCAACCTTTTGACTCCTGACTCTCCTCCTCAGACACTGGGAATTCTCACAGTGACATTCGGTGTTGAGGTCTCAGCAGCTCCCTGATATTTGACCTGAAGAAAGGGCTGAAAATGCTCAGTTTTGACCCGATGCAGGGAATTTTACAGCCTACTCACATCTTCGGATATTCTTTGCTAGACCTCTTTGCCTCCCCATCTTTGGGGAAAGGAAGGTTTTCTTCCCAGTTTTCCAAAGAAACTAATTTATCCTATGACTAAGCAAGTTGCTGCAAGAGGCTCTCAGAGGACCTTCAGCCCCCAATTCCTATTAATTTCCCTCAAATGTCAGCCCCTTACACCATGGACCACCTACGCAATGTTGAAACCCTCATGATGGAACCACAGTGCTAGGGGTTGGAATTAAATTCTCTTTGAGGTCTTTTCCCACTCAAAACAATCTAGGATTCTGKGTTGCTCACTAAAATGCCTTAAATCCTCCTTCCCCAGGGATTTGCCCAGGCACCAGGTCTGGGTCACCTGCAGATCCCCAGGGACTCTACGTGACTTTGGACACTCCTGGAAGTTCCATCAGTTCTTGGAGAACCCCTTAAAAAAATCCAGCCACCTCCCCAGACTTTCGAAATGATGACCCCAGGCTGGTGGGGAAGAAGAGGCTGCCAGGATAAGGCTGCCTGACATCATCCAGATCCGGTCCAGGACCATCAGACACCTGTTGAGCCTCCCAGTGTTATTCCACAGCAGCTGCTGCCCTAACCCACAAGTGCACAAGCGGGAACATGAGTTGTTTGGATCACTTGCCTCCAACATTGTTCTCTGAAGTGTTTGAAAAAGGCTTAATGAAAAGTGACTCAGAAATAACTGACAAGTGCCAGCCTCACCTTTTTATTGTTTCATCAAAATGGGAAAGASAGTGAAAAAGAAGTCAACCTTCTCTATAAGATCCACTGTCCCAACTTGCCTGCAACTTGCAGGCTGAGTGAAATGTTGACACAGGGTTGACAGGGCTGCTTGATTTATGAASAGCTTGAAGGAGGGGGAAAGGAAGGGTGAAGAATTAAATGTTATAAATCAATGAGTAACATCCATAACCCTGAAGTGCTTGTTGTAAACAATACAAAACACCGGCCTAATTTTTATAAGTGTAATTTACAACAAGCAATTCCTTCCAAATGAGAGAATTTAAAAGGAAAAAAAGTCACYTGTTAGAATATCATTAACTCAATCAGATGAGAACTTAGCCAGCCATTGTTCCTAGTGGTGGAAAATTTCATGGGAGCTAATTGTTCCTCAGTGGTGCCTCTGAGGGTGTCTGCATTGAAACTGTTGGTGCTGGAGGAGAGCCAGCCTGGAGGTGACAGTGGTGAGGGCACAGCCAGACCCTCAGCTCTGCCCAGCCCTTGGGAYAGCTGTGGGTACCACCCTGCCTGACTGAAAACCTGCTCCCAGCGGTGCAGCTGCCTTTATCCCAGCATCTCCCAGCTCACTTTCTCTCCAGGAACTTCTCCAGAGCCTGGACAAATGTRCCCATATTATGATCCAGCCTCTTGGGCAGTGAGGGGATCAGGGTAATAACAGATGAGCTAACTTCCAGCACAATCTGAGTACTGTGGGAAAGCCAAGGGTACTAAACCTGTTCCCAAATTCAGAAATGATACCAAGTCTGACAGTCAGGGGGTACTTTGCAGATGCARCTGTACTGTGCAGCTCAACAAACCCTGTTGACATGGGAATTAAAACTCCAGTGACAAGGAGATGATRTAAGGTCAACACAGATAATCCTGCYGTTATGTCTGCCAGCCTCACTAYTTACCATCAACCAAAACTTCTCCARCTGATATTCTYCAYCTTCTGTGCTCAAAGCTGGAAGATGARAGCAGCAAGTGGTACCATGGAGAAACAAACACAAAACTATTTTCCATGTTGTGCAAGCGTAGAACAAGGAATGGCCCCTTCCCATCCCAAAGACCTTCCAGTGCAAACAGCAAAGCAAGAGATGGAGAGAAGAAGGATGTTTTCACACAGTCTATCATGCCAGGGATGAACCAGTGGTCTGGGAACTTACTGTCCCCGCAATGGTTTACATTAATCTGTTCTCACTTGTGCCACAGCACACTAGGAAAGCACACCACAGCACTTTGGACAGGGGATGAGACAGAACACTTTCATCCTCTCCAAAAAAAACCATGTCCATCTGTACCATGGCAAGATTCAAGTGACCTGTTTTTCAGAAGCAGGAATCAAACCCCAGCTGAATTCCTAACCCAGAGCCTTGCTCACAGAATGTCTTTGCGTTTATCTCCAGCAAAGCTCATCTCTCAGGCTTGCTGTTTGCCTTCAGGTGATTAACAGGTTCCAGAGTGCTTGGGGATGGAAAGTTCTTCATATATAAATAAATGGATCTAACAGAGTTGTAATAAGACTGTAATTAATTAACATTTGCAGAATGCCGTGAGAGGAACAACAAARTGCGCTTGCAAAATGCAAAGTATTACTGCAGAAAATGTATTATTGTTGGCACTTYGGGGAGCATTAGCACAGCTCTTTGAGCTCTATCTGCTCACCTTCCATGCTGTTTCACAATTGTTATTTCTCCCAAAGGGAAGTGGGGTGCGAAACCTGATGATTTGCTTGCCAGCAAACTGCTCCTTCATTAAGGGAGGTAATGAGGGAACTGCATGAGGACACGGAGCAGGAGGGTGGTGCTGGGGCACAGAGTGCAGCRAGTGCAGAGCTCAGGTGCATGGCAGGACCTGGTCTTGACTGTGGGATAAACACACGGCCAGAGCAGGGCTCTCCCATTTTAAAATTAATCCTCAAGAGAGCAATAAATGCCTTATCAKGGATGTTGCTGATCTTTGCCAGAGACGTCTTCACCTCCAAATCTGCAAATGATCTTCAAGCAGCAAATTCAGCATCAAATTTTAGGGGTTTGGCCCATCTGTCCTGAACCCTKTTTAACACTTGCAAGCTGTAGGCACTGCAAGTGATTTACATAGTTTGGACAGCCTCAGTATACAGAATCCCAGAGTAGTRTGGACTGGAAGAGATCTTAAAGCTTATCCARTCCCACCCCCAACCATAGGCAGGGACACCATTCCCTCTCCCAGGTTGCTCCAAGCCCAACCAATSTGGCCTTGGACACTCCCAGGRATGGGGCAGTCACAGCTGCTCTGTACCAGTACATCACMCCCCTCACAGGGAAGAATTTCTTCCCARTATCTACCTTAGACCCACACGYTTTTAGAATCTCTTACCCTTTTTTTACAGTCAGATGTTACAATGGTTCAGTACAGGTGTGATGGTTTTGCTTGGTCTGGTTTTTTAGTGGTGGGGATGGGGACCATGGAGACCACAAAATGGTTCCTATGAGAAGATTCTGGAAGCCTTCTTCATTGTGTCCAGCAAAAAAAAAAACCCTGCCCCACTTTGTGTTTTAGGGCCAATATCTGATGGATCTGAGGGTGATGGACAGGCTGCTGGACAAGCCTGGGCCAATTGGAGATGCTGGTTACACCCCTGTGATGACATATGGTCTCATATTTAAGAATGTTTGAATATTTGAAGAATTCAAAACAAGTTAGTTTGCAGCAACTGCCATTAGCTTTAGCTTTTAGCCCCAGCCCCCCCTGCACAGGGGAGGACAGAGGGGGAGAGTGAGGAGATGAGAGAAAAATGGAGACATCAGGGTCAGGGAGGTGGAGAAGAAGGTTCTTTGCAAGCTTTGGTGCCAACCGTGGAGGAAAACAAGCTGTTCCTGAGGTGATGGTGTCCAATTGGAGATCCATGATGTTCGAGGTCTGGCCTTGGAGTAGCCGTGGGGGTGGTGGCCCACGCCTGGAGTGAGTGAGTGAATGCCTGGAGGGAGCTGTGCTGAGACTGTAGAGTGAAGTTTTGCTCCTGAGTATGGAGTATGGAGACAGCCAGCCTTGGAGGACTGCTTCCCTCCCTGTGGGTGAATGTAA
>NW_026623433.1:256541-272896 GCF_030028575.1 Malurus melanocephalus
TTGGGGGTTATCTAAGCTGCTSACACATATTCAAGTGTAAATATCAGGTTTGAGCTAATCATGACTGARTATCAAGATGGGGGAAAAAARMCTGCTCTRYAGACMGTTCAGCTGCACTGAGCCAGARTCTGTCCTTKTGCAAATCATARAGGCACAYATATAGCAAAGTTAAGATTAAAGATTTGCTACAAACAGTACCAGGAATATTTGAACAGTGGATGCAAGCACTCTTGGCTGGTACATGGACACGTGCATCTTACACACATACACAAATACACACATAGATGCATTAACACCAAAGGTGGGGACAGCTGTGACCCCTGGAGGGCCTGGAAAGCAGAATAAATGTGTTTCCACTGTATCTTGGAGGGAAGAAWCTGACACAGCAAGTTGCTTTGTAGACACTTCACAGATTGAGCAATGACATTTGTTTTTCTGGTAAGCTTTTAAATGCTTTGAAAGAGGTGAAACACGATCCATCTAAAACATGAGCTTAGAGTCATCAACACTAAAGCCACCCTCTCAATTACACTTACAAACAGCATTTTCCTCCACAGAATTAGGAGCAGTCTYCATAATCCCTGGGCCATTGCAGCACACTGATTCCACGCCTGCATGCAGCTGGGGGATCTCTTGGATGAGGGAACTGCACAGAGATAACTTGAGATGGCACCAGAAATGCTGTTGGCAAAAGAGGGAAGACTTTGCTGCARGAGATGCGTTGACCACAGAGCCCAGTGACATCCCCTTGCTGGATATCAGGGAGCTCCTCTGCCAGCCTGATCACACTCTCTTGTCCTGCAAAATTAGGGAGGGATATAGTAGGAAGGCAAGGAGGAACCCACCCAGGCAAATGAAAGCATTATTTGCTGCTAAAGCCTTTACCGAGTTGCAAAGCTTTCAGCTCATCTTCCCAGCACTGGTAAGACAGGCTTGGAGCACCCTGGTCTAGAGGAAAGGAGTCCCTGCCCATTGCAGAGGGATTGGAAYGGGGTGGTCTTTAAGGTCTCTTCCAACCCAAATAGTTCTAGGATTATATGTACAGGGGAGGGAGCAGAGAAGCTCAACAGACACGGTTAGAGGACCAGGGAACATGAAATATGCAAAGAAATGGAAGAAACCAATTTCCACTGATTCTCAATTTGAGACYGTGAAGCTGCAACACACCCAATGCCACAACCTGGCTGCCAGAAGAGATCTCTCCCATCCTGCCTGCCATGGCAATGTTGCATGGGAAACCACAAAACACACCAGCTGCAAAAGCCTCATAACCTCTACAACTCAATTGTTGTAGATGGATTAGGATGTGTAACACTTGTGGAGGACACTTGGCTACACCTGGCTAGYCTGGGACAGCAAAGCAACCCCCAGATCCTTGTCTGAAACAGCTCCATGGAGCCCTACATGGCCAGCTACACCTTTTACCCRTGAACTTATCTAAATTTCTCTTTCTCACATGGGTCTCGTGTCTCACYTCCTCAATCAAGCCTGGCTTCTCCCAGAAAAAAAAGTGGAAGACAGCTTGATTGCCAATATCTAATCATAATTTGGAATCCAGAAACCTACTTATCTTAGGAATTGCTTAATAATGCACTTAGTGTGCGAAGGATTATCACTGAATGTAATTAAGTACAGAGAGTTACACTGAGGGAGATAAGGTTCCTGTGCAAACGGACAAGGAGGAAGGTAATTGAGATTTGGGCTTCTGCTCTGCCAGCTCCTCACCTAGATCACTGTGAACTGYCCCAACATGTGTGCCTGGAGAGAGAAGGTTGGAAAATGGGAAGGGAGAGGGGGAAGTCTCTCCCATCTCTCCCCACTCCTCCGTTTCCATGAACAGTGCCCACAAAATCCACAGGAAGCCCTGGAGTGCMATGGGGAATTGCTGCACAGGAACAATGAAGCCCTGGAATGTGAATTATTTAGTGTTGTGGAAGAACAATTAGGCTCTGTGAGCTWTTTAGTCTAGTCCTATGGCAGATGGAGGTTGGAAAGTGCAGGCAAGGTGTGACACACATAAGGGACAAGTCGTGCCCAACCTCCAGCAGCCCCAAGTTGCTGCTTTGACTCAAGGGACCAAAAAAATATCTGTGGGGATATTGAAAACACCCTGAGGATTTGTGCAGGAGGTCATTGCCAACCTGTATTTGAGCATTTCAAGGGTTTCTGATTTTTAAGAAGGGATGACATAGAATCATAGAATCATAGAATGGTTTGGTTTGGAAGAGACCTTAAAGCCCATCCAGTTCCACCTCCCTCCCCTGAGCAGGGACACTTTCYACTATCCCAGGTTGCTCCAAGCACCATCCAATCTGGCCTTGGACTTCCAATGATGGGACAGCARCAGCTTCTCTGGGCACCCTGTGCCAAGGCCTCACCACCCTTCCAATATCCCATCTAATCCTGCCCTCTGGCAGTTTAAATGCAACAACCCAAGTCTTGCTGCTTTTGGAACCTCCTGGCTGGTTGCAGGATATTTAACATCACTTTTTGAGGAGAGAGGAAATGTCACCAGGGCTGACTTATTTTGTTGCTCTGCTGGCAGGGAATGTGGAGCAAACAAGAAAAAAAGAAAGGAAAAGAGCAGAGAAATGGAGGAGAATACAATGAGAGTAGAGGTCCCAGCATGACATTTCTGCCACAGAATCACCTACAYTTCTGCAGTCATGCTGCCAGAATTTGTGCTAACGTTGCTCAGCTGGTGGCAGAAAGGGGCTCTCCTCATACCCCAGTTCTTGAGGCTACATGAGCATCAGCAGCAGTGTGAGTGATGATATTTCTTGTGGAACCCATAAAGCCTTAGAGACCCTCCACACCAAGCACTGAGGCAACACAAACCCRAACAAGCAAATCCCTCTTCAGGGAGGGGAGCACAGAGGCAGCAGACAGTCTTCACCTGTGCAAAGAGGAGACAGGATGAGAAGAGAAAAGCAGCTATTGCTCACAATTATTTTTCAGTCTTTTGTGCCCATTGAAAAAAAAGAATTAGAAAGTGTGCATGGAATATCACAAGGAACAGTGGAAATGCAGGAAACAACTTGAAACTTATTTCACCAAGTCCTATATAGTCTGTTCCTCAATATTAGGATGTGGTCTCAATCGAGACCTCCTAATTACAGCATCCAGCTGCAGCATCATTATCAARGASAGCAYTAAACCTRGGGGAAAAGCTCTTCAAACARAGAARCTCTTGGCCATSCTCCCCAAGCATCCCYGAGWGTGGTTTGGGTYGAAAGAGACCTTAAAGCYYATCCAGTTTCACCACCTGTCATGGGCAGGGACACTTTCAACTAGACCAGGTTGCTCCAAGACCTGCCCAACGTGGCMAGAAGAAGCATTTCAAAAGCCAGAGGATTGTTCACCTTTTCCTCACCCAAGGACACTGAAAGAATAAGCAAATAAAAAAGTCAGGGGAAGAGGAAAATGGTTCAAGACCCCTTGACAAGACAAGCAGTAAGTGAGCACCAGGATTGTAAACAAACACATCAAGGAACAGAACACAGGTGTAAGAGAGGAAGGAGAAAATATTTATTTGCTTTTTTTTTTTTTTTTTTCTAGAGTTCTTTTCCCTTCCAGGCAAATAATATTTATGCCATGGGACTTTGACAGTCCTCTGGAAAACACACAAAGCCTTTTTGTTCCCACTTGCCTCCCAGGTGGGAGGACCGGTGGAGCAACTCTGAGGAATGAGGGTGAAAAGCAGCGACCCAGAGCTGCTATTTAAAGGGAGAAGAGGAAAAGGAGTGAGGAGCAGGGCAGGAGGGCCAAAGCTCTGCAAGGGAGGGAAGAGGAGAGTTCCCGAGCTGGGATTCCTGGACATGTCCCTCCAAACCAGTCCACTCTGATTTGGAACAGCATCACATCCCTCCTGACTCCAAGGGACCTGCATTGCCTCRAAAGCCACTCCTGAGCCACCAAATAAAATTTACCTACAAACATCATTGGGTCAGGATTTCATTTGCACAACAAATTCCTGGGAATTTTTACTGGTGGACTTTAAGCCGTGTTAAATCACAAAGATTTGCAGGGAATCTTGAGTGACGACGTTGGTTCCTTCCGACCAAGCATTTAGGACATGATAAATTTGGTCTGAGYCTAAACTTCCTCCCACGGGGAGCTCAGTGAGCCAAAAAGCATTTTTAAGACAAATTCAGAGTGATGTAATGGATATGTGCCTAAAGTACTAGGGTTTAGGTAAACCTTAATCCTTAATAAATTACAGATAATTTGTATGTATGGGGTTATAAAGCCTATCTGGATACTTTTAATAAGTAAATGGCTAAGTGAGACGAGGAAAGAAGAGTTGAGGAAACCTATTAGATGTAAATTTAAATAAGAGACCAGCTTAACATCCCCTAGAAATGCTCACTATTTTGGGAAATGGTGGCCTGATGGAATTAAAATGCTCCCTGGGAAGAGGACAAGCTTTTAAAGCATGGGAGAGTTTAGAGACAGACAGAAGGAAATGAGGAATTGACTTAAAGATTAAGTTTTTTTCTTTTTCTGGGGAAAATAGAAAGATCATTATGTGAAAGTTAAGTTCTTGGAAGGGCTCTGTTTGATTTTTTCAACATTTGAGGCTTTTTCTACATCAGTGACTTTTAAGAAAGTTATAGCTAATAGMTTTAGCAGCACAGCATTGACTTATCAACAAGGATTTCTGCCTGAAAAAAAGGAAATTTTGGTGAAAAAACAGGGCTGTTAACATTGGGCATTCTTTTTTTTTAATAAAAAAAAGAGAACATTTCATTTCTTTTTTTAGCTTGATTGCTCAGTAGTTCTCAAATGCAACATAATTCAATTATCCCCGACTCCCAGCATTCCTGTACCTAGTGGGATGCTTAGAGCATAAATGGTCATGGRCTGTTCACCCCCACAAACACCCACTGCAGAAAGGTTTTCCACTCATTAATCCACCCCAAAGTCCTTGTGCCGAGTGGGGGATTTACTGTAACCTGGGCAGGACATCACAAAGGGGTTTGCAGGATTTGGGATGTGCCACTCAGCGTTTGACTTTCACCCTTGGCATCCTGGGCACCCGTCTGGGCCCACAGGGGCTTTGCCTCCCTCAGGGCATCCAGAACAGGGAGWATCTCCAGAGCCTCTGAGGCAGGCTAGTCACTGACCCATTCCAGATTTTCAAAAGCAGCAGAGTTTGATTTCTGAACACAGAAATCAAAGTATCACTCTCAAAATCCTGGAGTAGTTTGTGCTGGAAGGGATCTTAAAGCCCATCCAGTCCCACCCCCCTGCCATGGACAGGGACACCTCCCACTGTCCCAGGCTGCTCCAAACCCCATCCAGCCTGGCCTTGGGCACTCCAGGGATCCAGGGGCAGCCACAGCTTCTCTGGGCACCCTGTGCCAGGGCCTCCCCACCCTCAGGGAAGGATTTCTTCCCCATATCCAATCTATTCCTGCCCTCGGTCAGTGGGAACCCATTCCCCTTTGTCCTGTCCTTCCAGGCACTTTCCAAAGTCCATCTCCATCTCTCTGGGATCCCCTTCAGGMAYTGGAAGGGGCTGTAAATTYTTCCTGGAGYKTTCTCTTCTCCAGGCTGGASTCCCTCCAGCAGCTCCACATCCCTGWGCTGTTGGGGGTCRCAGAGCTCAGTTCAGCTCTGCAGGAGGGGTCTCCCCAGAGCAGATGGTTACAATTCCCCCTCACGTGCTGCCCATACTGTGGGATGTGTTATCATGGCCGGATTTCTGGGGTCACTCACCAACACCCCACTCCTTCATGTTGCTGTCAAAATCCACCCTTTTCCTGATGTGTTATAAATCCCTTTTCTTCCAGGCCTGCCCCTCGTGCCGCTGTCAGGGCTGGGGAACCCACACCATTACAGACACTGACACTGAGAGAAGGACACAGTCACTGCCCCCTCCCTCCCTCCCTCCCAAAACTAATCTTCCATGACCCGCTGGTACATTTTAGCAGGTGATGGATCCGGGGCCAGATAATTCTGCTTTCTGGTTAATTAATCCAGTGTTACAAGAGCAACGAGAGTCTAATGCCAGTCCTAATCCCCCTGCAATAACATTGCATTCCGATTTCCAGGCAGGGACACCTGTTGGGGTGCAACTGGGATATTTGGGATCACTAAGTCACAGAGACTACTGGTTCCTAGTGCCATCCCTATTGCTCATGCTTTATTAGTCATAATTTCATATGTTACCCACTCCATACACTCGATCTAAGCCTGAAATATTGTTTTACAACATTAATTAAAAAGCATTGACGCTGAATGCTTGGTTCACATGCTCCGRTGTGATTTACGGGTTGTGTTTAATTACCTGACAATTGTGATTTACCACATCTACCTGGTAGGTGCCATGTGGATTTAAATCAATTAATGTTTGGTGGCTTTAGTGTACCTCATTGGGAAAGGAGGGAGGGTGGCTCATGAACGCTAAACTCCAGACACATAAAAAAAAAAAAGTATTTCAGGCATCTAAACTGCAAACAAGATAATGTGACCTGGGCAGAGTCCCACAACAGCTGTTTGTGGAGCATTGCTTTATTAAGGATCTTGGTGACTTTTCATGGAAGGTTTAACTAATTAGTTGAGTAGGCCCTCAATAAACGAGACACCAAGTTATGTTTAGCTTTAATTACACAGTAGCTCTGCGGGCCCATTCAGTTGCTCAAAGTCAGACATGTGCTAAAGGGTTTTGCTGACTTAGGTTCAGTGTGAACACACAACTCCTGTGACCATCTAGGAAGCTGTGGTGACATCAATTTAATGAATGCAGATTTTCAGCTGGGGAAAAMATATCCAGAAAACTGATGAGGAGGAAAGAAAGCAGCTGGAACCTTGGCTCAGAAGGGGCACTGTGAGAGGCACCTCCTGTTGTTGATCCTGGTCACTTTAGCAGGATAACATTCCCATTTGGGGAGAGGGGCAGCTTGATCTGCCATATGCCCTGGTGCAGTAAGATTTCCTGCTCCAGGAAGAGAAGGTTACTGAGGGCCTCGAAGGATGGAGAATTTTGCCATGTGTCCTCTTACCAGTTYTGTCCTGTAACAGTTCCCCTCTTTGTCCCTCTCCTTCTCCTTTCCCACCTTGTCCCCACCACAGGCTCTAAGTTCTCCCACTCACATTCTCTCCTGCTCCTATTTCCACCTCCAGTCCAGCCCCTCTCCTTCCAGCACAGCARTTTTAAATGCAGAGCTCTCTCACCCCAAACTCTAACTACTCCTTCCACTGTAGCCTCCTCCATCTCACATTGCAAATAGCAATTTGCTCTTTCTGATTTTCACCCACGACTTTCCTTCCCTGGGAACYCTGGGAGCTCATCAGAGCAAGTGGGTCACAACCAGTTTGATAAATCTGTCCTTTCTACCCCCAGCTGCAGGGATACCCTGTATCCTCCTTTTCACAGGTATTGGGTTCTAAATGCACCCAGGACAGAGGGAATGGGTTCCCCTCACCACTGCAGATAAATCTTCTCTTCCTTGGCACTCCCTCACCCACTGTYTCCAAAGGATCCCTATGCTAAACAAATCCATTCCCCCTGCAGCACAAAGTCCCAGAACCCATTCTCAGTCCTCCTCATATTTATTCTCATGTTTCATTGTTTTGACCCAAATCTCCCCTGGATTTTCCTTCTCACATGGTCTTTCCAGCTCCTCACCTTCCCTTTACCTTCAGCGTCTCCCACTTATCTTCTYTGCTTGATTTTTCCAAGTTATTTCCCCCCAGTCCAAGCGCACCCTAATTTATATCCCTTGTCCTTCCCAGCTCCCWCCCACCCCCAGCTCCTTCTCATGAAAAATCTCCTTGAACACACTTTTGGCAATTGCTGCCCCAGCTCCTCTCTTYCCTCCTCTGAGCAACCTCTTTTCTGCCATTTGCTCTCCTCTTCCTGACACTAAGTATTTCAATCCCATTAAATCAACATTTCCAAAACCAAAGAGGGTCAGTATTCAGGTGGAAAATTTCTTTGAAAAATAAACATCTTTGCTCTCCAGATGAATACATGTTACCGAATTGTTTCCCAGCTACTCTGTTTATGTAACCTTGAAGCTATTTTGTACAATCCTTTTGTTCTGACAGCTCAAGATTTGTTAYGAACTAGTATTTTAAAATCAAAATAACTCAGAGGTACAAGAGATGGTTACAGATCRCTCAGAGAATCTGTGCAGGGAGAAGTTACATTTATTATTTATATTTTTTCAAGAGGAAAGGCTTTTCTGGGGTTACCTTTTCTTCAACTCTTGAGTAAAGCAAACCCACTCCCTTTCCAATTTGATGGCTTTTAGGAAGTTGAAAATATAAACATGGATACACRAGTATTGTCTTTCTACCTGGCGTTTCTGTGTGAATAAAGGGCTTTGAGCCAAAACCAATCAGATAAAATCTTTCAGGAACTTTTACAATGTCACATACTTGTGCAAATCACCAGCGTGTTTATAGCAACAGGCACCACAACAGAGCTCTGYGCTCAGGCAGAGTGGGCAACCTCCTCCGTCTGTTCTGTGCCTGTATTTACATGTGGCACCAGGTGAGACATCACCTGGAACACAACAGAGAAGCTCAGAGGAGTGGGGAAATCATTGCTCTTCACTCACCCCCATCCATGGACATATCTGCAGGAACAGATGAGGAACATGGCTGTCACATGAACCAAGCATGATGGTTTAGGACCAGAGGAAACAGCCTCAAGTTGAGCCGGAGAGGTTTAGTGAACTTATCAGGAAACATTTCTTCCCCAGAAGGGCTGTCCAGCCCTGGCACAGCTGCCCAGGGCAGGGTGGGACTCACCATCCTTGGAGTGATTTTAAACTGTGTGGATATGGCACTTGGGGACATCATGTAGTGGTGGGACTGGCAGTGCTGGGGAATGGTTGAGCTTGGTGATCCCAGACAACTTTTCCAACTGTACAATTCCATAATTCTATGCTTTTGGGTTCTTTTGTAGCAAACCACTGAGCTGCTGCACCGATTCTTCCCTCTCTGTATGAAGGAGAGTAAACAAGACTTAATCATGTCACTGAAGGTGCTGTGAACTGTCAAAGACCTGGAAATCCTGGAGTGTAAGATGCAGCTTGAGAAGGAAATATTACTATGCAAGACAGTGTGTAACCACCTTAGTGAGGAGTTGTGCAATGCTGGATGTGGAGAAATTGTCTTTCAGGTTGTGTTAAGATAAAAAGATACTTCTTTTAGAATGCAAATGTTTCTACCAAAATAATTAGTCCAGAATAGCTAATCTGATAAATAACCAAAWCCAGACAATTTCTGTGTCCCAGAAGGATGGAGTTTCATGATTTTTGGGAATTCCTAGGCCTGTTGTTGGCTGTTTTGTCAGACAGTACCTAAAATGGTGGTTTTCCATCAAGCTGGGCCAGACAGAAACATAAATAACATCTATGAGGAAGAGATGGAAGTGATCAATTTGAATTCTCTTTCATGGAAAATGGGCTGGAAGGGTAGAGACAAAACATTTTAACCAGAAACACCTTCCCACCAGCAGTGAGAATTTTGCCCAATACATTGGTTTCTTCAAGGAATAAATGACCTGCATTAATGTTTCTATTTGTCAGTGGAAACTACTTTCCAAGAAGCTGAGTAGAGTCTATTTTCTTCTCAAAGGACAAGTCCTTTCCCTTTTGCACCTTTCATTGAGGCAGGAGGTGGAACCTTCACCTGCCAGGGATGAGTGCTGCCAATGCAGATGTCTGTCAACAGGTAAAATGAGTCCCCAGGCAGTGCAGGCTGATGGGAGTTCAGCTCCAGGCTTTAAAATGGCATGGAAAAGTGTCCTGATTGCATGGGGGAGCCTGGGAAAGACAAGCGTGATTTATTGCACTAAATCACACAAATAAAGTGAAGTGAGTGACTCAAGCGTGTGCTTGCCTTCTCAGGGGTCAGCACAGCAGAGAGGCACATCCCTCTTCCCACCTGGTGGAAAACTGCCCCGGGCCATCCTCCCAGGATCCAGTTGCTGATCTAGGGAACATCACTTTAAGCCAATGTATTTCATTTCCAGCCCCTTGGGATTCCAGATGAACAGTCAAAGGGGTGAAAAGGGAAGCTCCACCCAAGTTTGTRTTTCACAGGGTGAGGCACATTACGAACTGACAGTGGAAGGAGCCTGAGGTGCAGTGAGGGCCAATACAGAGCCCTGAGTTTTGATTAATTACCCCAGCAGAATTTTCTGTCTCTCAGCATTGAATTAACTGTGTGCATGAAGTGGAGKGGATGCTACTGGCCAAGAGGGAAGGTGAGAAAGAAACACACCCCCCAGCCTACAAACTCCTCTGCTACTGAAAAATCCTTTGCAAAAATAATTTTTAAGGGCTCTGCCAAATGSGTTTTAAACAATAATTAGCTGAGGATGAGCTATGAAGATGCAGAAGTGCCATTAAAAGGAGAAATTATTCACTCCACCACCTTCAGGAGCGATGCTGTCCCAGTGTGGGAGGAGAGGAGAAAGCACCAAGAGCCCACTCGCCAAACCCCGCTCTCCTTACKCAGAGGAAATTTTTAAATTGCCACCCACACAAATTCAACCCTTTGTGACTCATTGCCACAGAGAATGAGATCAGCTTTAAAGAGACCAGAGCTTGAACACAATGAAGGTTGTCTCTTAAGTTCTCCACTCATAGACTGCACCTTTTCCAGATTTTCCCACCTACTGTAAGAGGTAGAAACATTCTAATTTGTTTACTTCTTCACTTCTCCCAGGAAACAAGGCTCTCAGGAGATCACATCAGCTCACAGCTAAGAATTTCTGGGTAAACACCTGTTCTCAACATACAGTAAAAAGAATCCCAGAGCAGGCAGAGGCCTCGTGTCATGGGACCACTGCCCAAGTGGGAATGAGAGCTCTGCTCTGTGATCAGCTCCAACTCAAGATGCTTCACTCACCCCTGGCTCTCCTCTCACTGCTCTGTTCCCAGCTCAAACATGATGGTGGAGCACAGAGAGAGGATTTAACACCTGAATAAACCTCCTACAAGCTGCTGTTGTCGGGCAGGATCAGGCTATGAATCACAGACACCTCTGGATTTTGGACAAGAAAATAATTCCCAGAGGGATTCTGAAGCTCAGCTTCAAGCCTAGGGTCTCTCAACCCCTCTGGTTGCTTGGGTTGTAGGTTTGGGGTTTTTTTTTACATTTCCCCTTTGGGCTCAGGGTTCTAATTACTTTTCATTCCTTTTTTCTTTAATGATTAGGAAATAYTTGAGTGACAGATCTTTCATTAAAACATTGTTATCAGAAAGCATCCAGGAGCGGGTAGGGCTAGAGCTTCACTCAGGGTTTCCWTGCCTTGGGGAAGATCTTCCTGGCTCTCAGCTGGCCTCTGAAGAGCAGAGGTTTGGTGTGCACACTTTGAGAAAGAGACAGAAAAACATGGTTGTCCCAAAATTTGGTAGGAAAATGAATGTCCATCCCACCAGAGAGGGGAACGGTGAGGCAAAGGAAAGATCCTTCAAGAGCTTCTCCCCATCCCTTCTCGCTGGCAGAAGAGCTGTGATCAAGAAGAACACMGTGTGGGCAGCTGATGCCATATACACCTCATTCCTTGTCCATGTGGTGACCACCCACACAGCAAAGAGTTGTGTCCTCTCCTCTTGATCCCAAACCTGGGGGTGGGCACATCTTGGAGCCTTCTTTTGGAGCGTGGTTTTGCAGGAGTTATTTTTCTAYGCTTCCTCCTCTCCTTGTGCTTTGAGACCACAAGTTCCCTAAGACAAGAAACCTGCAATGGTCCATCACTCCTGGTACCAAGTTAGTGCCATCATTGCATCTTCTGACACAGACACTGCACAGAAAGGTCTGTGGAATATATTCCAGGGAGGTCAAATCAGTTGCTTGGGATCTGGTGCAAAATGATGGTTTACCCATCAATCCTTTCCCCTCCCCCTTGCTAAGTGCATATTTCTTCCATTTTTCTTTAAAGATCATTTTAATGTGAGACTTGAAGCACTGGGGCCCGAACTTGAAATAATTCTGCTTAAAAAGGTCTCACCTGGGTTTTTAATGGGTTGCTGAATGTCTTCTCCAACCTCTCCCATCTTCCATGGCGCATGCTGGCTGCAATTTCCAAGAAACTGGGCAAGAAGAAYCCATCCACTGTTCCCAGCTCGCCTTGCCCAGGGATTTTGGGGTGGTGGGATCAAGTGTCCAACACCAGCTCTGTGCCAGAGAACACACTTGACATGGCCCCCACTTTCCAGCCCTSCCAGGTTGATCTGGGTTGAGCTGGGTTTCTGCACAGCTAAGCCAATATACACCCAATGGCTGTGGGAAAAGGTTAAAAATCCCATTTTGCTCTCTCTTGCCTATTCGTGAGGCAATTCCAATCATTTAACAGACTAAAAGAGCCTGAAAGCCACCAGGAGCCCCTCCCCTGTGGAAAGAGAGGAGACAGCATCTCAGAGTTGGAGGTGTTTGGTGGATCAGCTTTTGGCAGAAGGGCATCACCAGTATCCRGGGCTGTCTGTACCATCCCTCTGCTGCTCTTCTGCTGGAGCAGCAGAAGACTGAAAGGGAGGGAACTTCTGAATTTTTAATTCTGCTGCTGTGAGTCTCACTTTTCCTGAAATTGGATGCAGGGTCGGTCTGGTTGAGGCATGGGTCTAAGCCCCTTTCCTGGAGGCCACCTGTCTGTCAGGAGACCAGTTTTTTGGGAAGTCAATGTCCATCCTCAGTGATGAAGGATATGAGCAGGACAATTCCACCTGACATGCAGGGAGGTCCTGGGGCCATGCCTGTCCCTGTCACCATGCCAGGCACTGCCAAGCATCAGCTCCATCCCTCTTTTCTGTTCTCCAGTCATGTTCTCAAACTGTTTTTTCCAAACCAAAAATTACTGTTGGGCCTTTTTCTTCCTTCGTTTTGCTTGGCTGGGTCACCTCTGTTTATTGCTTATYCCCACACTTGTCTCTGCTCCCAAGCATTTGGGGGCAGGCTCTGTGAGTTGGGAGCTCTGGACAGGCAGGATGTGGCACTGCCTGTCAGGGCTCCACCTCAGACCCCAGATGGTGGGAAAAATTCAGCCAAAACACCCAATTTCCTGTAAAGTATCTTTATTATTATTGTAATCATKGCTAGTGTTAATATTGCTTTTATTATTATGTTTTTATCTTGTGCTGAAATACCCACTTTAGGATTTTTTTCCAGCAGAAATAATATGTCTGTTTTTGAGGGGAACTCATGGACGAACCAAGCAATGGGGCAAAAACTATCTAAAATATTCAGAGTGGGCTGAAGCAGTTGGATTGGAAGGAGCCTGGGAAGGAGCTGGGATCAAAGTGGTACAAAGATGCTYAGGCTGGAGGCTTTGAGTGAGAGACGTCAGGGGAGAAATATAAATAGAGAGGGAGAGAAAATAATGAGAATACTTTTCCTGCACCCTCAGTCACCCATAAAACCAGAGAAGCTGAGTCATGTACACTACATGTGCCAAAGGAAAGGGGAGGAGAGGAAAATTGTCAGCATCACCGGCTTGGTGAGATCTTTAGGAAAAAACAAATGACCTTTTGTGCTGTCTGGGATGAGACTCTTCCATCATCTTTATGAATTCCCACCTTTGGCAACAGCTAAATAGCCTTGCATATCTACCATCAAGACACTAACAGCCATGCCATAAATCTTAACCCTAAACTATCATTATTTGCTGGAGAAAATTAATGGTGTGCTCTGCATATGAAAAAAAGAGCAAARCTTCTGAAAGAGGAGACCTTTTCAGGCTGAGTGTCCTCCCTGGGCTCGCTYCTACTTGTTGGTGGGATGAACACTTCTTGCATGCTCAGCTCTTAGAAATATCCATGGAAAGGTGTGATTTTCTGTCCTTGAAACTGTTATTATCTTGATTTTATCTGTCACTTGCAACAGTGAGTCAGGTTAGACAACACTGGGCAAAGTCTCAGCCACTCATCTTCAAAATGGAGTTAAGGAATTAACATTGGAGATTCTTGGGATCCCAGAAATTACAATAATTGGGGTTAAACACATTGCTAGAGTCAGAAAAAGTGCCCAGAGCTTTTGCCTTCCCCCTCTGCCCCAGGGAGGACACAGACAGCTCAGGTAGAGGTGGGAGCCAGTCCCTGGTGCAGCTGGAATGTGATTTAATTCCTCCCCTCTTATTACCACTTCCTTAGACTGGGTGCCTACGAGCCCTGAGGGACAGCAGRGGATGAGGGGAAAGATTCGTTTCTTAACAAATTCTTGTGCCATCTTYTTGACAGCGCCTTTAAGCAGTGGATGACACTCAGGAATGATGTGGCTTAACCTCAAGGGTTCAAGCGAAGGAGCATTTCCCTTTGCCAAGGAGCAGCAGTAATTGCTGGAGAAGAAATCCTTTCCAGCCCTGCCAGCAGCCACTGAGTKCTTCACCCACCTGGCAGGGACACATCTGGGGCTCTCTGCTCCCTACAGGAGCTGTGCTGCTCCTGGAGTACCCCTGGTTTTGGAAGAGTGTCAGGACAGTTGGTCTCAATGAGCTTTTCTGATGTTAACGATTCCCTGATTCTGTATGTGTGGATGAAGGGGATATCATCCATTCCCCAAAATTMGTACTTTTCCATGGAGGTGATGTGACTGACTGGGGGCACTTCCTTAACSTGCTGCAAAAGAGAAAGCAAAGGGGTTCAAGCATGGGCAAGGTGAGTGGAGGGACTCCAGAGCATCAGCATTCCCATGGAATGCAGGCTGTACATGCAGGAGGAATTGGAGGAAAAGGCTTTCCCCAGCACTCTCTTTCCACCCTTATTATCTGGCAATGAATAAAAAAACATGGTATTATTAAATCCCAGGGATTAAAGGTTTAACATGACCAAGAAGAAGCCTGGAGAGCAYTAATTAATGTTCACATGTGGTTCCTACCTTCTCTTCCCTTTTWTTCCCACCCTTTGTCTGCCTCAAAAGATAATAGATGGGAACAGCTTCTTCTTCCAAGGCCACTCGTCACTAGATGAGACTCCTCTTTCTCCCCTCCAAGATGTTTGTAACAATTCAGTTCACAGGCTCCTGATTCATGTGGCTTCCCAGTGCTTATCTGCAATGACAGCTCCCATTGTTCCCCAGAAAGCTCCAGCCTTTCTTACAGGTTATGTTCTCCACACGATGATTCCCAGCCCTGTCCTGCACAGAATCCCACRGCAGCACTGCCTCCACTGCTGGAGCACTTGCTTCTCTGCCTCCCTCTCCAAAACAGGGAGATAAAGAACTTCCCATGGATGTGGCATCAAGAGCTGCAAATTCCCACCCTCACTGGCTTTTCAGGAGCTGCTCTGTCTGACTCTGACCTTTCTTGGGAACATCTCCAGGTCAAGGCTATTCCTTGTTCATGGGATGAGCCTCTGGCAGGATGACAGAAGGTGACACACGTAATCCCAGCCAGATGCTCAGGAGGTATAAATGGCTCTCCACTGGTTTATGTCAGCTGAAAATACAACTTGAGCTCACAGCCCAGCACTGCGCTGTACTTGAACCCAGGAATTGTACCTGAGCAAAAATGTCAAGTTACTGCGAGAGGTGAAAACAGTGAGGGGCTGCTCCCTTCTCCTGCCCCCAGTGGAATGCAGATTACGAACTTAATTTAAAAACCCCAAACAAACCAGAAAACAACAAACCCCACCCCCGATATACATTCCCTCTCAGACTTAGATAAACCTTCCTGGTTCCTGAAGAAATTTGAAGCACTGAATATTCTGAATTGGAAGGGGGCCCAAAAGGATGATCAAATCCACCTCTTGAGCAAATAGCCCATGTTGGGATTGAACCTGCAGCCTTGGCTTTGCATGCACCATGTTTTGACCAGCTGGGCTAACGAACTTCATAAACCGGTGAGTGTTGTAGTAATAAACTCCAGGCCTTGGGTGATGGCATTGATGGAAATTGGCTGTTGAAAGATAATGAAATGATAAACTAATCTGGTTTTTCTTTTTCTGGGAATATTAGTAGAGATGGGGTGAGATACAAACCCCAATAATTACAGATGCTGCCTTCCCTGTGTTTTCCATCATCCCGCTCTGCCCCACTTGTCTGTCCATTCCCTCTTTTCCTCTGCTGCTGATCCTCAATGCCTGATGGAGATGTGAAGTGCCAGATGAAGATGAGGGGAGCTCTGTGCCATCCATTCCTCAACCTCGGCAGATTCACATATGGTGACACCATGCCACAGGCCCACAGTGCTCCTTGCCTGTGATTTTGGCAATCCTGCTGCCTCTATTTATAAAGCAAGATTGCCAGGGAGGCACGCTGGGAACAGGTGCGATGCCAAGACAGGATAAAGCCTCTCTCATTGCAGCAATTCCAGGCAATTCTGCAAAAAAGGGGAATTGTGGAGCCCTTGCCACACACAGCTGGGGGCTCAGGACTGGCCACAGAGCCAGCTGAGAGCA
>NW_026623433.1:273171-296628 GCF_030028575.1 Malurus melanocephalus
CCATCAGCTCCTGGGAGTTATCCAGAGCCAGCTGAGAGCATCCATCAGCTCCTGGGACTTATCCCATCCTTCTCCCAAAGAGTTGTGGTGAGCCCGGCAGCGCCAGGCTGGGAGGCAATGTAACACCATGAGGGAGAGCCAATGTGATCCCCTTTTCATCTTCCTGAGAATACAAGCACAGAATAAATTTTAACTAAAGGAAGTCTCTTAAGAATAGAAATTTACCCTGGATATCAACATTTCCAGTAATGGAAACTCCATCATACTCCAGACACASTCTCCATGCTCAATTAGCTGCTCTGTTAAAATGCCTCCCCTGCCGTTTCCATCATCCCTCCTCTCCATTAGGGAAAATCCAGTAGATCTAAAATTGAGACGCATGTCATTTAAGGCTTTAATGAAAAAAAAAAAAAAAAAGGTATAATGTTAATTAGGGAAAAAACCCTTCCTCAAAGACACAATTCTCTGGAGGCTGCAGTTGCAGCTCTTTGTTTCTGACTGGAGCCAAGAGCTGAAGAACTTCCTGACAATAATGGTGCCTGCTTGGAGGGGGTTTGGCACAGCCCAGCCCTGGGATAAAAGGTTCTGTAAAGCCTCAGCAGTGCTAACGCTGCCTCCATTCAAAACCGAAGAACCTGATCATGGGGGAACAGTTCCAAATGCAATGGCTCTRACAGGAGGTGATTGTTACCCCAGTAAGCAACCACAGCCATTTCTCTGCTCCTTCCCCAGGTTAAAAACAAAGGTTGAGCACAACATCACTATTCACAGCCTGCTCAGTGAGATAATCTATTTTTACTGTGACATCTGTCAATACAATAAAGTACCAAGAGCTCCTGAAAAAAAAGTGATAAAAATAGATTTGTATTAATTATAAACCCCAGCAATTACAGAGATGATGGGTTCAATTCTCCTTTCACCCACTGCCAGCATAAGGACACAGAACCAGGTGAAGAAGGAGGGCAGGACTGTGACYCAAAGGCACATGAGGGGTTGCCCAGGTCATGTCCTTGTCCCCATCCTCAATGAGCAATAGGTGGATTAGCACAGGAGGGAGGGTGCACTGAGAGCCTAATGAGGCTGCARGACTCCCTGCCACATGATGCTTGTGAAACCCAGGAGCCAAAGTGTAATTTCTGTGGATAATGATACCTAGGGTCACTACAGCCAGGAGTAAGGAGTATTTGGAAGGCAGATATGGTGTCAGGTACCAGGAATGAGCCAGCTGCTGAAGGGCAGGAAAAGGAGGAAAGATTGCTCTGCATCAGTCTGAACCACTCCTCGTATTCCCCATGTCACYGGGGACAGGTTGGAGTCTGCTGTTTGGACAGCCACTTTTCCAAACTAYTCCATGTTACTCCATTTCCACAGAATGGTTTGGGTTGGGAGGGACCTTAAAACCCYCTCACTGAATCTCTTGACAYGGGCAGGGACACCTCCCCYTAGACCACTCWGTGTTTGTCTTCAGCTAAAAACAAACCCTAAGACATCTGCTTTTGCTAAAAATGCCCAGTGATCATCAATTTCCACTCAAATCAAGATCTGGTGGCTGCATATGCTGACTAGAAACATTAAGGAGATTAAGGAAAGGATCTTAACTCTGTGTATGGTTAGTGGTGTCTCCAGAGAATGATTCTCCTCTACAGGAGAGAGGATAAATTGTCTCATTCTCCACAATGGCCACAGATGGAAGGAGATGRTCAGCTCAGACTTAACAGCAAACTTTGAGATGGTCAAAGGAAGGTGGGATGAAGCCCTCCCAAAGGAAGAAATGTTTCAAGCTGCTTTTGTATGGGGTTGCCCAACAGATTATAAAAATGAGAATTAAAGTATCTGTTTTAATTAAAAAAATAAAAGTGAAAATAAAGTTGATTTCTTCATCTTTGATTTGTYAGTCCTTGAAGGGCTCTTTTTTTTCATACCATAAAAGTAATAAAAATTTGACAAAGTGAACCARCGACCAGCCAAAACTGGAGGGGAAGCAAAATTGTGTAAATCATTAGYGACTTCCACCAAGAAATGATGACATTAAATCCTGGTGAAATTCACTGGTATTGGCTCATTGGGCTCAAGAATATGACTGACAAGGCGGTCTGGAGGTGAGCTACAGCAGCACAGTAGTGGGGCCTGAGGTTCCTGAAGTGGCTCAGACCCAAAGTGAACAGGAAAGGTGGGGCTGGAGATCCAATTTCAGACATTGAAATTGTCTGGTGGCTTCAGCCTGAACCTCTCCACACTGGAGAGCAGCCCACAGGAGCACTTGGATGATTTTATTGACACCCAGCTTTGGATGTCWTCCCCAGCTCACCCTCAACAGCAAACTCCACTTGATTGTGGGGTGTCATGATCCAGCTCCAGACCYGAATCCTCCAGCTTGCTCCCACACCTGCTGAATTGCAGGTGGTAAAAATAAAGGCCGTTGTAATATTTCCCAGTGCACCAAAAGCGCGTCAGTTTGGGAGAATTTAGAGGAACTTCAGTCAATGCCTTTCAAGGGAATTAAAATACATTTCTTGTGAGCAGCTGAACTCATGTCCATACCCTTAACTGCTCTCAGACAGAACCCCTGGGGTTTGCAACCCTGCCACTTTTGTCTTTGTTATTTTGAGAACTGTGTTTCATGTCTTTGTGCCTTTAGTTTCCATATCTGTAAAATGGACACTTCCCCTAATTTAGAAGTTCTGCATTAACTAAAGTTACTAAAGCATTGAAATCATAGCCATGGARTTCTTATTTTCTTGATTTCACCCTGTAAAGAGAGCAAAATCAAAGCAGACTGCTACAAAAAAAAAAAAAAAAAAAAAAAAAAAAAAAAAAAAAAAAAAAAGACAAAAAAAAAGAAGGCTTTGTGTCTCATCTTCCTCCACAGATTGAGTTTCTAAGGTATGCTAAGGAACGAGACCCCATAGGGGTTAGTGGTGTCCATTTAAATCTCTCAAATACCTACACGTAAATATTCCAAGTGCAGGAGGATTAACTCTAAATCTTAGTGGATTAGTCAAAAAGCTTCCACGGCAATGTGGAACTGCTGGAGGAAAATATATAAAATTGTCACTTTTGTCAACTTTACAATACAACTTGATCCCCCCATGTATAATGAGCTGTAAGCCTGGCAATATCCCTGGATCAGCTGAAGAGGAAAATTTCACTTGGGAAAAAAACAGTGGAATTCAGAGGGTCAGAGCATCAGAGACATGAGAGCTGGGAAACCTGAGGCCACCTTGGTCCCTCACTCAACACCCCCCAGTCCCCACCGGCTGTGCTCCTGGAGCCCATCCAGCCCTTCTGCAAACCTATAGWCACACACATATATAAATATATATTTGCACACTCCCAAGGAATTAAAGACAACTCCAGAAGATTAGGATGTGAAGGACATGATTAAACACATGAAAWAACATGAGCAAACAGACAACCTTGCCCCATTGTTTGAAGGCTATATACATTATAATGCTAAAAACAAGGCAGACAGTTTCCTTGCAAGAGGAACATGGAAAACACAGCAAGTGCAGCTTCCTGCAGTATTTTCCTGGGCTGGGAGACTGAAGGAGGCAGAGATCAGATACCACTTGCAACAGCTACATTCTGACCCATAGAATTAATAGCAGACTCCRTGRRYGGAAGAGGTGACCAAGAAAAAAWTCCAGCTCTGATACAGAAYCACAGAATCCMAGAGTGGTTGGGTTTGGAAGGGAATTAAAGCTCATTTCACCCTCYTGCCATGGGCAGGGACAYTATCCCAGATTRCTCCAAGCCCTGTCCAACCTGGCCTTGGACACCTCCAGGGATGGRGCAGCCACAGCTTCTCTGGGCAYCCTGTGCCAGTCCTTCACCACCTCACAATGAGGAATTCCTGTGAATTTACTGGCTGAAGAAAGAACACACCACTCTGTCCTTGTGGCAGCTCTGGGCCAGAAATATTAAAAGACAGCAAGATTWTTTTCAAGATTATGAAGGGGAAAAGGTCAGACCTGCTCCCAGATTCTTACATCCAGGATTGCATTTGATCTGCAAAATGCTCCTCGCTTTTTTTCTAAAAACCTTCCCTGCCTGGAATGGGTTGTCAGTGCCTGCATGACTGGTCACAGTTTATTCATAGCATAATTAGCAGGTGTGTGACTGCCTGTTTAGCCACATTTTTAGATCTCCAGCCTCTTGCAAGCTGTCAGAAAAAAAAAAAAAAAAAGCATTATTTTAGGAAAAATAGCACTGCAAAACAGAGTGACATTCGGTTTGACGTGTGAGGATAAATTAAGGAGAATACATTAAAGAAAATTCTGAGCACCTTCGTCACATTCCTGTATTCAAGGAGAAACACAGCTGAGTTTCAGTTGATCTTGGCTTCTTCATTGACCTGGAGCAGTAAATTTYCCCCCCTTTTAGTGTTTAAATAGTTTGTCTGTGAATGATCCCATTCATAAAGTGCTGGCGATGACAGTTCTGCAAAGCTAAATGGCACTTAACTGTGCACCTAATAAATCTGCAACAAAAATAAACAGAGAGGACGAGAGGGAAAWAACCGATTAACAATGACAGAGAGCTAGAAAGAAAAAAAAATTAAAAGCCCCACTGGCAGGTATGAAAGGACATTTTCATTAAAACTGTTTGGAATGGTATTGAGCAGCATCGCTCCCATTTCCCTCCCCTGTTTGCCTGACCTTTGAATTCTCAGAAGAAACAGGGCTGGGCTGATGTTTGGGAACTCTGTATTTGGTAAGACAAATGTGCTGTGAATGGTGCAGATCCATCTCTCCATCCAGGTATCCCCATCCATGGCACCTCCTGGATTAGACAAAGGGCATTTCCACACTTGTGGAAAGCAAAATTTGCATTTATGAAATGGTAACCCCGAGTCCATATAGAAAAAATGAATGCAAATCCTCAAGTTGTTGAAAGCRGGACTCAGGGAGGGAAATTCAGGCAGAAAACTGGAATTACAAAAATCCTGTAAGAAACAAATCTTATGTCACCAACATGATGATTTATCACAGAACCCCCAGAGCAAAGGTTTTAATAAACCAACTTAGCATGAAAAATTGTCACCTGTATTTRAGAACTGGGTAGAAAATTTGACATAAGACTTTAATAGCTTAGAAAATAAAGCAGAAGAGATACAGGGAAATGAGATTGTGTAAAAAGAAGTTTGCTGTGGCTAATCTCTTTTCAATAAGATAATGGATTTTCTAGACAAGGGAAATGCCATCCACCAGCAATTTGTATGGATTCTCCAATTCTGCAAAGGGACTTAGTTTCTTCAATGACAAAAGCAAGGTTTGTATGAGAGGGTCCAGAGGTGGCTGGAGATCATAGGCAAATGTGTTCAGAGAGAGACAAKTGGGCTCAAGGAAGTTTATTAACAGAGAATTCCAACCGAGATTAATTTTATATAAGACTTTAATTAAAACCCTGGGCAGTAAAAACAGAGTTGAGCCATCAAACTTTGCTGATGACAAAAAGCTGAGTCAGATTGCCATTACCAAAGGAATTGTTCAACCTGCTGGAAAACAGGAGATGGAGGAATGAGATAGGGGAGAAGCAAACCATGTGGTAATCACTGAATGATTAAATGAGGTCTCTGGCTAAAAATCAGGTAGCCCACCTTAAAAAAAAACCCACAATTTAACTCCAAAATGAGCCAGATGAAATGTCTGGGATGGAGGTGGTGGTGCTGCSAGACCTTCACTGCAGCAATGTGTATGGCTTTCATCACCTGCGTTCAAGAAAGACAAATCCAACCTGGAACAGAAAAAGCAAAAGGRTATGGGAGGGATCCTGGGAATGAGTTATCTCATGGCACAAACCTCCTGGAGCCTGGCAGGATGAAGAACACATGGAGATCTGATCCCCAGCTTTAAATACCCAGGGGGAGAAGCAGCAGAGAGGGAGAACTGCTTGTGCCAGTGGGCAATGCCAAGGAAAAGTAAAACACCATGAAATGGTACATACAGAAGCCTAGATAGAGAACTTAATGAAGGGCTGACACAGGAACTGGCCTCTGCAACGGCTTTCCAAGAGGAATAGAAACCTAAACCCCCTCCATTTGTTTTTAAACATAGAAATATTTATGAAAGGAGAAAGTATGAACAAACATGGAATTGCAGCAGCCTGGTTGTAACAACACTGCCAATCCCCACTTTATTCTCCTGTCATGATCCCAGATTGAGAAGGCACCCCCAGCACTACCTGCATAGAAGTTGCACATGGAAAAGGGGAATATTTGTGTTCTGTTTCACAAGCATCTGTTTCCTGCTCTGGTGTKATTGTAACTACACTGAGTCTAAACAGTGTAAGCTGTTAGGAAAATGAGCAGGAAATGAAAATGGATCAAAGTAGGATGCTGCAAAGAGGACACGCAGTGCTGGGAACCACTTGGGGAGCATCAGTGGTTTGGCAATACTCCCCCACTCACCTGCTCCATCATTATTGTGCACAACTAGAGTTCAGTTTCTTTGCTAMCAGCAGATCTTGAAAAAGAGCTAAAATGCAGAAAGCTTTGGATTTCTGAAAGGAAGAAAAGCATCCTGTCTTTTCAGGCAAGGGGCTGGATGTGCAGTAACTCCTGATTTGGGGCGACCAGGGTCGCGGGAGAAGTGTGTGACACCCTCCAGGGAGCTCTGTACCTTCAGAGGGAGCACTATTGGCTGCTTCAAAAGCAGAGTTTGTCCCAAAATGTCTCAAATTCAGACTTTGAAGCCCTATCTTGGCCCTTGTTCCTGGCCCATGTTCCACACAAGATACCTTGAGTGCTGAGTAAATCAGGAAAATCTCACTCTTCTGCCTCGGGCTCCCAAATTGCTGCCGGAGCAGATGGGCTCCGTGCTGTGCCCAAAAGGTCAGCCTAATCCAGCCCAGGGCTCGGAGCCAGGGAGCTGGGCATTCCTTGGGAAAGGGTGCAGGGAGATTGTTCCACAGCTTCCAGTCGGTTCTGTCAAGGGAAGGATCAGTTTTGGGTTTTTACTCATCCCAGGGTGGTAACATGGCACAGGGAGAGGAACAAGACCTGGGGAAGGAGAACAATGAACTCAGATTTATCAGGCAAAGGACTGGCTGATGCTTCAGCAATGAGCTTTTCCCACTTTCCTGGTAACAAATGCCGAGGCGTCCTCTGCTCTCTGACATCTTCATTTCACTGCGCAAGATGGGGACTTTTCACTGCAGGAACGGATCTAATTATWACCTCAGGGGTAAATCTTCACTGAGGCACAGGGAGAATAAGGCAGGTAACTCCCAGTCTGCGCTTCTAATCCCATTATCAGGGATTATTATCAGCATCATTATCCTAAATAACACAAAATGAAACACAGGGAAGAAAATGCCATTGTCTTTCCAGTAATGGACAGGAGAGGAAATAGTTTCTCTGAGTCATACTCCCCACCCAAATAATAGAAATATCTCTGTGTGGAGGAGCAGGTGACATTATGGATGAGCTGSTGTTAATTTTCACCACAAGCAGTTTCTGTGTGCAAATTCCAGCATAGAAAGCTTCTCTCCCTCCTCAGGTGGCCCAGACTCCAGACCTTTGCTCTCTTGGAGGTTTGCAGAGAGGTGATAATCTGCAGCCCTTGTTTGGCAGGGATCAATCCTCTCAGACTGAAGGCAGGCTCCTCCAATCCTCCCACGCCAATCCAGGGATGGGCAGAGCACAGGAAAAAGGGGTCAGTTCTGGGATGTGGAAAACAGCCCTGGTGAGGCAGTCTGTGGTTTGGGAGCACACTCGGGTGTCTGCCACTCTAAACCTGCAGCACTGATGAATCTCAGCTCTGGGAATCTCAGGAAATGCAATTCCCCAGCTGCCAAAGCCCAAGGGACCTCCTGTGGGAGCAACATTGATCAGGAGGATCAATGGTAGGAAAAGCTGGCAAGAGAGACAGAATTATAGCAAACCAAAGGTCCATAGGAAGAGGAAATTCCCATCCCTCCTGRCAGGAGCTTGGACCCAGAGCACCAAAGCTTGTGCACACTCTGGCATGCTGAGCACAGGGACAAATGGAGGAGAAGTTTCTCCTCTCTTATCTGGTGCCACCATCTCTCAGCAGAATCCCTGTGAGCAAGAACTCCCACCCTGTGACTTACTTGTGCATTTATCACTTYTAATCCACTACTTTCAGCTTYACTACTTTCACTGAGCTGCCAGATSTGTAGGAGAACCTGAATTTTCCAGAGGCACCAGGAAAGTTCCACAGGGAGCTGTGWGACCTGACTTTACAAATAACTCCCCTCCCTCAATTGCTGGCTTGCTAAAAAGCTCCTGAAAGCCACAAAAATCTGCAGGGTTTGTATSCAGGAGCCTCAAGGATGGAGCCCTGCTGTTTTCATGACATTTTTCTCYTCTTTTTCCCCATTACTTTTATAAGAGTGAGCATGAGAAAGAGCACTACTATAGCWTCCTAATTACAAGGTGACCCTGCTGGAACAGCTGCCCGAGTTGGGACAGGAMGGGATGCTGCTGAAAGCTTTCTCCCAGTGAGTTCCTTCTCACATAAATAGCAGGTGCTGACTGATTCCAGACAGCTCTCAGACCTGCTGTAACTTAATTCCCTTTCTGTGACAGCCTCTGTGACACCTTCCAGTGCTGCAGGGTCCCTTGTATTCTTTGTCCTCACCAAACCTGCCTGAACTCATCGTGGTCTGCAAGGAKCAGCATCAGAATTGGGCACTGCAGCTCTGATGTAACTGAAGAAGGTTTTGCTTTAGCTTAAGTGAGAATGAGCTTTGGGTGTGGTGAGGAGGGTGAAGTCTGAAATGTCCAAGCACCTGGAACCTTCTCCACCTGACAAGGCTGTCACCTGCTTGGGAAGGACATTAATGGTCCSTGTGGGAAGCACAGAAGGCCTAAAATATTTCACTATTGTTTTCTCCACAAGGGTTTGGTTCCTTTGGTTTATGCAAATATKGGAAGCATTTGCCCAAGGGGTACCGTCACTTCCTCTGCTTTTGTTAGCACTCAGCAGCCTCCCCCACCTTCTTCCCCAGGAAATTTTGGCTCCTGAAATTTCTCCTTCATAAATTTGTTCCTCAGTAATCTCTGGAGGGAAAGCCCCCACTCCCAGCTGCGTGCAGGAAAGCAGGCTGYCCATGATTTCAGGAACTTCTCCTAGTGACTAACACTTTCTGTTACTCTCAGTTGTTTGACAAAACAAGAGCTCCAGTGTTTGCAGCAYTGAAGGGACCTGTCAGAGCAGCCTGGAGGGGTTCCCTGTCCATTGGCAGCTGCCCACACCTCTCCCTTTGGGAAAGRATCATTTTAGCCATGGATCCCAGCAGCTCCACAGCCTTCCTTCCAAACAAGACTATAATTCTACTGCCTTCAAAAWTGTTTGTAATGTTTGAATTAGTGGGGAAAGCCTAGAAACCACAGGGTGTCTGGTTTAAACAACAAAAAGAAGAAAAAGCAGAATTAATCTATTTCTGCCAGGGAAAAATAGATTTAGATTTATTAGGGTTCAAATCCCTGCATTGAAAATCACCCTCATGAACTTTAACTCAAGGCTTGTATCCAGTTGTGGATTCCTAGACACAAGACAAGGGACAAGTTGGGGTTTTTTAAAGACATTTTTAAATTGTAATTTGAACCAAATATCACTAATTTAAGAGATTTAAATGGCAGCTACAATGTAATAGTGGAAAGCTATTGTGCTCCAAARATTGATGTCCCCAGACCACCTGTTCTTCAGGTTACAATAAAACCTGATAAATCCTACCTGGCAGTAGCAGACCTTGGGAAGAAAGAGGAGCAAGGTTCTTGCAGGATATTCATGCCCAACATCAAAGATTTTACAGGATTTAGGCTTCTCCAAACCTCTCCATTTGCTGAGACACAAATTTGGGACCAAATCCTGTATCATAGCCTAAGTCTAATCCAAGAACTGTTCTGTACCCAGCTATATTTTAATTTATACAGCATAAAAGGAAACTTATGAAAAACCTGTCATTCATCATCCTTGCACATGTAGCTAAACCACAGAAAAATATCGTTACAGAACCAAAGCTTTATCTACCAAAAAAAAAGAGAATGACTTTTTGACTTTTTACCATAATTATTTTTCTCTCTAGTTTTCATTTTTCATGTAGGTTGATGCAGTTAAGCTCTTTCCCTTTGCTTTTTCTTTCAGTTCCTCCTTCTCTCCTCTTTTCTTTTTAGTTCATTCTTCTGTACTGTCCCTTTCCATTTTGCTGCTGAGGAAAGATGATCAAGAAGGGGAAAACTGAAAACGCACCCAAACAACAAATGTCTTTGTAGGGGCCTKAAGTTAAATGAATAAAGACTTTTATTTTCTTATTCACCCTTGCTGGGACCTGGGGGAACCATCGTGCAGGATGAGCTCAGTGCTTTGCAAAATTACCTCAGCAGTGGGTACAATAAAAGGTGGGTCCCAGCCAAACTCCGGATATGAGCACTTCCCATCCCTGCAGGGGAGCCGGCATTTCGACATCGGGGCTTGTTCCCTTCTGTCAGGACTGGAAGCTAAATACCCCTGAACATCATCAGGGAGCAATCCCAAGGCTCCTGACTCGGGACAGATTTCTGGGATGAGCAACCAGCAGATCCTGGGACAGCAGATCCTGGGAGGTCAAGAGGTTTTTAAAGGAGTGAAACACCTCCGGGGTTGGCGCAAAGGCACCTGGACAGCCCTTGGCTGTCACTGGGGCTGAGGATGAAACTGTTTGTGCAGATACCCTGTGGTTCACCTAAAACCAGCTTGTGCTGTTCTTCCTGGCTCTGAGGAGCACAAGGCAAACGTAGCTTTCAGCCTACAGCCTGTGCGAAAGCATTTAAGGGCTAAATTCCAGACTAACCTTCAAACCCAGCTCAGCTCAACGCAAAGGTGGAAGAGTCACTCAGCTCCTGGCATTTCAGTGACTGGACCAAAATAAGCCCAAAGTAAGAAAACTTTAAAGCATAATAAAGGGAGCATTTGCCTTCCAACAGCAGCTGGGATCCCTATGTTATTTCTACTAGAATTCGTAATTTTACTCCAGTTGCAGACATCACATGGAATAGACAGCMAGAATGAAAAGATTTGGCCAACAAATAATTCCATATTTTCCCTCCATCCAAACACACAGCCTGAACGTGCTTTCCACGATTACTCAAGAGATTATCAATGAAAGTCATTCAGTGTGAGCAGCAGCAGAGAGCATTTTGAAAGCTAATTCTGCACTTAAATAATCACRTTGGAAAATAAGATGCTAAGATTGCTTCTCAGCCAAAAGAGGAACAAAAACATCTTCGCTGTCTTATGGACTCATTAAAAACTAGCCCAGACAGYGAGAGAATTGCATTTTTACCCAGACTGACTCATAAGTGATTAGAATGGGATTAACAAGGGAAAAAAAATTAACAAATCACTGGAACTGTTCCCACTGTAAAGTGGAGCTGAGTCAGAAACAATTATTTTCATCTGGGAAGTGGGAAATGTCATTTTGTAAAACTTACTTTACCCTTTGTTGAGAAATRGCTGACTTTGTTTTCTTGGGACTTAGAAATTTACCATTACATTTTAAAAAAATTCTGTATTCTCCTGTTTATCAATTTCATTGTACAGCAAAGAAACACCACACACTGCTTCCTATTTCAGGGCATGAAAGTGATATTTTTTTCTGGTTCTACTTTTCTTTGCTCACTCTCTCATGTAAATCTATCAAAATTCCTCATATTGGACAAATCCACTGGGAACAAACTCCAAAAAACCCAAATCCAAAAATGCATCTGCATTATTCATTTTATTAAAAAAAAAAAACTTTCGGTTGAAGAAAATACTGACTTTCCAAATGCTGTGTTTACAGTACAACTCTGATTGTTTTGTTTTTTTTTTAAATTAAAACAATCCCAGGATTGCATTGGAGTGGACTTTAGAGTTCATCCAGTCCCACTCCCTGCCATGAGCAGTGACCTTCCACCATCCCAGATTGTTCCAAGCCTTGTCCAAYGTGGCTTGGAAGAGAACAGATTAATTACAAAATATTTCACTTTGACTCAGACAAGTTGAAATATCTTTGATGCCTTTCCTGACAGTCAGCTTTTCTTTTCTAGAACAATCTGCACACAAAATTTGATTTAATCAGCTGTTCAGGCTTACACATCAACTGAATAGAAATTCTTGCAGAGTTTTTTTGCAACCTAATAGTGAAACTCATTATTAGAAAAATTATTTCCACTCAATTGCTCCCTGAGTACTGTGGCATTTAAGACTTGTGGAAACATTTTCTGTGGAGATAAGAGCTGATGCCACTATCCAAGAACAATAGAGGTTGATTACAGATTTCATAGACCATCTAATCTAATCTAATTCCTGTATAAACAGGCCATAGGCCTTTTTAAATTAAATGTCATTTCTAGTCCAACAGATAGGTTGAACTASAGCACAATTCTGRAAAGAAGAGGGAAAAAAAGACATTYRCAGATAAAGAATGTGCAACAGYTCAGATGTATCATAGCTCCAGACAAGCAGTGAAATCCTGCCTTGCCACCTCTGCCTCTCACTGGGGCTGTCACAAGCATGTCAGGGCTCTGTGGAGAGAAAAATGCTCAAAGACAACCAAATTTTGAKGCATTTAATGGCAGAGGAAACACTTCGCAGCTCACAGCCTGTGGCTCCAGCACAAAAGGCAAGAGGGAAATGTTTCATCCCATTCCCAGCTCATTGTGACACAGAAAAAGGAGCTAAAAGGTAACAGATACTGTGTATTTTCCAAGCTCCTTGCAAATGAGTGCTGCCCAGTTSTGGTAAATTTGGTTTAGGTGCAAACCTGTACATGCATTCAAACCAGTGGCTGCCTTTTCTGAGCTGATCATTGTGTACTGGACACACAGGCAGTGAAACATGTCCCACCCTGGAGTTTCACCATGGGATGCACACAGAGCTAATGCAGAGCTGGAAYCAGACACTTGCAAACACCCCAGAGCAAGAAACTGGGGGAAAAAGAATCCCTTTCTCCCCACTCACCACTGCTTGGGTAAGCCATTTGATTGTGTGTGTGAATCCTTGCCACCCCAAAAAASGGAAATTTAGAAATCTTCACAGGGTCACAAAGAGCCACTAAAGGTGCGTCTGAAACTAGAGGAGGAGACAGAAAATAGTGCCCATTCACCCAGGACAGGGTGGCATTTACAGCACCCTCACCTCCCTCAGCAAGTGCTACAAGTAGTTTACACAGACCCTCTTGTGAAGTGATGTTAAGGAAAATCTGATGACTTCTGTATTCCCCAGATTTTGTTGGAATAGGAAAACCTATTGCAGAAAAGCCCCTTCTTGATGTTCTGAATTGACAATCTCTGAARGAGAAACAATAACAACTGTTTGATTTATATATTTTATTTTTAATTAAAAAATAAAGGTTATCTTAATACATCTCTTGCAGCCTTTGGGCAAAATGCACCCTTAACAAGACTCTCTGAAACATGATGCACATCCTTTCTTGGCACACATCCTAAACAAATGCCAGCTTCCTGAAGCAACTTTGGAAATCCATCATTTCCCCCAAACCCTGAAAACATTTAACAGTTCATTTTAAAAATCCCTACAAAAATTAGAAGTGGGTCCAAAGCAAAATCCCAAATCCAAGCATCCCAAAGCTTTTGGAGCAGACTCATATCCAAATGCTCATCTCAATCCAAGTTTTATCCCAGGTCATTGCAAATTCACCGACACGGCACAAAACCAACCCAAGGAGAGGCAATTGGAGCTGATCCAGGCATGGATCTGCCTTTGGAAGCTTTGATCTGAACAGGGTCAAAGCAAACCTGGAGTTCTGAACYGTTTCCTAAAATGGTTTAAGTCGGGCCCATCCCTGACAACATTAAGTGCTGTTTCCACGAGGAGATGGTGCTGTCAGAGCTGCCATTCYTCAGCTGTCCCTGATTTGGAGCCCAGGCCAAGCTCTTTGTCCCACACAAGGCAAGGATCAAGCCAAGGGAAMATCCCAACCCTCCAGCACAGCCACACACGTCTCCCACTGCCTGGGAGAGCCCTGGGCTTCTCCAGGAGCTGTCTGSGGGTTCCAGCTCTGCTTTTCCCTGGAAATGTCCTGGCCCTGGCCCTCTCCACAGGAGGGCTCAGGCACCACTCCCACAGGATGTCTTTGTTCCACCTGGCCCMTGATGGCTGATTCCCAAAGGCACAAAGTGACCAATCTTTAGACTTATACACAAGGTCTACATATATATATATATATATTTATATATATATGTACACACACACCATTACATACATATTTAAATATATATATATACATATATATATTTGGTTTTGGTTTTTCTCTTTTTTTTTTTTTGCTTTTCTTTTCCCCTCCTTTCTCTCCCTTTTAACTTAAAGGTGTGGTCTCCTCTGAGGAAGGCTCTGGTATATGTTCTGGAGACTTCTCTGTCTCCAATGGGACATCTTCTGGCTTCTCCTCTGTCAGTTTTGGCTCCTCKGAGGCTTGAGATCCCTCCAGCTCCTGACTCTGAGCCTGGCTGTTCATTTTCTCCTCTGCTTCGATCTCCTCCAAGGTGGGAATGGAGTTTTTCTTCGGACGGCCTTTGGGCTTTGTTGGAGCTTCCTGTCCACCCTTCAACACCTGGAGCAGAGAGATGAACCATCAGGATCCTGAACTCTGCTACTCTCACACATCCTGTTCTTATGTCTAATTCCCTCTCTCTTCACACCAACCCGGCAGCAACAAGACACTCCTGCCAAGGATCCAAATCCCAAATTTGTTTGAAGTGACAGTAACTTCTGCAAGTGTCRYACATATCCAAAGGAACAGCCTAGARCTGCATCTCCTCTCCCAGATCAGAAAGCACGGACACCTCCACTAGAGAATGCCACAGCATCCTCTTCCCACCAACATTTATTGGGTGGTTGTCCTCTATAAAAAGCATTTTAACTGTAAGGGGACCAAGAAGATGAGAATAAGGGAAAGGAGAAAAGAAAATATGAGAAGCAATAATTAATGATATCAACTCTCAAAACTGCTGTTTCCATAGAACACCACAGTCTTTTTTTGTCTATGCACAAAACCAATCCCAGAAGCACTGAGATCACTCAAATACCAAAAATGCAGGAGATATTTTGGTTCTTCCCTCCATTCTGTGATCATTTCTTTCACCCCTTTGCTTTGTTCTCCTCCTACTGCCTTTGGTCCTCTCTAGCCCACCACATATGCTGCAGTATGAACACTTCCAAAAAAGAGACAATCTGTGAAAAATGATCAGGAATAAAACAAAATTTGGTATAAATAGACACAAGTCACWCCACTATGTTCAGCTTCCAAATCTGTTCTTTGCAGTCAGTTTTTAAGAACCATGGAGAAATGACAAGGACCCACTCACCATTTTTTTCCACTTCATCCTACGGTTCTGGTACCACGTCTTCACCTGCAGCTGAGTCAGCCCCAGGGACTGGGCTAAGTCGAGCCTGGGAGACAAACCAGACAACAAAATGAGTTTACAGAAGCCAAGAGGAGCTCAGGAGTCAGGTCCAGCCAGTTCAACGCTGTAAGAGCATTCAGAAGTGTCTCTCTGTTCAGTTGTTTCGAGAACAGCCACAAGAAAAYGGTAAACACCATGAATTTGGGATGCAAAGACAGATGCTCCTATGGAAGATGCAGGTGTTTGCAAGCTCTCTGTTCTCTTTTCTCCTTCTAGAAGTGGCAGATCTTGTCTGTCCACTTGGTAACATGAACCTGCTGCACTCCAATTCCTGACACTCCATGTTTGTCCATGAATTAAGAGCTACTGATACATTCACATGTGAAAAACAGGTCTCTGGTGTCTGAAGCAAACACATAGGAACAGACACCCAGCATCAGCCTGTCTTTGTATATTCCTAATTCACTAATTTCAGATTGGGATCATGGGGCTTACCCACTTTGTACCGAGTAGCACTACATCGAAATCAATTAATTTCATACACATTCTGCTATTTAGGCAATTTAGGCTTCTAAGTGAATTATTTTTTGCGTGTTTAGCTGCAGGGTATATGTGGCAGACAGCCCATAATCCTGATTCATCCTCCACAAACCTCCAAACCATGCAAGTTCATAAGAACCATTCATTATTTCTCCATTAAAGCCCAGGATATGTAGCAAATGCGACTCAGAGCAGCTCCTGATCCTTCCCCACAGGGGATAACACCATGCATCTGGCAGTTTTGTAATGGAGTTGCACAAGGGATGGAGTTGGAAATCCTCAACCATGCTGGGAAAGTGCCCCTCAGAGTCATGCAAGTCCTGCAGGTGGGACAGCTTCAACTCAGAGCCACATTCCACAGCATTCTGGATTCTGAGATTTTTTTGGCAAATATCTCCTTGCCTTTGGATGGGGGAACATGTTTGTCAAGGCCATGTTTTTCATAATAAAATCTTTGTTACAGCTGGGCTCCTTGGGCAGCCAGACTTACATTTACAAACACCCACATAACCCACAGCAGCTCTCTGTGCTCCCCTCACACTCATGGATCCATGCTTCTCCCCCCCTTGGTATTCACTCTGGACCTGCAGGCTTGTTGTGCCATTACATCACATCTAAAGCCACTGATCTGAGACACCTTTATGGTTATTTAGGAGTAGAACATGTCAGAGTCATTACCCCAATGTGCTGCACTCCCTCTCTATGATAAACCAGAGGCTTCAGGTGCCCTCCCAGGGGTGCAATCTCCTATCCAGGCCAAAATCTGCAGGAGTGAGCACAGATCAATCCACTGCTTTGTCCCCACATTTCCAGCCATGAGTGGGCAGAGAGAAGCACGGCTTGGCCAACCCTTTGTGCCTTACATCTGGTAACACCGGGATTACCCAGCTGCCATCTCTTGCCACACAGCTCAGTGCAACCAGCACTGCCTGGAAACCCGAGCAAACAAACACAGGGGAAGCGGTCCAGGGGCAGGAATTGCTTATTGGCCTCAACAAAGCTGAGGAACAGTCATGTGAGTTTATTAATTACCAGCCTTGAGTGCTTCAGTGAAGGGTCAACCATCTGGTGATGTGAAGCTGTGAGGAGTCACTGCAGGCACAGAACTCTGAAACTACATGAGGCAGGCTGGCCACGGCCAGGAATTTTGGTCTTGCTGCAATTTGGTGACAGGCGGTAGGAGTAGAAAAYGCCATCATCAAAATCAATTTAAATATTGATTTAAATATCAGTGGACTGCAGGGACAGATACCTTTCAAACCTTCAGGTTTACAAACTTCCTAGGAATTGAATGAGTCTTTTTTCCATAATTTAAATTTGCAGAGTAGGAGTCAAAGCCCTTAAAAACCCAAAACCTCTCTTAGTTTGGTTTGCCCATGTGGTACCAAGTAATGCCTAAGAAGTTGCCTGTGCCTTTGCAAGGCAGCTTCCAATGCCAGGCTCTGGTTTCCAAGCTTATGGACGGGCCACCACCTTCCCACAGAATTGCTGCCTAAAGTGCTGGATGAAAGCCAGCTCGGGAGCCAGCTGAAGATACCACGAACACACAGCAGCTCCATCTTTTTTCAAGTGYGCAGCAGGAATGGGAAAGGCAGAGATCTTCCTGCTCTGAGGAGCCTGGAGACTTGCTCCCACCCAAGCGTGTGTATCATCATCTGGCGTTTTCCACCGATATGATCTATTTGTGTGACATTTAATCCCAGGAAAAGTAGCCTTGAAACTGAATGTGGTTACCTGAACCATGGCTGTGGCCAATGGCAGAGGCACCTCAGAGGAGCCAGAGGCAGCACCCCCAGCCAGGGAATGTTCACTGTGGAACGGCTGAGCAGGGCTGCAGCAGCCCTTGTGCCCATGGCTGCTCCTGGCGTGAGCCACGCACCTACCTGTCRGGGGTAGAGAGGTACTTCTGCTTCTGGAATTTCTTCTCCAGGCCCATGAGCTGGATCTCGGTGAAGATGGTCCTACTCCGGCGCGGTTTCTTGGAGCGCGGCGTGGGCTGCTCTGTCTCCGACTCGCTGCTGCCCTGGGGCTCTCCTGGGGAGCCCTCGGTGCCCGTGAGCCCCGGGCAGGGCTGGGCTGGCAGCCCCCGGGAGCTGCTGGGCGCCGGGAGCAGCGGGGGCACGGCGGGCGGCTGCCGGGTGATGACCGAGATGAGAGGGTACGCCCGCAGAGAGGGGGAGCCTGCRGGGAGCAAGCAGAGGTGCCTGAAGGTCAGGTCAGTCCTGAGGAGTTTGAGTAACCGAGCACAGGGGAGAGGAGTGGGACAGAACAGCCTTCTTGGCTCGCCATTCGCTTGATTATTCCCCTCTTTGGACCCCAAACAAGACTATTTCCCTCTTTGGACCTGTTCCTTCTCCCAAATTGCACAGCTTTCCTTGTGCCGGGGAGCCYTACCCCCACCCCTAACCCTAGGACAGGGAAAGGAAGGACTGCCTTTCCACTCCTTGTTTTAGGAGCTATGACAACACACACCAGTGGAATCACCTGTCTTATTACTGTAAGAGATTAAACTCCAAGCAAAAGATGAAATCTATCCCCATTCTGTTTCAAACTTTGTTTCCCTGGGGAGAGTAGGACAGGTTCTCTTGAGACAGTCACCTCCCCTCCCCTTGCAGGTAACAGAGAACAGAGTTCAGTTCGCAGCTCATCCCATCCCCTACCAGGCAACTGCATCTGAACCACTTCCATCCTCCGCTGCCCACACTGATGCCACTGACCATGCAGGATGATGAGGATGAATAGATCCCAAGGGTACTTCACTGACTGAACTCTGCATCTTACACCAACCAGTGGATACCAGCTCTGAAAAAAAACCAGTTGTGCTCCAATCCTTCCAGGCCAGGGCTGTTCCAGGATGACAAATCCAAACATTCCCAAACACCAGAGGAAGTTCTGATTCACCTCAGGCCTGATTTGCAGCTATAGCAAATTCCCGGTCAGCCTTAGCCCCAGGAAATTGAATGCTCCTTCAAGATCTGGGCAGGGAAATTGAGCTGGGAACGTATGGGAAACATAAATCTTCTTAGGAAGATACACAACCTGCAGAGTCTTGGGCGAGTCACTTCCTTGCTCCGTACCTCAGTTTACCTCTTTTGCAAAATGGAAACAATCCTCCTTACCTATATCACTGGTGGTAAAACATGGATTAAAATTTAATGTACACAAAGTATTTGGAGATCTTTAGATAAATGGTACTATGGAAAGGAACATATTACACCAGCAGGCCCAATTGTGAAACCCTTCACATGAATCACCACTAATGAAAATAATGATCTCTAGACCTCAATGAGTGTGTTGATGTGATTAACTCTGTACAGTGGAAGAAAGGAGTTGCCAACCTGGCCTGCTGATGACCTGTATTCCTCAGCCCTCTCCCCGAGTGTGGGGTTGGGATCACAAGAACCAGGCCCCAGATGAGCTGTGGTGCCCAGGGTATATCAAACAACAGCACAGGTTGTTGATTGTCGATTCTCTTCTCAAGCACAGCAAGTTGTGCAAAACTCAGCCCCTTACAAAAACAAGCTTAGGAAACTAATGTCAGATTGGGATATAGGGATAGCTGTGACTTTGTCCTCTACACCTCTGCARCATTAAAAATCAAAATATTTCCATTAAATGTTAAGCTTTCCACTTACACCACCAAGGAAGCACTTGAAACATGAGACCATGATTGCCAAACCATTCTTTAACTCATTTCAAGCTTTATCTACCTTTTCTTTCTGTGGATTTTTTCCAGCTGAAGACCATGCTGATCTACAGCATCACCAAGAAACCTGGTGGAAATTCTGCCTTGATTTACAGTTTCAGTGGCTGTTCAAAGATTATAAATTTGGACAGACGATGCCATCATTATCCTTTGCTTTACACACTAAATCTGTGCAGGTATTTATGCTCCCCCTGACACCACACAGCTTAATAGGAGGTAAAGTATGTGCTGTTCCTGCAGCCTATGCCCTCCTTGGCAACCCACCACTGTTAATTTCTGATACTGTGGGATAATAAAAACTTGCTGACCCCCCCATAGAACTGATGATTTCCTCTCTTACAGCCAAATTTGCCAAAAAAAAAAATCCCTCTCTTTTCTCCTGAAAGGGTCCCTCCATTTCCAGAGTCCTATGCTGGAACACCAAGGCCACCTCCACCGTGAGAGGTGCTCCTGGGTGAGCCACGGGGTTCATGAGGACATGACATGTTGATGTCTTGATTTGCAGCAGTCCTGGGACTCAGCCCCTGCACATGACTGCTCTCACTCAGGCTCTAAGAGACTTCTTGGATCCCAGTTCCACCCTGTTCTGGAGAAGGAGACTGAAAACTGATTTCCTTTCTTACTCCATAAGCTTACTCCAGAAAGGAGTGGGTCCAGTCKTATTACATTCCCTTATCCTGCTGCTGCTGGGTTCTGGTTCAAACCTGCCCATCACAGAGCTCCTGCTCCTCTATGGGTGCATCCTCCAAGCCTTACCCCATAGCCCATTCCTGTCATCACTCATGGGTAGCTTTTGGCCCCAGATCACTGGTTAATCAATACTTTTGTACTTCCATATATTTCCAGCAGGGCTCTCCATAAAGCACAAAATTACTCATGAGTAATAAATCACCAGAGCACAGAAACCCCTGCAAGGCTCCAAGTGACTGAAACTTCTGGATGAAAGAATTTTTACAAGGAACTCTCTTTAAGAGTCACCAAAGTTATTTGATATCAGAGCAAYCAGGCATATTTGCTTTCTGTATGGCATGGCAGCAGCAAATGGGATTGCTCAATGAGAGGGGAGGATAGTTACAATGATCCCAGACCTTCATCAGAGGAAAGTCTCTTCAGGCTATTTTTCTAATAGGCAGGTAAGATCACGATTAAAGGAACTGTTTTCCCAGATCAGGAGCAAGGCCTTGGCTATTTTTGCAAAGTGCAACAGTGGTTATTAGAGAAGCAGATGACACCAGAGTTGTTCGGGTCTGTGTTTTCAAGTACTGAGCACCTGAATGAAGGGATATATTTTCCAAAATGTTCAGCAGCCAGCAGCTGTGACCTGGCCAAACACTCAGAAAAGCTCAGCACATGCTTATTTTTGGTGCCCACGTCAGGACACAAATTTATTTACGGCCCTTCTGAAACCGCAGYGCTGCTTCTGCACAAGTCATGGTTCACAACTACCGAGCTGATTCGAGTTCCAGGTGCTAAACAGATTTGTGAGGCTGTTGACACTGAGTGTCGTGTATTTGTTTATCATTTGCACTCGTAAGTGTAACCTTTGCTTATGGTTTGACACCAAYAGTTGTGACAGTGCTTTTAGAAACCATCGTAAATAACCAAAGTATCATGTTCAGCCCAGCTTCCACAAAACTGCTCAGCTTTGTGCCCTCAGCCTGGTGAGGACACAGGATGGTTGTGGCATGGAGTTAGGAATAAGGRTGGCATCTCAAAAAGACATGGGGTTCCAGGCTGCAGGTATTTTTTGGAGGAAGGCTACAGGTCAGAAAGGGGGCAGTGCTTTAGCAGCCCCTTGCACGTAGAGCAAAACAGAAATAACTGACCCCTACATTGCACTAGCCAGCTTTCAGATCCCACAGAAAAAAAAGCCCAAATTCAATGTCCTGCTCTGGATCTAGTTATCCCAAAGTTCAACATAACTGAAGCTGAGCCAGTCCATTGTCTCTAGGTACACTGTTAATRTGACTCCCCTTAAACCATCCATACACTTCTCACCCTGATAAAGCCTTGYCTTCCAAACACCGCGAAATCTGAGGCGAGATCTAAATTTCACATCCCTCAGAGTTCAAAGGTATTTCTAGACTGACACGGTATTGCAAGAATGGAATAATTTCCTAATCTCCAACAAATTAAATGCTGGCAAGCAGCTCTTGTCTGCTCAGCACTGTTGTAACAYGCTCTGTCTCCCAAACTGGGATGAATGGGGGAGAAGAGCTCTTTCCTTTCCATATCTGCCTTTCACAATGGTTCCACTGAATGTTTCTCACCGGCACTGTTGTGTGAGCACCTTTTCTGACCCACTGCTCTTTTGCACATGAAAACCAAAAAGCTTCCCACATAAACCAGAAAATGAGGAATTTGCTACCCTAGAAACACCTAAAGCATTTTAYTATTTCCATCTAAAACTGTCAAGAGGCCCCACATTCCAACGCTGAAATCATCAGTGGTTTAGCACTCAGGAGGTCTTATTGCTCTTCACAGTGGTCTCTTATGTGGTTTTCTACAGAAAAGTCCCRGTTTTATCTTCTAGAATAATCTTAATCTCCCTAAAGCCTGGAGTAGTCTTGGGCTCACTCTGCTGCTGAATATTTCTCAAATACTTGGGAAGCATTAGAATAATCCCATAGTTCATACCATGCACAACTGAGGGAGTKCTGCCTAAACAACAGAATTTTTCCTGTAGTTTTTTTTTTTAAGGATTTGAATAATCTCAGTTTCAAGCAGCAAGAAAGCTCCTACTTCTGTCCACCCCAAAAAGCAAACATCTGCCCACTCTTGCTAAAACCAGCCAAGGGCTAAAATAAAAAAGGCACTGGATCTGCAGAGCATTTTCTATGATCTGAAAACATTTAAATGTGCATTGGCAGCTATTGTACAGTGGATAACAGACCTGCAGTAAGCACTGCCCACACCACCTTGGCATGCATTGGCTTACTCAAGCCACACAGGTTTAGGAGAATCCTGGACTCCTGTTTCCTAATTAATGTCAGATATTTCTGCTACAAATGTATTGTGATTTGATGCATCCAGAGATATTTTTCTTTCTCATTTGTTTTCTTTTTCAGCAGCAACACCAAGAAGATGTTACATCAAGAAGGCCAACTTGAAGCCAYCTGTACTCATCTGCCGGGATATTTTCTAATAAACTTCTTTTAAACTTCTTCAGACCACAGTGGACACACCACCACTGCACCAGATCACCTTACAAAAGTCACAATTAAAAATAAATGCTTCAAACAAATCCTTCCCCCTTATTTACACCCCCTCCCCTCCTCCCTGGCTTGATTTCAAACCAAACAGACACAGAATAGAAGGAAGAGAAAAGGGAAAGCACTATTCAGTTTCACGGTTTGACTGCCGGCAATGGAAGAACAGTTTTCCTCCCAGGCAAACTCRGTTTCCAAATGTTGTTTTGGAAAGCAAGAAAGAAAAAGGAAGGAAAGATTGATGGATCAGCTCCTCTTGGCAGGTCAGCCCTGCTCGGAGGCACAATGAAATCTTATTCAGAATGTGCTCCAGTGAAAGGTAAATAATAAAAGAAAATTAATTTACAACTCAGGAAGGTCTATAAATCTCTCATCTCCCGAGTGTCAAAACAAAGGGAACCAAGAAGGAGGTGAGTTCATTTAAAAAAGAACTGGAATTTGCTGAAGGAGCAGGCAGCCTACTGAAAGGAATAAGCAAGCCCWGAGTGAAGCAAGGAAAACAGAAGAAGCATGGAAACATTGAGAATTAATTGAACCACATACGGTTTGTTTAGTGGGGAGGGTATGACATTGACTTTTTCCACCACAGATTCCCAAAAGCAGACATTCTCCAATCATCCTAATTCCACGGGTCTCAGCTAGAACTTTAC
>NW_026623433.1:297048-320147 GCF_030028575.1 Malurus melanocephalus
GCTGTGTTCCTCTGCTGAGCTTCCTCAGGCAGCACATGGACCTGCAGCACTCTCTTGTCCACTAGAAACCCCACTGAAGGCAGGAATGCAATTCTTGCACTCAGGCTAGACCTTAACCCATTTATTTTTGGTTTCATTGGATTTAAACCTTCTCTGTCCCACCTAWACCAGGCTCAGGCACTTGAGAAGTTCCCCACACATGGGAGASCCTTACTGACTATTAGAAGGCATCAGGTTCTTCCCAAGACCGATGCTGTACTGCACCAAGCACCCTGATAAGGACATAAAGGCGAAAGGAAAAGGAAGAACAACAACAGGCTGTGCATATACCAGAAAAATTCACATCCTCTCAGGAACACATGTTTAGGAAAGGGTTGAGAGGAATTGCCAGATCTCCCAACTTCCTTGATCCAACCCTTTCCAAGGTGCCTGGCCCAGCAGAGCTCTGTCATGRACACTTGAATCCCAATTATAAAAAATGACCTGGGTGACGTTTCTGCTACGCAGCATGGTGGGAAAAGATCCCTTTGCTATCTCCAGAGCAGGAGCAACAGACCCATGCCAGGGGATGCTGCACCTGAGCCAATTCTGGCCTGGGCACAGGTGRGTAATGAGGCTGTGATCACTGTGCTGACAGCCTGGCACTCGCCAGCTCTGAGTGTGAGTGGGGGATCTGCAGCCCTTGGCACATGCTGGCACAGATGGTCCTGCACAAGTCCAGGCACAGCAACGAGGACTCCCTAAGCTGTCCCTGAGCAAAGCAACTGAACCCAGAGTGGGTACCTAAGTATGGGATTAGGTGCTTTTAGCACTCCTCTCACACAAAGCTTGGCCAGAGAGGTGGTGACAGTTAATTTAGCAAAAATCTTTAGTATCAGCCCGTTCAAACATTGATTCTCTTCTCATCCTTTCCAGCCTTTCTGTAAGACAGCCCTCAYATATGCTTACCTCTTTAAGTATTGGAATTAGATTTAGATTTCCTCTTTAGATTTCCTATACCTCTTTTARTATTGGAATACCTGGAAAACCTGCAGACAATCCTCTGAGCCTTTGCAAGTGCCATAGCTCAGTTCCATAAGCAGATTTTTCTGTGACTATTACATATTAAATGGGAAATCTGGAACTGGGAGTGCTTGAAAACACTCTCTGTTGACMTTCTTCATCTCCAGCACCTCAAAGCTCAGTGGCAGAATTAGCCATGTTTTGGGAGAGCAGAATTGCCTTTGGTTTTGTTTCTTTTTCTGCTTGYTCTCTTTCTGTGGTTACACGTGGAAATCAGTTGTAGCTAAGCTRGAGTTAGAGTCTCTGCACAAGAGCAGAGGTGAAGGGCACTTTGGGACATTTTGAAAGCTTCCAAAAATAGTCTCMAGACTCAGCCCAAACACACAGAGACAAAATTTCCATAAGAATAGTGTCACAGGAAAGCAGAGCAATCAACTCTGAAATCTTAAGTGCAGAGCTGGAAYACAAGCAGACACTGCTGGTACTCCAAAATAGCACCGGTGAGGCTCCTTGGAGTAAAGTTTAACTGTTCCTCAGCCAAGACTGCAGGTACATTCACACCAGATTATTTTGCCACTTCAGTGAACCTTATTAATCTGACAAGATCCACAAGTCTTGCAAACATTAAACGCAACTCAGCAACACAGCAAAAAGTGTAGCAAATGGCTTCTCTTCATTGTGGAGAAATCCAGACCTACTGATGTCCATGGCAAAATGCCCTCCAGCTTCAGTGGAGCCAGGATCTCACCCACATGTGCCCACAAAAAGAAAAAAAACCAAAAAACAACAACAAAAAAAACCAAACAAAAAAAAACCCCAAAAATAAAAAACAAAACAAAAAAGGAAATTAGTGCAGCTAATTTCAGCACAGCTAAAATGATCCTTTTTTGAAGTATTCTGACTGAAGGCCGGTTCTTCAGGAGTCTACACCTCTGTRTAAACCAAGTGGGAATGGGAGAAAAAAGTGGCATATCAACTAATGGCAATTTTTGACCTCAGATTTTCAGGTAGAAGAAAATTTGGGCTCACCTAGGAGTTATGTTTAACTTTCCCTAAAAGAATAGTCCCTTTTCTCTTCCATCACTTTTTTGAGGGGAGCAGGTTTTCAGCTAAATTGGTTGCAAACCAAAACACTGATTTGGTAGAGGTTGACTTATAAGATGCTCCTCCCCAAAGCATCTCCCACCCTACAACTCCCAGCACAACTCCCCAGGGATGGGCAGTTGTACAACTCCCTTCCCCGTGGTCTGGGGCACTTGGAGCTGTGGCTGAGTTCAGCCCAATTTCAAAGCCACAGAGGAAATTTCCCCACCTCTTGGAGCTGTAGGATCCAGGTTTTCTTTTTCAAGCCTGACCCCATTAGCAATTTATCAACACATTGCTGTATAACTTCTCCATAATAACAGCAATTAATAAGTTTGAACGATGCAAGGCATGCGTGCTTCAGGACTCCACAAAAAAAAACAACAGAAAAATAATTAATCCTTACTTAGTAATGACATTTCATGCACATATTGTGGGGTTTTCTATGTTTAAGGCCCTGTACACACAGCAAGTAATTGGCCTTAAACAGCTGAGAAGCCCRAGAGCCTCCCTGAGCAAGACCTGTCTCACTCCCTGTGCCACAGACAAATGTGGAACAGCCTGCCACAGAGCTGGATGTGGGGCAGTGATCCACATAAAAACACAATCCAAAACCCAGCTAGGGCATGGGTGTCTCCAGGGAAGCCAGATCCCTGGAGGATGGCACCAGGGATCTTCTGGCAGGACTGATGATCACCATTCTGACCAAGGGGCTTTGTTGAGGGCTCCGCAGGGAGGGAGGGAACAGGAATGCACCTTGAACGATAGCACTGGCTGTGCAGTCCTGGGGCTGCCACTGGGATATCCCGGGATAACAATGCTCTGCTGATGAATCTATTCCCAACTGTTGGAGAGACACAGGCCAGCACCACCTGGTGCTATAGGCTGCTGTCCCTGCACAYAGCAGCCTTTCTTCCAGGCTGTCAGTCAAGCAGGGGAGTGTGCCAGGACCTTGTCAGATCCTYAGTGAAGAGGAAAATTTATATATAAAGAAGATTTATTTTGTTTTAAAGAAGCATTTAAAGAATCTRTTTGGCCGGCACTCAAGAAATCCTTTGCAAATGCAGTGGCATGATGTGGCTTCATCAGCAGAGAGTGAATCACAACAGGCACCACTTCTGTACTTTGAATTATTCTGCTTCACGTACTCAAATGACAACCTGCCTTTTTGATGGGAGCCCCCCTTGCCTCAAAGCCACCCCCTCCAGCATGGCTCAGAGAGGTGCTGCTCATTGTCTGAGGCTACACAAAAGGGACTCTATCTGGGATTCCTTTCAATCCTACTCAGTGGGAAAGGGGGTGCTCTGAACACAAGCAGATCTGCCCTAATATCTATCAGATATATGGGCCCAAGGCCATCGTGACTGCAAACAGCTCCCAAGGGAAGGCAGGTTTGGAAGTGAATCTCCATTCCAGACCCTTACTGCTTGGACTCAAAGAAAGTTCTAAGCCCAGGCTGCATCTATCCCAGGGAAATAAACACCAGCACATCTCCATAAACAACAGCGCTCAGGCAGTGCCAGGAAGTTCCCAGGATACAATCCACCAGATCCCTGCCCAGATCTACACCAAGGGACACTTTGGCTCCACCAAGGCAGCTTCAGCTTGAAACTCTTTCTTGAACTGAGTCACATTAAATACTTGAGCCAAGAGTTCTCTCCATCACTGAGGAGAAGGCTCAGCACTAGAGCTCATCACCTGCTGGACCCAGACTTCACAAGTGGAGCAGCCAGAGGATGAGATGATGGAAGAGCTCTGAGGACTGGATTTACTGGAAGTTTCTGCTCCTGGCCATTGGGGATGGAGGAGGAACATGGCACCGAGGTGACAAAACTCTCAGGGTGAATCAGCTTAAGTTCAACGAATTGCCAATGATAGACATGAGCAAACATCATGGGACACYGGGGAGAGGCCAAACCCAGTCCTCTGTCCAGATGGTGTCACTGGTCAAGGAGGAAGATTTTGACTTTGATGGAGAAACATATTGTCTGAGCTGAGAGAGTGGAGTTTGATAGGAGGGTAAGTCCTGTCCTGCACTCTGCTCTGCTCCCTGTGCATCTCTCCCTGGCCACTGCCCAAGCCTCGAGTCTRCACAGGTCTTGGGCTGACACTTTATGGCCATTCTATATCCTCACACATCTGACAAATGATTCTGCCTTTTCTCAGGACTTTGCAGTTTCTGTCCAAGTTCAAATGCACAATGCCATGTGTGCATAAATCAATCAGTCCCTCACTTCCTGCTCTGTTAATTATTATCACAACATCCATAAGCAAACACCAGTCTGGGCCAGCTGACTGGCTGTGCACACAAAAGCACTCTTCAGGTTTCTCAAGCCCACCCTTGTGTGAGCTSCAGCAGAAAGCTGGCCATAAATATCACTACCTCTTCCTGCCCTGAGCCTCTAAAACAYGCTGCTGAGTGACACATGGGAAGAAAGAGAGTGCAATTGTTTCTCAACACCAGACTGTGTAAATTTTGCCTGATGGATCTTTTAGAAAACASTTTTTCCTGCTTAGGAGAATAGTGGATCAGTGTTTAGAACACACAGACATCCCCCTCTTTTCCTCCTCACTGAAATGAAAGGGGAACTTCAGCAAGTACCAGTGTTAACCTGAAAGGGACCTGTCACATCTTGGCAAAGCCTCTGCCTCTTGTAGCTGTGGCTTATCATCTCAAGGGCTGCTTTATTAATAATTTTGCCCCCATCAGGACACATTTAGCAGAGAGCTTGGTTTCTCTGTGCTGCATATATGATTCTTTGATCTTGCATCTGCCCTAACACAGAGAAAACCCATCTCTGTTTCCTCTATGGACAGAAATAAACTCTGTGGACGATTTGGCTGAACAGCTGCACAAACAATGCAATTTAGAAGGATGCACATGATACACGAGCAGGTTTTGTTCACAGCCTGCGTGTCCTTTGTGGCTGCCAATTAGATCAGTGGTCTTAACCCAGCTCTGGTGGCTGGGGTAGGGAGGAGGGGCACGCACAGGGAACAAAGCTGAACATAATGCACATCCCAGCCTTATTCCATGGAGCTGAAACCCTGTCAACAGAATCTGGAGCACCCTGGAATAGGATTTCCTCCAAATTGGAACTTTTGTTTGACTAATCTGACTCTGTCACAGCTTCCAGGAGCTCAGGGCATGGCTATTTTTATCCCCTTCACATCAAATAATAGCACACTCATGTCACCATCACAGATCCAATCTTAACCAAAAGAGAAYGAATCAAGAACAGCTAAGCTTTCAYTCTTTRGATGGGKTAAAATACACAGCTGGACATCCAGGTTRCAGAAACTTTTMATTGCCAACYATTCTGGGACATAAAAATCAGTGCWGGSAACTTCAATCCCAGAGCAGCTGCCTTGACTCCAGGACTCTCTGTGTTATAGAAAGTCAGTCATGAGCTGAAGATGCTGCAAGGATGCTCAGTCATGACTCCATCTCCACCTCTGGCTGCAGCCATGAGCTGCCATATGGACACAGGGAGCTCCCACCAGTTACAGCCAGTTCCAACCCAGTCTCCCAAAACTGATTGATGGCAGCCCAGACCCAATGTGTTCATTCCAGGGTTGGTGGTGCATTGGGGCTTTCCAGCTGAAACACAAAGAGAGTTTCACTCTTACAGAAATTCATCTAATCTCAAAAAAACAAGCTGAAAAATGTCTCAAGGATGGGCAGTCCCCAAATGGMCACACCCAGAATAAGCAGTTCCATGAGAAAAATGTCAGCCTCGGAGTTGCAAAGTGCTTTGGAGGCAAGAAACCAGGTGTTCCAGAAAAGAGATGAGAAAGTTTTCCCAGACACCAGACTGTCCATATCACAGCCCTGACAGAAGGATGAGCCAGAAATTCCAGCTGGTGAGTTCTAGCTGTCCTGACCTCCTCTTGCTCAGAACAGCYGAACCTGTCCCATCCCTGGAAGTGTCCAAAGCCAGGCTGGAGAGRGCTTGGAGGACCCTGCCCATGGCTGGAACTGGATGAGACTCCAACACAAACCATTCTGGAATTCCATGATCTCCAAATGCAAGCCATCGCTCATGTCTAACTTTAGTCTGTGATTTTTTTTCTGTTCTGATAGGAAGTCAGAAAAGGAGACAGTGTTCTCACATCTCCAGACAAATTTAGGTTAGGCTTTGGGTGGAGATAAGGCCCTAATTAATGATAATGGGTGGAATTAGGTTTCTACATTTTTTCAAATTCAGCCTTGATTGTGAATTAATGCCCTAAGTAATGTTAGAAAGACAACTGCTCCAAACAGCTCCAATCCAGAACTACAAACATGCCCCTGGAAATGCTCTGATTAAGGGATCCAGGTGTGAAGTTTAGGAATCCAGGTGGAAAACCCTCCCTCAATCTAAGATTTGGAGTCAAAGCTTTGGTTAGCACCCACCACTGGTTTCATCACCATGGATTCTCCTCCTTCCTCCAGCCTGTCAGTGGGGAATGTGGCATTGTTGTGTTCCACAGGGCTGTTGGGGCTTCATCATTGCCTTCCAGTGCCAGTTATAAAAGTCAATAAGTGAAAAACAGCATAGCCCTTTCTTCCCTTCACACATGGGCAGGTGTGCAATTCCTACTAGCCCTAGAAACAGCTCTGAGCTGAGGTAATATTATATATTGTCACATTCCCACCAACTTTGTCCCATAAAGCTCAAAACCCCCAATGTTCTGTTCACTTAGGTGTAGATTTTGGGGAAAGAAGACCTCAGGCACAGTATTTCAGTCTTTGGCACTTCCTTAATGTTCAATCTCAGCCAAATCCCTGAATCCCACTGGATTTTTCTGTTTTTCCCCACATGCAAAATGAGGGAGATAACACCAGCCACACCAGCTGTATGGCCTGGAAAAGATTTCAGAGGMCATTGCCCATTAGTAGATTGTATGAGCACTGTGTTGAGAACTCTCTTTTGTGTCATACAGTTACGAAATTGCTTAATGTGCCATTAATATATATGTTAATTCTGAAGCAATGCTTGTGTCCCGTTCTTGCGCAAACAGCAAAGTTTCCATGGGAATTCCTCCAGTAACAGGCACAGATGCAGCGTGTRGCTTTTCCAACAAAAATAGCCTTTTCCAGCTCATTTTTTTTTAAAGCTCTCCTCACCCAAGAAAGACCTTCTGCCCAAGATCAGCCGCGGCTGCTAATTTGAACATGATGCTGATCTAAATAATTCTGCAGGGAATATTTTATGTATCTCCCAAATCTCACCACTACCAGATTCTGATTTGGCACTGCTGGGATGAAACTCRTCTGGGATTTGGCATTTCCACACACAAACAGACAAAATCTTTACATTGACAGAGCTTTCATTAAGCTCTGAAATCGGGGCTCTATCACCCCTGGAATGTTATTAAGCTGTCCAGAGAATTTAGGCAATTATTGGCATTTACTGCTCTATGATGAAAACACCCAACACTGCTGATCCTTCACGTCATCTGGTTTGCTCTGCTCAGCAGTGGTGGGACAGTTTAGAGGGAGCTTTTAAATTCTGAGAGCCAAAATAGCMTTTAATTCACGTTTGGTGAACCACATATGAAAACCTGTTTCAACTTTAAAATTTTTTTAAACATCCTACTCATCTTTTCCTCTCTGTTTAAGTRTTGATGCCATGCCCACAGCTGTCCCTGTTTCCAACCCAGGAGATCTGCTGGGAAGGAAATCCAAGGACTTTCAGTTTATGCAGAGCTTTCGAAAGATTTGCTTGGAGACACTGCAACCCATTTCACAGCCTTGAAACAGATTTTCTCCAATTAATTAAAAAGTGCTTTTAAAAGTCTTTTTTCTCCTTTCTTTAAACCATTCTACAGAATTTAAAACCTTGACATTAGATGGATGCAATGTTGCATCCATATAGATATAAATACGTAGATTGTTTATAAAAAGATGAGTTCTGAGTCTACTCTGYATTCCAACCACCACCTCCTTTACACATACAAAATGACAAAGTGGAGGGAAAAGTGCAAGTGAAACTGCAACAAAATCAGAAACTTACAATCTGATACAAGAATTGGCTCAGATGACTAAAGATTTCCAATTATTTTAGTCCTTTATTAAAAATAAATAAAGAAAACAAATTTAAGGCACTTGAATAGCTTGCCCCTTCCAAATGCATAAAGTTTCAGAATAACACATTCCTACTTGTTTCCAATTTGGAGGCAACAAAGTAAGAATCTTGAAAGGAAAAGAAAAATCCAGTATGGAAAGGTAATTTTGCAAGTTGTCTTCTCACACATTAAAAAGAGGCAAGGAAAAGGCACCATTTTAATTATTTTCCCCTCTCTGTGGGTCACCTTTCATTAAATTGTTGAGAATGAAACGCACTCCCACCAGGATGTTAACATCTCATTTCCAGTGCTGCTGGGGTGAGGAGCCYGAATAAAAATAAATGGCTTCTCCAATGAGACACATCATCCATCGTCAGCATGTAAAACACAGTCATTAATCACAGCACAACCTGCTTATTATGGGCATTCAAGCACTGGCAATATAAATGCTTATAAAACAGGGGCTCCTTTCATAATTCCCTGCCCTTGTCTCTCAATAGTTTAGAGGATTAACCCTTTTACAGCGAGGGATGGGCAAACAGGTTTTGCCTAATTCCAAACCAGCCTGACATCATGAGTTCAAAAGTTCGACTTGAACTTGAACGTTCTCAGGTGCAGTTTGTGCTGAGGGGACAAAAAGCTCARGGGGAGATCAGGGAAGGAAGACAGTGAAAAAGCCAATAGAATAACCCTACAGGGCATGGACTGAACTTAAAAATCCMGTAAGAGCCAAAGGATGGATAAAAATTGATGGTGAAAGAGTTGCACCTGAAACTTTTGCAAAGTAATAACCATGGTTTTGTCTTAACAYCTGTCTTAAAGTGATTTGTGGGAAMATATCTTCTCTCCTACAAACTTCCCTCTGCYAGGAAAAAACAGCAGGATTTTATTTGTACTTAATTAATCCTCATGAAGAGCACAGTTACACACGCACAGTTAAACATACACAGCCCTCCTGACCATAGAACTTTGGGCTTCTCTTTCTTAGCAAAGGATTTTAAAAGACTTGGCASAGGTGTGTAATGAACTGCCATTTTGCTTTAGGAAATGGGAAGGATGAGGAATTCAGCTGGCTCCATTGTCATATATGAAGCCAAGGGCAAACCAAGCAGGGATGGCCCAAGCATCAAGYGCTGCCTGCAAAGCTCTCAGCTCTTCCCTGTGCTCCACAAAACCACAGCTCCACTCACTTATCCCTGCTCCCAACACCGTGTGTCCTAAGCTGCCAGATAAATCAATGCTCAGCAGAAAATAGWCATTTATTTGCAGTCTGATGTAATTCTTTTTTTTTTTTTCTACACACTCAAAACTTCTATTGACTTCAAGGAGAAAATATGTGGGGACAGAAGGAAAATTAAGAGGTACTGAGAAAAGCAGTGTTTGGACATCATATGCAGTAGGCAAAACCACCTAAGCCTCACTATTTACTGATAGTTGTAACAAGTGAGACACTTGAATGAAGAAAATTCTTGTGGAGGTGTGTATTTGAATTTTCTCCTGAGATGTAAACTGGCCCCAGGTTAACCAGAGTCAGTAATTTGGCAAACACTTGAGTTTGTCTTCAACTGGACAAATATTTCCAATGTTGGTATCAATTACTTGAGGTAAATGACCCATGACTGGCTTTGGGGAAAACAAACATTTTGAGAGGACAAATTAATAGTCCACCACATTTTAAATTACACTAAAGCGTCCCACCAGGCACTGGAAATGAACACTTAACTTTCTTCTGGGYGAATTTTTCATTTAATTAACAAAGCAGCAATGGGTGGTGGCAGCAATTCCATTATAATTTACTCCATGTGAAAGAAATACTGAGTGAATACTTYATAGCCATTACTGGTTCAGAGTAAAGTGGGATATGTTGCAGCAAATCATCAGCAAGGAGCTAAAATTTAAAAAAAATATCCTGAGTTAAAAGGGACTCACAAGGATCATCAAATTCTTCTCCTGGCCCTGCACAGGGCAATATCACATCTGAGCTATGCAGAAATTCAGCATTGTCTCTACTTCCTAGAAGCAGAAGACATACCAGTTTTCCCAAGGTATTTCCTCCAAAGGAAAGGTTTTCTTCARCCAAAGTTACCATCAAGACACTGTGATGAATGAAAGAGCTCTCAGTATCCTTCMCTGCCAACAGGATTTTTCTATCCTGTAATTTACTGCAGGAAAGCACCAGTTTTATTTGGTGGGTGGAAGYTCAGAGATAAAAACCACCAGCAGGTGTGAGCTTTATTCCTGGGTTTGCTTTCTCAAAGGCAGCCCCAAAGCTGAGCTGAGTGTAAGTTTTTAAGTCAAAACCCCTCATGCCAAGGCTGTGCTGAGCAATGTGTGTGAGGAGGGAACAGCAACGCGCGGGTTTTAAAAAGCTGTCAACTGATTTTAATGTGTTTTTACAAGCTGTGCCATGACTAATTGCATTGATATTGGAAAGGGGGAAATAAGGCCTGGATCACAGAAATCAGCCTTTTCAGACTTACTAAAGTCACAGAGTCACCAGTTGCTATCGAAGTGTCTCATTGCTCTCATGGCAGTGGTTTTGCTCAGTGACGGGGAAGAAAAGGGACACTATTTTTCCTAGGTTGAGTCTGTGCCCCAGAAGTCCTCTACTAATGTTTATCATGGTTCTGTCCCTTTTTCCTGATTAAAGCTGCTAGATGAGTATATTTTTTCTCCTTCTCCAAAGGCCAAATTTCTATTTCATAGTTGCCATCTCTGTAGAATGTGACAGTGGAAGCTATTAATTGATCCTGCTATTAATAGAAAACATGGAAAACAGAAAGGTCAAAACAATTACCAAAACTGTGACAGCAYAAAAGAAAAGGAAACGATTTGCCAAACGGAGTTTTCCAGACCAAACCCCAGTCCATGGAGCCAGGACACAGCAAAAAGACACTCCAGCACTCCAGGGCCAGCTGGGCACGCAGTCAAATCCATCTTTTCCATTCCCACCTGAGTCCAGCATCTCCATCCTCCACAAAGAACCTCTCACAGAGCCAAAGCAATGCCATGCCATTAAAACCAGAATCAGGCCCTATCTTTCATTTTAGCACAAGTACTACCAAGACADAAACCAAGCCAGACTGATCCCAGACCGGCAGAAGCTCTTTCAGCACTTGGCACGGACTGGGAGATCGTTGTGCAGAGTCTAATTTAGTTCAKCCAGAGATGGGAATAATCCCAGTGAACAGACATTCCCTGCTGCCTGCACAGCTCACCATATCCCCAATTTTGATGGGATGGCACCTGGGATGTGGAGCTCTGACCCCCCAAGGCAGTCAGACAAATGCAAGCCAGGAAACCCTAAATCTGCAACTCCGAGCTGCTCCCTGGCTCTGCTGAAAGGTGATCAGGGAGGAAAAAACTGAGTTCAAAAGGAAAATAATCAATCCAGAATGTATAAAAAATACATAAATTGTCTTAAAGAAAGTCTGTGAATCACAATGTAAAAAATAACCACAATGTAAAAGATAATCTGCCCAATTTTGTGGCAACACCACCATACTTCAATGTATTTATAAATCCACTTTTTTTATCATGTAGATTATTTACTTTTAAACATTATTTTTGGATGCTGTACTTTGTTCAGCTGAGAAACAGATGAATACCCATAAACATTCCAGTTTTGGGATTAGCTCATGTAAAAGTTTCATTAATTTATGAGCTGATACTTACACAAGTAAGCTCTCTAAATCTTGACAATTAAATGCAACAGAAGTGGGATTTCTACAATCTCCTTTCAGTCATCTTTGCTRCCTCTTCTGATGCAATCTATGATGGACAGATCCATCCACAGTATCAATGGCTGTGACATCTTTTCACAACAGACAGGTGTTCTGGGGATTAGGCACTGACCAAAGAGGTCTCTGTGTCACAGCCACAAGAAAAAGGCTTTCAATAGGGCTGGACAAACAAAACCAAATCAGTCAGGATTTCATAAATGCTTTTGTTTTAATGTAATTTAAGTGCTGAACTACCTTACAGTAATGTGCTTTAAAATGTTTACAGTTAAGGCATAATTGAATTTGACTCATTTTGGCCCTGATCCAGCTACGATTTAATTGACTTCAGTGGGAGTTGGACTGGGCTCTAARTAGTTTTAGCTAAAATAATCCATCAATTTTTCCTCACCCACTCCATCAAACTCCTTCCTATCATTTATGATTGCCCCGTAATTTACTGCAACAAGGTGAAACCAACCCTTTTAACTTCTGGCACAGCTTCCTGACCCTCGGTGGAGAATTTCACCATATGCAGCCACCTAAACCAGCCCTTTTAAAGGAAAGCCAAGAGCACAACACAGCTGAGCCCCAAACTGCCTGGTACCATCCACAGAAACATCCAAATATCAGCTCCTTCACTTCTTAGTCACCACAGGAACAAAATGAACTGTTAGCAAAGCTGTCAAGAGGAGGCTTGGAACAAAACAGGCAGAAGGGTGAAATGAAATGTATTCACACTTACTTGCAAATTGGTTTTTTTTGTCGAAAAAAAACCCCATTAGCTTCAGACTTCTCACAATTTCATTGTATCAGTGATTACGTTACTCATTTCTATTTCTGGGGCACTTTTCATATTTTTCCTCTTTGAGCTACAGGAATAAACACCATGCAGAGCACTAGGCCTTCCATAAGGCATATCATGTTATGTGCGACACCCAAGGAGATGTTTTCCGTAATAAAGTACCACCACTGCTAATTTTACTTCAAAGATGACAGGTTAACATGTCATTGAATATCCTGTTTAAGTAACCACAAACATATCACGCACATATCTCTGTCTTCTAAAATAAAAGGAGATGTTTTTATTAAAGCTTCAACCCTTTTGTGCTTACATAACAGAGCTCTGGTTTTTAATGGATCAACGTAGGCAGATCTACACTGGATGTGGCAATAGGCACCTGCACACTCAAAGCTACAGGAACTTGTTGCTTCAACATTAGTTCTCAAGMTGTCTATTAAAATTTTAATTCAAATGAAATTCAACCTCTGTAAGGTGAAATTCCAGTTAAAAAAAAACAAAACAAAACAAAACTGCCCTGGCAGGAAAAGTAGCCATTAACTGCTCTGTGAGTTGCAAAATAATCATTAAAAGATATATCCAAAGGCAAATAGTGGCTGAGTGTTTAAACATGACTTAGTGACTACATGGAAAACTCCCTTATTCTGATGAAAATGCACAAAATTACTAGTAAGATTATCTAAAATACAGGGCAAATAGAAATACTTCCAATTAAATCCCTTCTCTGCATGAGTAGTCCTGTTCGAGTCAGACAATAGACATTAATAAAAACCACTGACATGTCAAAAAATTTACAAGACAAGACCTGAACATACACATCCAAACACATTTTAGGGTCACTGAAAGGTTGTTGCTTGGAGAAAAAGATCATATATTTGCAAATTTTCTGTCATCACATCTCCAAAGSGAATTGTAATTTTGTGGTATAGGAAGTTCTGGAAAATTGTTTCCTTTCATTATAAAGAAAAAAAAGTGTGATTTTTTTAAAACAGAAGAATGAAAAAGAAAGCAGATTTGTCAGTTAAGGTTCTTCCAGGTTCTGTGTTTTAGACAGAGCTTAAATATTCTGGATGTTCTACCTGCAGTCTAAAGGTTTTGAATATCTGTGCAGGGGTCAATTTTTGGGAAGAAGGGAATTTTTTTTTTAAAGACTGTTCTTCATCCTTCTCTTTACTTACTTAAATGGATCTCAGTTGTTCCCAAACACCTGAAATACCTGCAGCTGGCAACTGGGTGTTGTTCTGAGCTGTGGTCTGGCCAAGAATGGGTCAAAATGTGAAGGTCCACAAGAGAAAAAGGGAAAATACTGGAAAATGGAAAATATTAACTACTACTGTGTTAACCAGATCTTAACACCAAATCTCTATATTTTTAAAGACATCATTAAAAGGTAACTTTGGGAATTCTGGGCTAGAAACCTCTCAGCTAAATTCTCCCACAATCCCAGGAACTCAAAAAATAATGGATAACATCAGGCTTCTACTGCTCAGCTCCCATTAGCTTGTCTTTGTGATCAATCCTATTCTATTACAGACTTTACACAGATACAGCTGAGATCACAAAACAGATCCCAAATTTTCCAAGGAACTGTCATTTCCCAGCAAGTGAAGCTCTTGTTTACATGTCCTGGTTCTGCAATCCAGCTGGAGCATTTCTTACATAGAAATGGCTGAAACTATTTGGTTGCAACTTTCTCCTCATGAGAAAGAAAAATAGAAAATTTTGCAATACTGAAAGTAACTTCATTGCTTTGCCAAATGTCTCATAAAAAGCAAAGTGCTATAAAGTTTTGCTTCAGCCTTTGGAAGGTAAGTTTTCAGTATTTTATTYCTGACTGAGTAATTTCTCTGATCTGATTTTATGCAAACACACACTTTTTAAACCTCTCCCTTGCCAAGCTAAATTTATAACRTTTGGCTTTGCTCTGAACTGAAAAGGACACATAATTTTTATTTCTTCAATCTACCAACAACCCAAAACATCCATTTTTCTGAATTCTATTTTCACTTGGCTGTGATGAAATTTTGTACAAGGCCTACAAAGCCCCAGTTTCCAGCGGCTCCAAGCAGCGCCACMGTCACCTCGAACATTGGCCAAGTTMTCAAGGGCTGAGCAGAAGAAACAGMTCAGCAGAATCAAGCAATTAAATCATCTGAGCAACCTTTCTCAGAGCAGARCCTTTCTCCAGCCCAGCAGTGGATTTAGAAACAACTCSAGCCGCTGTATTGAGCAAGAACCTCCAGTTCCTGACGTGCAGATCAGTTCCAGCTCTGCCATCCATTGTGTGCATTCCATGCAAATCTTCCTTTCCCACAGGCCTGCACTGGGGGCAGGGAAGTGACTTTTGGAAAGGCACAGATTTCATTCCATCACCCAAATCYGCTCCCAGCACTCCTATCAGCAGAAAATCCTTCCCAAAGGTGGATCAGCGCTGCGATCCACACACTGCCAGGGCTGTGATCCAGGGAGCTGCCTGTCCCTGTGCTCAACWAAAGTAAACAGAAGGAAAAATAAAAATCTCCATAGTTACTCCCCGAGCCTGGAGGGGCGATGGGAGCTCCACACGACACATCAGCTCTAAACACTAAGTTCCTTTTCCTCACCTTCTCCAACAAGGATTTTAGCCCTTGTTCCTGCCCAGCTTGTCCTGAAGGCAGCAATGCTGGGGGTCATTGATTCTACAGGATGASATGGTCTTTTTCTGCATTTTGCAGCAGCAAATTAAATAGAAGTCCTCAAAATAATAATGGCACTARGTCTGCACTGCGGTCTCCACGAGCAGTGGCCAAATTGAGGACATTTTYACAAAACTGCTGCATTTAAACATACCTCACTTTGCAGATGGATTTAAACTGTGCTTCAGTGCCAGCCGTGAGGCTTTAAGAAAACGAGGCGTAGGTGTCAATTTTCCCAGTGGAATCCCACATTCATTAATGCCTCCCATTATAGCATTCCTCCACAATGCTTATTCATGCCCAACCACAACCACAACGCTGATTACTTGCCACAGGAGGTTATATTGCAATCACTGGGGTGTGATCTTCTGGTTTGTTCACTGTAGTTTTGCCTTTCATTAATTCCTTTTATTCACTATTAACAGTACTGATATAAGACAGCGAAAGTCAGTCCTGATTCCAGATATTTTAATATCTAGCACTGAAATTTCTTTAGAGCCAGATTTTTCTGCTCAGYCCAAGTGAGATCTGCTTTCAAATCCAGATTCAAATCCGGCTTTCCTTCTGAAATGCCACGTCTGGTACTGGATATAATCCAACAAAGATAATAAACAGAAACTTCTCCAGGTATCTATTTATCAACACCCAGCCCGTTATTATCCCCCATAGGCCACTTTTAAACATTTCTGAACTAGGTTTTCTGCTAGAGATATCTAAAAAACTTTTAAAACTCTTAAAACCCAAGGTAGCCACCCTGAAAAACACGAAACTATTTAAAATTAACTGTTGTGCTTAATCTCCAGCAGTTACAGAGGAATCCGCTTTCAGTCCATAGGTTTGTTTCCTTTATCTCGAGCCATAAAGTGCTCCTCATCTACAGACAGGCTTTTCCTTGTAGGGCTAAAGTGGACAGGGARTTATGGAGAGTTTGAGAAAAATCAGATTTGCCCAATGTTGTAGCTGAATAAATCCCTCTACAGAGCAGGGACACAGTCTGACAGCAAATCCTGACTGCTAAAGGTTTTCAGAGGAATGCTAAGAGAGGAGCGTAACTGTGACTGCACCTTCTGCCATCTCTGAACTATCTTATATCTATTAAAAATACTCAATATTTTCACTAATACTGAATCAAAGACATCTACAGAGGAAGCACTTTGTATTTCTTAAAATTAATAGAATTTCTCTCTAATTTTGCCTTTGCTTTTTGCTACTCAGCTATAGAATTCAAGTGATCTTTGTAAGTTAACCAAATAAATACAAGCGGTTTTGAAAGAACCTTTTCTTTTCTTCATATGTTTGCACAAATAATCAGCAAAAATCCCAAACAGCCTTGCAACAATGCAGATTTCCACACGGAGACAGTTTCAGCTTTGCAATTTAGGTTGGCACCTATTGTATAAACACACAGATTCATTTTGGCCTGCTTCCCTCAACATTTTGGGACCGAGGTTTTTCACGGACTCAGGAGCCATTTAAGACACGTAGATCTCCTCAGCACTCACTTCACACAGCTCAAGAGCAGACTCTTTCCAAGCCCTTGCTGTCGATGGGATGCCATTGCCATGTCCTGGGGGATGCCAATCCCAGCCCAGCCTCAGGAAATGCTGGACACGCTCAGGTCCRAGTGAACCCGGCAGAAGGTGCACCCACCACTCCCCATCAGCTTTATYCAGTAAACTTCAGCTGTCATGTTTCACACTGGAAACATGATGAATGGATGGCGTCTCATTTTTCCCCATGCTGGGACACACGCGTTACACGGATTCCCTTTTCCTTTTCCACAGTGTCCCCCAGGAATTCCGTAACAATTTCTGTTCACTTTAAAGGAAAAGGTTCGGCAAGGGTTTGAGGGAAAGAAATGGCTTCCACCCCAATTTTAAGTAATGTCCCACAGCAAAATCAGGCYTTGCCCACATCAAGACCTTTTGGAAGAGAATTTTAAAAATCTTGTTGAGAAGTTGCACGTAAAAACGGAACTATTTTAAGTCACAATAAATTTACTTTCTCACCATGGTTTCCTAAAAAGGCTGAGGAGACTGGGTGAGGACCAGAAGGACCAAAGCTCACACTTTATCACCCAAGCAGTAATTCCCCAACAGCCCCAGTTAGTGCAGGTACTGCTGAGTTTAATCCTGAAAATATAGTTTATATGAGGAAAATGACAGTTCAAAAGACTCCTTTGGAATAAGATCCCAATTTCATCCTAAGATAAAACAACAGAAGACAGACATGGAAATAGAAGAATTCAAGATGCAAACAATTCCATATTAGACACCTGCCTACATTAAAATCCGAATCACACAAATCCTGAAATGTCTCAAAATAAAAAATAAAAAAACCCAACAAACCCAAACAAAACTAAAAAATTCCAATCACCAAACAAAAAATCCCAATAATAATTTCAAGGGAGCAAATAATAATTACAATTATTAGTGTTCTTTACAGGAAACTTGTTGCACAGACCAGCAAGCAAAGTAGTAAATTTTCAAAAAAAACAGAACAAAAAAAAAAAAACAGGCAGAGAAGCTTAAGACTGCATTCAATACCCAAAGTTGCAGTGCTTTTAAATGTACATAGAGCAGTAGAATCCTCTTCAGCATAATTCTCCTAAAACAMGGGTAAATATTCTATAATTCAGTAGACAATTCTCTTAGAAAACAAGCAAGGCCACACTGATCCAAGGCAATTTRGATATTTTTGTCTTGGAGAACAACTAAAAAGAAATCAGCGCAACAATCCCTGAGATACGGACTAGTAAAAAACTTTGGCGTGGAATAGACATAAATTACCCTGCTGCTCATTAGGATTTAAATTATAAACCACTAAGATATATTCAAATTTGAGGGCTTTTTATGAGCCCTGGAATAAGGCCTGGTACAAATGAATACAYGGCACAGACAATTAACAATTTGTACTACCAACTTTGCTGAAATAACTRAACTCTGCAACTGAAGGCAACGTGATTATTTTTAACCCAGCCATCTCAATTCATTTGGAGTGTTTAAAAAGGCCATCCAAGAGAAATACTGTTGATTATTAATACACAATGTCACAAATTCCACCAAGACCAGGGATCGGACACAATTCCCCTCCACACCCCAGCCTGGTTTTCATTTTTAAACTATTGTAGTTCCTTTGATAAACAAGATTTTCTAATTTGACCCAGTAACATCGCACGCTGACAGAATCCTTTGATTCTTTATCATATCCAAAACTACCAACAAGGCAACTGGATTTTATATCTATCGCTAAATCAAGATTATAAAAAATACAGGAAACAAAACTAGAATTGAAACAGGCTCACCTATAAATGTTTTTAATTTAAAAATTAGATAAAGGCAATTTGGAAAGTGATTCCTATAAGCCTCTGCTCGGTCAAAAGGCAACTGTTAGCAATCACAGTAACAAACCAAGCAATAGAACAGTATCATTACTTACACAAATTAATTAGCTGTCACACAGTATGAAAAGCGCATAAAAATATAAATATAATGAAACAAGATAAATAGTATTTTCACTCAGTCATCACAGCCCAAAAGTCATAAATCAAAGTRGCATTAATCACCATCAGAAAAGATTTCTAGTTTTAAAAATTTTAATCATAATGGCTCCGTACCCGGATGAGCATTTCGTTACAGGTTTAATATTGGTTTAGCCTTGGGTTTTTGGCTTAATAAATACCATAACACATGTTCATATACCAAACTTTAAACTAATGATGGAGCCTTTTCACTGGGAATTGCAGTTTTCTTTAAAAAAAAACCAAAAACTGGGTTGTGGTTTATTCCAAGCTCTCTTCAGTGGAAATATCCCCAGAGACACTGGTGAGCTCTGCATTTGACCTCACAAAAGCTCCTCACAACTAAACGTCAATCTTTGACCTCAAGATTCCCGGGAAAATTCCCAAACACTTCTTCTACCTCTTTCTGCCTCTGCTTGACAAATCTGTTTTGTTCCAATTCAGCTGCGCTCAGTTAAATGTTCAGCAATTCATCAAAACGGAAAGGAAAACTCTTTTCCATTGGGTTACCAAAATTTTCCAATCTCTCTTCACTTAACCAGAGATGTTGTTAAACACACACGCTGCACACGTACAATGTCTTATGTCTTTCAGCTCCAAATAAATTATAAAGGCATATCAGCCTTCTCTGACTTCACCCAAGATGAAAGAAATATTAACTCTTTAGCTCATGAAAACGCCTACAAAACCTGATTCCTGCTTTGAGAAAAAGCCACTGAGGATATATTCAGCTGGAGTAACTCATTACTCATCTCTGTTCCAAACTCTCCCCAAGTCCCAGCTATGATGGTAGAGTAACAAAAATCTCTGTGGTTTAGGTTCAGACTAATTTTCTAAGATCATTAAGAGACTGAGTGCTCACTCTTTTCCTGATTAACTTCGGAGGTAAAGGAAATTCAGGCATTAACTTAAATGCCATACAATATTCCTACAGTGCTAACTTTCTGCAGCATTTAGCCCCCAAAATTTGGGAGGGGGATTTTTTGTTTATTTTCACTCTGTGTGTGCGTGTGGGTGGGTTTTAAAATTTTAGTTTAGTTTAGTGACAGATTTATACTGGGTATATTTCAAATTCTTTCACATCTTTTGTGGCATTGTTCATTTCTTAGTCAATAGTTTCCTTTCATAGCTTCAAAAAAAATTCCCATTGCCTATATATATAAGACTTTAATTGTGCCTATACACCTTAGAATCTGACAGTTTGGAAGTGTGGACTTTGGTGGCAGTTTTAATGGTTTTATTCCCAAAAGCAAATCTGTCTGTACTTCACAAGCACTGCAATTCCAGAAAGCTTAGTCCATCAGAGGCAGATATCCACAACCCAGCCTGACACACATACAGGCCACAGCTTGGGCTAGAAACACAACCTGGAGGGCAAATTCATTAAAGATCCCAGGCACAAAGAGAAATAAAGCTTTAATTGAAGAGTAACCACAAGAGACTCACTAACATCACTCTGAATYCACTGCTGAATCATACGAGGATTATTAATGATTATTTACTGAATATATTTTACTCTTGCAAAGACAATGCTGCAAAGACAATGCTTGTTATACTCGACCCAGAACTATGTATTTAAAAAATTTCTCTTTATTTTCCCATGGGAGGTGGTGAGAGTCAAACCAGCTGCTGGGAAGCATTTTGCTCATCCCAAATCCCGAGGATCTATTAGGTGACATTCAGACTGTATTTTTTTATGCCGAGGTAGTTGTACATGCCTCTGGACATTGATAATATCCAGTTTAATATTCCTTTTKGATGCTAAAGGGACTTTCTAATTCTTCCTCTTTCTGTACAGAAAGAGAGAAAAGCCTYTTTCCTTGTCCTGATGGATTGAGAACTGCTGGCAGAATCGTGCGCTCCGTGTGTCACTGCCACACACCAAACCCCTTCGGGACGTTTTGGCCAAGMGCTGAATTTCACTACGCAGTAGCGAGGGATCAGCTCCCAAATATTCCCTTGTCAGCAATATCTTGATTAACAAGAAGTTCTTATATAAAATATGTCAGCAATTAGTTAGGGAAGGCAAGGGACGTCACACACAAATCAGCTGGAAGAAATAAATGTTGATGGAGGATCACACTGTTCATGCAACTTCTTCCCAAAAGCTGGTCATCAKAGGTCTTAATTCTGATTCARTMTTCTAATCCCTCCCAGATCTTWAATAACTAGTATTTACAAAATAAATATTGAGGTTGGAGGAAGATTTATACTTTGACCAAGGATTTACTCTACTCATCAAACTCTTAGCATATCCTAACAGCAAGTTCCTAACAGCAAGTTTTCGGTCAGCAYAGCTCTGCTAAGAGCTGAAAAGATCCTTCTTATTTATATTCAGCAATAAAAAAACATAAACCTAAGCCAAAGTACAGGCCTGGAGTTTTCAAACACAACCTAATACAAATGCAAAATGAACTTTTTCCAGAAAAKATAAAGAAGGAAAGTAGAACTCTATAACCTTGAAATAGATATTATTTTTATTATTCTTTACAAATATTTTCCAATAGATCTTTTGAAAAATGCATTTTTAAGTTGCAGTTTCATAATCTCATTTCTCTTTACACATTATATGTCAACATTGGAAGTGCGGCCTTATGGGAAGAACAAAAATCTGGAAAACTGCCGGCTTCACCAGAAAAAGGGATTTAAAAAAAATTTTTTTTGCAAATCTGGAATGTATTTTAAGAATACTATTTTTACTTTTAATGTGGATTTTTAAATGCCCACATTAGACCAGTCTGCTTGTGAAATTTTATARTGCCCATGGTGAAGACCCAATTGCTCATTGTGTTGCCCGTGCAGGGCAGAGCCGCTTGTGTGAACTTATTTGTGGTGTCTGAAAAATCATCACAAGTATTTCCCTATCTTTGCTGTTAGAAATAACTTACATTCTTTCAAAGAAAAAGAGAATTTAGGGTAGAAAAACTGTGCCTCCATAGATTTTTTATTCCTTTTCACAATATTTCTATTAATTTCTTCGCACTCAGATGTAAAGAAAAAACCACTGGAGGTTTCAATGGGCACAAGCTGAAGGACAATTCCTACAGGACCTGGACTCCTATAGAGCTCCTTAACTCATTATATGAGCACAGGTTATGCATTGGCTCCAATGAATCCCCCACAGACAATGAGGCTGAACCCACCATTACACACTGCTAATAACTAAACCCTGCTAGTAACTAACTGACAGCTCTCGGTGTCTGCTAGTAACTAAACCCTGATAGTAACTTGTCGCTGTTGGCCAGACAGCCGACACAAAATAACAGGTACAAAGACACACATATACACACACAAAAAGTAACCCCTTTATACTGGGACAGGCCTCTTTTATCCACTTTAGTAACCAGCGCATACATTTATGTCACACATACATTGGTCAGTGAGGCTGTCACTTTCTACTCAACAGCATAGAATTGGTAGGTTTGCAAAAGCTACAGTGTTAGTAAWGTTTATAATTGTAAGCCACCTGCATTATCAATTCTATATTCCAATCTCTTTTTTTCAAGACAGCCAAGGACGCGGCGTTTTTCTCCCATGMAGGCTGTTAACACTCCCTACAGTAACTAACCGACAGCTCTCGGTGTCTGCTAGTAACTAACGCTGATCCCTGCGCTGGCAAACCCAGGGAGTAGGAGCCATCCCTCCTATGGGGATGGGTATGAAAGCCGGGCTTCGTTCGGGCAGGGTTTGGGGGATGCACTGGAAGATGCAGGAGCCGCTCGCTTGGGCAGGGTTTGGGGGATGCACTGGAAGATGCAGGAGCCGCTCGCTCGGGCAGGGTTTGGGGGATGCACTGGAAGATGCAGGAGCCGCTCGCTTGGGCAGGGTTTGGGGGGATGCACTGGAAGATGCAGGAGCTGCTCGTTCGGGCAGGGTTTGGGGGGATGCATCGGAAGATGCAGGAGCCGCTCGCTCGGGCGGGGTTTGGGGGGATGCACTGGAAGATGCAGGAGCCGCTCGCTTGGGCAGGGTTTGGGGGATGCACTGGAAGATGCAGGAGCCGCTCGCCCGAGCCCCCCTCGCTCCGCGCCCGCCGCAGTCGCGCTTACCGGCACAGGAGTGCAGCGGCTTGGGCCGGACCAGGAGCGACGGGCACACGGAGTACAGCGAAAGTTTCTCGAAGTAGTCGCAGGTCTCCTTGGAGAGGATCTCGTCGATCATGAAGGTCTTGTAGCGCCTCCTGCCTGCCTTGGGCCGGCCGGGCGCGGGCAGCCGGGCCGGGGGCTGCGGGCCGGGCTGGGGCGGGG
>NW_026623433.1:320452-333307 GCF_030028575.1 Malurus melanocephalus
TTCCTTCTTGGTTAAAGGTTCCAGATTGAGGCTGGCTTTTTCTTTTTTTGTTTTCATTTTTTTTCTTTTTCTTTTCCATTTCTTTTTTTCTTCTCCCCTTTCTCCTCTTGTCTAGATTGTAATTACCTAAAAAAAAACTTCAGTGTGGGCTCTCGGAGGAGAGTGCCGCATCCCCGGCCCCGACAGCTTCCCCTGACTGGCATCAAACCGATCCCTGAGCCGCGAAGTGCTGGAGAGTGGCAGAGGGGGAAAAGTCCTGTTTGTAGGTGCCTTGCAGGAATACTGTGGAGAAGATACTTTCCTCTGGAGTGGCGTCACTCGGACCCCAAGTGTGAGATGATTTTCTGATGGTTTTCTGATGATTTTCTGATCCTTGCTTAGTTCGGCTGGATTTTTGAAAAGCTGAGCTTTCAGCCCCTTCTGCTGAGGGGTGCTGAGGCTTTGCCGCTGGAATAAGAGGCAAATAATTCCTACCAGACTGAGGACTGAGTTTTAWTTTCATSTCCRTGGCCTCGGATGGGAATCAGCAGGWCACCCTGCTMAGGGAAAGGTGTATCAGGARGAAWCCTTTGSTTRCTGCAKGTTTTCCAGAACCCACAGCCAGCTCACTACCTTTAAATGGGTAAAGAGAGGCTCATTAAGGAGATTTACAACCCCCCAGAAAATATTATTTGCAGGTTTCACACAAGGGTTTAAATATAATCTGCAAAAAGTTATCAGCCRTCCTTCAGTTCTCGTGCTTTGGCAATCCAAATGACAGCAAACTCTTATTTTAGTAACAGAAAACTCAAGCTGTTTTTGTAAAAGGCAACAACCATCTCAAACTCTCATCAATGATTTGATCAACTTTTATTTTTTCCACTGTATTTTTAAAGCCTTCAAAACACTATATAAACTATCTTTAATCTCTTTTGTAAAAGCGCTGTTTCTTTTTTCAATTCAAAGTTTCATCTGACTTCAGCGATACAGTTGCTCAATTATAGAGACTTAAAATCAAAATAAGACACTTGCATTGTCCATACACTATCAAAACTAGAAGACAGGTGCAAGGGTATATCAGGCTTTCAATGTATTCATTGAATGTTTTTTCTTAAAACTTCACTTTTTTAAAAAAAACATGGCACGGCAAATGATACTAAAATAAATGTAAAGCAAAGTGGTTTGCTCATTTTAAATCATTGGGAGAACACTCTCATTTAAAACAAATTGGTTGGAAACAGTTTTATTTCTTTTTATTTTGAGAAACTGGTTGGAAACAGTTTTATTTCTTTTTATTTTGAGAAATTAAAGCGATCTTACAATGAGGAATTTAACTAGAATGACAACGACTAAGGAGTTCAAGGACTTCTCTCCTCCCTGACCATATAACTCTCTCTAAATTACTTAAACTGCTGCTTTAATTCCTAAACAAAGTACGGATATTTAAGGAGATGAGCTGACTTTGTTATGAATGTAGCTTTATGAGTACTCACCTCTTCATTCAGACAGAAACCACTTCAGGAACACATTTTCTCTGCCTTTTCAGAATTTTTTTTCTGTTTTGTTTAGGAAATAAAGTAATTACCRGCAACATTAACTTCAGCAATTAGTGCTTGCTGACAATTATTGRAAAGAATATTTCGGAAGCAACAGCCTGAGCAAGGCACTGATTTAAGCCCCGAAGCAGCAGCAAAYGAGCATTTTGCTGCCCTGTGTTCCCTTCGGGTCCGGGCAGGAGCTGCAGCCCCCCTACCTCCACTTCAGATTTATCCTGCTYTTCCTGCCTTTGCAAAACCTGACACGATGCAGCAGAGGAACATTTCCTAAAGAGTATTCCAGGAGCTTGATTAGAGCAAGCCCAGAAATCAAGAGGGGAAGCAAACCGTGGGCTCGCTGAGCTCGCACACAAGTGACGGCAGGACAATTTAAATATTTCTTTCTGCTTGTCTTTAAATGTTTCCTTCTCACATTTGAAGGGCTGAATATCCAGAGGTGTGTGGCAGGCACCTCTGTCCATACTCTAGAAATGTGATGCCCTCACCTGAGCCCAGGCAGACGAACTGGCAGGTGGGATTAGCCCATAATGACACATCTCCAGAAACTTTATTTCTTTTTATTAATTTTTTTTTTTTTTTTAAGTAAGTGCCCAGCGCAATACGGTGGGTTATGTAGTATGAAACACACACTGGCTGTCAATCAAAAAGTGGTGCTTTGGTCAGGAATAATCAGGGTTTTTGTTTCCAACATTAATGAAGTGGCTGGAATAGCAAACATCTGCCGGGGGGACTCAAACCCCGAGCAGCTGTTGGAGCCCAGGACTCCTCCCGTGTAGGACAGCCTTGCTGCTCAGGGTTTCTCCCGGAGGTTTCTCTTGGGGCTGGGAGCTGGGGCCGGGCACGGGAAGGGAAAGGCACCTTTGTGGGGTTTGGAGGGTGGCACATTCTGTGCACGCCAGGCTGGCACCTGCACGGCAGCCAGGGACCAGCATTTCTGCCTTGTTCCCACAGGGAATTAATCCAAGGGGCACCATCCTGTGTTTCACGGACTAAAGCATTTTTTAAATCAGAATTGAGGAGGAAAATAGCACTGCTGCGAGCCTACCCGTCAGTAACAGGTCATTTTTAGGGAAAAGCAGGGAGGTCAGCCTGGTACCAGAGAGCTGGAAACAGATCATCCAGGAGGGCAGTTGTGTTCAACCAGGAGAGATAYRRCAGCAGACTCTCTGAGCTGGGGTTYCTGGAGACAAYCAGTTTTAATTTTGGAGTCAGTTTGTGCTACCAGGCCCCTTGTGTGCAGTGCAGGAGCCCCACAGGTGTGGAAAATGATTAAGCACCTTTGAGTTGACTTTTTTAGTTCTAGCACAAACATTATCATAAGAGACAGTGATTAAGGCAAGAGGAATTAAGCTGCTGCTSTATTACTAAATTTGTTATTTAAGCAGTACCCAAGTACCTGGCTCTGCTCTGGGCAGAGTCAGCTTTTGTGATCACCTGTACATTGCCGAGCACACTGGGATCGTTTGCCTAAAGAAGAATTCTGTCTGTTGGGTTTTCAGCTCACCAGTTTCCACATTCCAACAAGAATTTAARATGCAAACCCATTTTGACAGAAAGGGCAGGACAAACTAATGTGCCAAAGCCTGAAAGTGTATTGGCTCTCAGTCTGAATTCCTGCTTCCATATCAAAAGAGCAAAGCCCCTGACCATTACCATGTTTAATCACTAGGAAAGTCTCTTTTCCAGTGAAATGCAGCCACCTTTGAAAACAGATCTGTACAGACATAACCAATGCTGCTAAACACCAACACTGATCTCAAGTGTATGCCATTTTCAGCATGATACTGGTCTTGATACTTTATCCAGAATAGAAAAATCCAATATGTGGCTAGAATGAGGAAAGCACAATTTGGGCCAGTGCTTTGCTCCGGGAAATCCAGAGGCTTTGTCCTCTCAGCATGAAAAGGTCTTAGTGCATAAAACCCCCTTTGAGTAAAAGATCTCAGCATCTGCCTCACATAAATAGAGTTTCTAGTATCTGCCCCATGCCAGAGAACAGTGCATTCCCCGGGAAGATTTTTTCTTAAGCCGGGGAGAGTGTAAAATGTGTAAACACATGCACACAGAAGGYAAACCCACCTGATGGGTGGCTGAGTGAGCCCCTTAGTCTTGTGCATTCCCCTGACAGAAATGCTCAGTGAGAGAAAGGCACCTCTGAGCAGGGTCTCCTCCCCATCTCCTGGAAAGCCTTGCAAAGGCAGAGGATGGAAGAGAAATGGAAGTGTTTGTTGATCCTGAACTTTACTTTGCAGATGGTAAGATGATTCCACTGGGCAGCCAAGGAAACAGAAATTGCACAGCAGCAACTGCACAAGCTCACACACTTCATCACCTTCAGGGGGGGTCTTTGTCCCAGCCCATCTTTACAACCAAATTTCACTCCTGGCCTGAGTGACTATGGAATATGACTGCTCCAAGTCCAGCAGTTTCATTGGAATTTTTGTTTTCAGCCCTCAAAGCTATGGAGCCTGTCTCAAATCCTCTATTATGTTATTTCCCCTGTCACCTTTAAATCTGTCTGCAGCCTCTTTGAGTGTCACCAGACCTCACTCAGAGCCCAGCTGATTCTCCTTCAACTCCCTATGCCCCCACTGGGATGCTGCAGCATTTGTGTGGTTCCAAACCATTCCTGGCTCCCCGAGCACGTTTTGACCCTTAATGGGCAGCCCTGGGCTTAGGGCAGCAACACTACAAAGGTGTCCTTGACGTGCTCAGAATAAATCAAAGCTTGAGTTACTTTCTTCAATAAAATTGTACTGAAAGCTGAACTATCGTGACACATTTATTTTATTTTCTGCTCTGCCTCAAGCCCTAAACACAATCTCCCTTGCCTAGATCCAACTTTGAATCACCTAGAAATAGAGTATAATGGTATTCATCATGTGAATGAAGCCACTGGCCAGTCCCCAAATTAGCTAAGATGCTCTGATTTAAAGTAATAGTACAGCAAATAAATGTTTTTAACAATGCTGATAGCAGGCTCAGAACACACAAACCATGAAGTTCATCACACAGTTACAAAATCCCTTAAAATGGAGACCTRGATATGGCCTCAGATCTACATGCAGAGAAGCTGAGGCAAAGCTTTCCTCTGTTTATGCTCAGGACAGAGGCCAGACCTCTCTCAGCATCATGTCCTCTCCAGGCAGAACATAATCTAAACCCCAGAAYTTTCCTCTGTGACCTCATTTGTTCCCCCACAGCACGCTGGGGGCTGTGAGACAGTGTGCTGATTTTTTTCCAGTTGCTTCTCTGCAGGACACAGAGCACCTGAGCAGCTTCTCCTTCCCTGGGCTCTATTGCTCCCAAACCCCATCAGGCTCTGGCACTCGAGTTGGAGTATTTCTGAGCTCCCAGGGTGCTGCTGTGCCACTACTCAGGGCACCAAGGAAGCAGCCAAAAGGAATAAATCACCGAATCCTGAGACACACACACTGGCAGAACTGAAGGCATTTACAGAGATATTTATGGGGTGGTTCTGATTTTCTGGGAGTTGCACAGACACACCAGAGGTGATGCCAAGGAACAGAGGCCATCTTTCAGCAAGTGGGATTTTTTTTTCAGGCTATAGCTAAGAGATTACCTTCTGGACTCATAAACTGGGGCTAAGGAGTTTGGGAGTGGCAACCAGGAATGCAAAGCAGCATTCTGTGCCACCTGAGGGTCCAGTTTGGGCAAGACAGAAGTACCTGGCTCCCTACTACTCATCCCAAGTATTCATGGGACAATAAACARTGTTTTCCCCCTTTTTCCAGTGAATTCCACTCTGCTGTGACAACCCACCCTTACGGGGAAGGAAGTACCCAATCATCATCCTCCTCCTACCTACATTGCTGTCTTCTCCAGGATGCCAGCGAAAACAGAGACAACTATTTTAATATGGCCAAGGTAACAAAAATCTCATTTAACTCACTTTCCTAGAGGGATTGGYGCCAATGGTGAGGGGAAGTATCTAATCTCATGAGAATGAGAGTGTTTGGAATTGGAATGTCTTTCAAAAAGCACCCCCAATTTTTGGCAGAGAAGGCTTCCCAAATCTAACACTGCTTCACTCTTTGAACCATGTTCCAGCCTCATTTGGATGAGGATCCACATGGGAATGCTCACTGCTTCAACCAGCTTTGCCTAAGGCCAATTAGTTTTTGCACAAGTCTTGCTAAATCTCTGCCAAGCTAGTAGCATGCTAAAAAGGGAAAATCAAAATATTTGCAACTCCTTCTATAAAACAGCCAGGATGTTTTGGTGTTCTGTGACTGATACTTAATTCATTATTCAAAGGATTAGCTCCACTTTCTTTTTTTCCTACAAGACCATTTACCTGAAAGCAGCAAAGAAAAGATCCCCAAGCCATAGAGCAGAAGAATGTCTCCAGTCTCCATAGAGACTCCAGAAAACACGGGGATCAYGTGAGTTGCACACAAGAAGCCTATTCATGCTGGAATGGGTGGTGTTCCAGGATGTTAAGTAATTTTGACAATCTGCCACTATCTCAGCCTGCAAGAAGCCCAAAGGGAGTTACTGATGCCATCAAGTTCTGATCTTTATTAATGGTTTCTAGACAGCCTCCATCATTCTGGGCTCTGCAGGAACCCAGTCCAAACCCGCAGATGGATCTTTGCACAGTCATCCAAGAGAAACCAGGAACAGCATTAGCAGAGAGCCCAGGGGCTGAGTGTCCTACAGGAACTGCTCAGGCTTCCCCTCCCGACAGATTGCAGAGAATCAGGAGCTGCCAGCCACAATCCCAGTTATCCCAGTACGTGGGAACAGCCYAGCACTTGCTCTTCACTTACCAGGCACTGTGCTGCTGCAATTCACTGCTGTAGATAAATTTGTACTTAATTAATACMAGGACAAACAAGGAGAGACAGGGGCTCTGGGAGTCAGTAACTAACAGAGCACACTAAAATTAACTGTAGCATTCCTGCATCCGCAGGTAAGGCCAGGACTTTCATTGCCTAATGCTAAGGGAAGGACGGAGATGCAGAGCCTGATCATGCCTAWAAATAGATTAATTCCTTCTCCACAAGGAAAGAGCAAAACCTCAGCTACAGTGAGAAGTGCTTTCCAGAGGTTCTGGCCAAATTTACCCTCCTGAGGAGMCTGTTCTCAGACAGAGGACTGGCTGTGTGCATGGAAGCCAGCCAAGGCAGGGTTTGGGGACTGAAACACAGAGGAGAGTCTCTCTCCTATTAAAAGTGYCTAATTTGGCTCCCTGTGATGCTCTGTGTCATTCATTGACCTTCCAAATAGTCACAGAATCCCTACCTGTGGAACAGCTTGGGAATCAATTGCATTGCCAGAGCTGGAGATCAGTGCCATTGCCAGCAGGATTTGTTGTCTGGGTTGCAGCAGTTGGGCATTTCCACATCAGCTGGGAGCTGGCACCAGCTCCAGGGGTTTGGGAATGCTGCAGGGGACACTCTGCATTGGCAGTGGGGCTGCCTGCAGAGCACTCAGCTTCTTCAGACCCTGCTCACTCAGAACTGCTCAGAACAATAAAACCCTGACAGCAACCCTGGACTAAAAGGTTTGGCCCTTAAGATTGACCTGGCTGCATCAGCACCGCTCTGGAAACAAATCTGTCACACTCTGGATTGCTTCACAGCACTGAGGCACCCACAGGAATCTGCARTCCATCAGGTTGGGCCACTGCTCAGCTCCAGGCTCTGCCTCACTTCCCTTCCCTGAAACACAGACAGAGATTTTTGGGTAATCCCAGCTCCACGCAGAGACAGGCCCTGACCCCAGCCTGGGATCAGACAAACCAGCCAGTGAGGAACAGGGAGGAATCAGCCCGAATTCCACTGCCATTCCCTGTGATTAGGACCTTCAAGTACACGTAGCTGTAAAGACCCTGGTGCCAACAGTTAAGCCCCAGAGCTTTCATTGTGTTATCAGTGAAAAGGGGGAGTAGGACATCAAACAACTGGTGCATGTGTCCAATCCCCTTATTTAAGGAGCACCCCAAGTCCCTTAACTCTGCTGTCCCATTTTTCTGCCCCTAGYCTCAGCTTTATGTTTGACCCTGAGCTCTTTGCCTTCTCACCAAAGCCAATTTCCTTGCCTGCTCTTCCCAGTCCTTTTCCAAAGGCATTCTGAAAGGCTTTAATCCCTMCTGCCAGGGACCTTCCAGCTCCTGGGAGCCTCAGGGCTCTCTCAGGTGGTAACAGCAGGGTTTTTCACCATGGGCTTAACCCAGACTGCACAGGTCCTCGTTGTGTCTGTTTTCAAGCAGAATTGTACTCATTTGCCTTCCACCCATTTCAAAGGTTTCCCAGGGCAGACAAAGTTCCACTTTCTTGCTGGAGGAAGCAATTGCAGAGCATCTTTAACACAGGAAAGGAAGGTCTCGAGACTCAGCCTGAAAGCTTCTCCCAGCTACCTGTCTGCCACCAATCTGCAATTACTATTTCTTCATATTCGAGAGATGCTCCTACTTAGTACACTAACATTTTCTTCATGGGTTAGCTCTATTTTATGCCTTCATTTCGAGGCAACACCTTCCTTCCCCAGTCAGCACTTCATGCTTTGCTGTGAAAGGCTTCCTGCTATGAGGAGGAGAAGAAAAAAMGATAAATAAACAGAAAGAAAGCTCATCTTCCCCTTTTTATAAGATRCCCAAGTTCCTGTGCTTCCACCTGCAAGCAAAGGGTCATTGTGCTAAGTGCCTTCTGCACTGGAAGAAGGAGACAGAACAGTCTAAGAGAACTATAAGTGTTATGGCTGCTGATTATATTGTGTTAATAGCTCAATATTAATCTCAGCAATTGAAAGCAAAGTGTTTTCACTGTTAAAATAGGCAAGTTTATGTGCTTATTTAGGTTATAATTGCACAATGTTGGCCTAGCAGAATGGCTTGAAGAAAAAAGGGTATGAGCTCTTATAGTAAGGGCATATTATTATAGATCATTCTTTACTATATAGAGCTCTTTTTTCTTAATTCTAAATTTCTCATKATTGTATTTTTCAGTAGTGAAAGAAGAATGTTCTAAGACTTAGTTTCTGAAGTCTTTCTAGCTCACACAAAATTTTATTTTCATCAGCTGGGGATCCCTGTTGTAGGCAAGAAATCTTGTAAGCTGCAGGGGTCAGGGAGCACTTGGAGACTCCCTAATCTTAACTCTTCTCTGTGTCCTATTCTGTGCTTTGTGTATTAAAGAAAATTATGGTTTACCACGGTTGTAGCTCTAAGTCTAGAAGAATATTAATATAGAAGCATTAAAATAGATATGTACATTAACACATGGAAGAAGAGTCATGGCTAATGGAAAGTCTCCTATTCAGAGAGCAAGAAGAAATTATTCAGCTGCAGCTAGACAAAAAAAMCAAAATACACAATTTTTCATCGTAAACCATGTTTCTTTCCAACTTATTACTACTCCTTCATAGCCTGGTATTSATTAATAGTAAATAAATAAAGTAATAAATAAATAGTAAATAAAAAAATAAAGTAATTGTAGTGAAATGTTCCTGCAGGTCTGAGTGTGAAAACCCCTGTTCTTCTATAATACTTGGATTGTAACCATGATCCGGTTTAACATGATTCCTGTTCCATTGCCTGCAATGGTACTTTACTGATAGAGGATAAAGATCTGTCTTGTGATCCAGATAAGGCAAAGCCTGAGAATAATTATTAGCTAATTAGGTCTCCATGGTCCAACTGTTTTCTTAGTTGAATAAGTAACTGGTTAACAATAAAGACCTGCATCCTTGACAGAAGTGGCTTCTTCCAAGTTGGTGTGATTTTTAAGTTTGGGGTTTTTTTAAACATCTATACCAAAGGCAGGACAATGACATCTTAATTCAGGCAAAGGATGGTGACTGGAGTTGTGCTGGTAAGCCACAACTGTTTGCTGAGAAGGCAAAGAGCAGGTTAAAGGGTTTTCTGTCCCTAATTGTTCTCAGCAGAACTGGTATGGCCACATTTCTGCGAGATGCTCCTGTGTRCAGGAGAACAAACAACTCAGCCATGTCCCAGAGGGCTCTCTGGATCTGAGGCACACTTCAGGCACAGAGCCTTTGCCCCTCTCTTGCCCAGTTGCCAATTTGCACACCCAGATAGCAGGAGATGTGCTGCCTGGCCCATGGGCTGGGGAATGGGGCTGCTTCTGTGTGGTTCCACAGGGCTGGGCCAGCTGATATGGGACACACAGCTCTCCTGGGCAAAGATGCACTGGGGCAGCTGCTGCTTTTGGTCCCCTCTGCAGGGAYTTCTGAGGGTGACAGGCACCCAGGCAGGAGCAGAGTGGGTAAGAGGTGAGTGTTCCTCGGCTGATGGGGGTTGTGAGTGTTGCTGTTGCCCCTTGGTGTGTTACAAACAAACACTTTCAGCTCTAAAATGATCTTGCAAATAGAAGAGGATGACAATCACGGACTCACAGAATGGTTTGGATTGGAAGGGACCTTAAAGCTCATCTCATTTTTCACCCCCTGCCATGGGCACGGAACCTTCCAGTGTTATCAAAAACCAGACTGCTCAGGAGTCCTGGACTCTGTGACCTTTTCACATCACTGCTGCAAAAGTGGGGAGCAGTTTGCAGGTCAGAGTGACAGCAATCCATCTTTGCTGACAGGACTGCAGTGGGATCTGCAGGGCTTGTTCCCCACTGGCCATGGAGTCACTGTGCCAGCAGAGGAAGGTCACCACAGCTCCAGCAGTTTATCAATGCAGTTCCTGAGCCCCTGTTTTGGGAGGTTGGTGCTAACAGCCTGTATGAGGCACTAATGACCCGCTCATTAGCGCTGGCTTTGAGAAGCCTGTTTGTCCAACTCAGGGCCCTGTGTGCAGTAGAACAGACAGCAGCATAGGAGCCCAGATGCTGGCTGGAGAGGCAAGAAAACAAATGTGCCTTTGGTGTGCTTCAGATGCCATGGAAGCCGTGTTCAAACACCCAGATGGGGCTGCCGGGCTCTCAGGTCCAAGTGACCCCGCATTTGCAAGTGTTGGGTCCCAGACATGCGGGTTATTCATGTTAAAAGATAGGCAACAGAGCTCTTCCATAAAAGTCCACCAGACAGACACTTTAACCCCTGTAATCCCTTCCTGTGGTGTATATGACGCCACATAGATTTATTAATTAAACCCTGTTATCCGGTGGCCACTGTCAATTAAGTGTTTCCTTGTAACRTGCATAACGAGGGCTCATTCATTAGCAAATGTTTCCATTACATTTAAGGCTGTGAGTCTCTCTGAGCACTTCTCTTCCCCAAAAAGAGGTACAGAATTTGCTGTGGTTTGAGGTTCTGGGTGAAGGGAGGGGAGAGAGAAGTAAAAAACAGGAGGGACAGATAATGGATCTGTTGCTAAACCGAACAATTAATAAATTATAATTGCTGTGCCCTGGGAAGGCACAGTGCTGTCTGCAAACAACTCTGTTTCAGGAGATGGATGCAATTCCTGCTGCTCCACTTGCCAGCACTGTCACCCCAGGAAAGTTGCAACACACCTTTTTAGTTGCTGGTCTCTGCTTTGACGGCTCTCTGTAGAACTCTCTGTACAGCTGAAAAGGAACAACCTCACTTGCAGGGCCTGCATCTTSATCAATGCCTCTGGAACTGGCTCTCACTGAATAATATGACCCAATAATTCATTGCAAAATGTGCTGACACTCTGCTAAAAGCACAGCTTCCTGAGTTCTGTTACTAGAAATAGTCACAGAGCCTGATAAGCTCTGACTGCTGAGAAACTAAAGCAYCAAAAGACTGAACAAAAAAAAGCTTCTTTCAGGCTGTATCTGTAATAATAAAATCTTCATGATTTTAAATGACTCCTAAAAGTCCCTTCAGACCTGATGTGAAGTTTAGATCATTGGATTTCAGTAAAACTGATCTAAYAGAATAATTAATCCACTTGGAATGTTAGAGTTCTTTCCAGCAGTTGCCTCGAGAGAAAGAGGGAAAGCACTAACTGAATCCAAGGCTTTTAAAWGCATTCCTGTCAGTTGTGCTGGAGCAGCTGCTGAGAGATGGAGTTTCAGTTCCACCTTCTGGCAAAATTTGCAGTTGCAAGTCTTTTTAAAAACAGGATTTAAATTTAAAAAAAAAAATATATTCAATTAATCTAAAACTGGGTTAGGGCTTGTTCTGAATAAAGCTCAAAGGTAAGTATGTCAGACAAATCACAAGGTCTGCATGTCAAGGAAATAATAATCAAAGCCCATTTGGAGATAATTACAAATAGTCAAAGTAACTTKTTGGCTGACTTAGCTGTCAGAACGACATTATTAGTGCTGTCTTGGTGTTAGGTCTTTGTACAGTGATCTCAAGGCTTTAAATTGATTACACTGGCAAAAGGAAGGAAAACCTCTTGTGGAGATTCCTTAGCTGCCAGAGAGCCTGGAAAGAGATGGGAGTGGGAATTTGGCTGTCAGGCTGAGAAGGTCCAGGGTGGTGTCCCTGTGCTGCTTTGGAGGGCTGCAGTAATTGTTGGATGTCAGTAGGTTATGGGGAGTGGGGTCAGCAGCAAACCCTGAGAGAATCCCACAGCAAAGATTCCAGTCAGATATTCCCCCTCTCCCAGGTCCTTKGCAGCCAGACTGAGGGAGCTGTTACTGTGCAGCACATGGAAAAGGCRACCTTGTCGAATCAAAATCACTGGGAAAAAGAGACAATGGCATCTGGCTCCTCTGGAGAGAGCTGSAGACCGTGCTGGCGCTATCTCAGACCGGCGGGGCACTCATCCTTCCCCATGCATTCCTGGGACATTTCTAATCATAACTGTGAATGGCATCCCGCAGGGCCTTTCTGGGATCAGGTTCCCCTCCACAAGTGCCCAATTCTGTGTTTGGAGGCAGCAGAGCTCCCGTTAACATSCACTGAACACAGCCTGCCTTGCTGCCCTCAGAGCTGCTATTTGCATCTGCTATTGCAAAACATTTATAAAGTTTTTAACAGAAAATAATTTAGACTTTCAGTATCATCATATATATTCAAAGCGGCATTTTTTTTTAGGAAGCCAGCAAAAGACAGGGAAAGATAAAATTACGTATTCCTTGTCCTATCTTCTGAATTGTTCTGAAATAATGTGTATATAATCAATTATGGAGAGCAAAAAATAACATTATTTTTAAGAAGTCCACTTTACTTTTCTGCCTTTTTAGTGTCAGCATGTTCACACAATTCAGCCTGGATTGAAACAATGAGTAACTCAGCTCATGGCCCTGTCTGCTCAGTTTATGATCATGCATTCCTATCTGACATCTAATCTAAGATGCTTTCAAAGGACCCATCATCAAAATATTTAAGTGCTGCCACAGGATCTAATTACTAATCTTTAGGAAGAAACATTGGCTTTGCTGCAGATTTGGAAAACAAAAAA